>NC_090437.1:395255291-395558791 GCF_031143425.1 Pleurodeles waltl
TTTTCCTCATCCTCTGCAGGATTCGAAAAATACGTACTTCCTTTATCCTGAGGTCGATGGGATCTTTTGACCCAGTGAAGAGTGTGGTAACCATGAACAGTCAATCCAAACCCAAAACAAATTTTAACACCATGACCCATGTGGCCATGGAAGATACTGTAATCAAAGTAAACGCTTCAAAGTTTTATTTAAAGCCACAATGCCACAATCATGCAAATAGTATGTAGAATCAAGTTGTGAAAAAAAGAACAACATAGGCTGATCAAATCTATAAAACAAATTTAATCTACTTAACATCAACACTGTTAGACATTCAAGAAGAATAACACATAATAATAAAACAATGACTTGTGAGACAGAAATGTTTCAATTCAGTATTTAAAGAGGTCAGTCAAATCAAATGCACAGATTCAGAATTCAGTAATTAGGACATATGTTCTCCACACTAGTAACCAAATGAGGACAAGCATGTGTGGGAGTGGGCTACACATGTGGGCAAAAGTCAAAATGAAAAGACAAAAATAATTTTGGAAAAACATCTAACTCAGGCTATGTTAAACTAGCTAAGAAAAAAAAGACAGGTGTCAGCATGCTAATTTCTACTCAGGAAAGCGGGTCAGGGGAAAATAACATTGCATTAGAATATACCTCTCCTAGGCTTCAGCATTCAATTCAGTTTCGTCAGCAAAGCATGTAGGTCATTGGCAAAGTCCATTAGAAGCACCATCAGGGGGAAATGCAGAACACGGGCTGCACATGGGAATCAGGAACATTCAAGGGGACATGTTAATAGAACACAATTCAAAAGGGGACTGCCTCAAACTTTGTAAGTCCTTCCCTATTTGGGATTACTCAAAACAGCACTATTGGTCAGTTTGATGAGTCCACATTACACAAAAGGGGCAATGTCCAGTCAGTTCCTTGGCAGAAATCAATTTTGAAACATTAGGAAACTCTCCCAGGCTTGGTGTGAAGTCATCTCTCCTTTCCGTGTGACTCCAATAATTGTAACAATTTGTACATCACTTGTTACAATCCATGTTACTTCCCATTGCACAAGACAATGTTCTCCTTTCAGATGAGAACAAGTCTTTAAAACAATAGTGCTACTCTCCTTTCAGTCATCAAGTTCCAATGTTGAAATATCCAAGGAAACTGCAATGTAAAACTTGCACATAATACAATGGGGCTCTTTATTAATCATGTAAAGCAACCTAGTGGAAAAATCTATGTTAGGGAAAAAGAAATGACTCAACATTTTACGCTGCTGCACTATGAAAGTTTCAGGCCTAGTTATGCTAACACAAAAATATAATGCATTAATGTCGCTGTTAATAAAACATACATAATATACAAACTTATTAATTTAATATTAATACTATGTCATCAGAAAATGGAAAAGCATATTAATTAATAACTGCAATCTTTGTTTATGCATCACATTAACTATGACAGACGGAAGCATTTTTTTTTTCACACATGTAACTCTATACTGATGAATCATTAAACATCATAAATCATACTTAATTTCTACTAATAATAATGATTTCTAATATTAAAATATATTTCACCATTGATTTAAATCATTTTAGCACATTGTCACAATGTCCACCATAAAATATAAATGTGTACACTTTAAAAATATGTGTCAATGCAGCTTTCCTCTGTGTTAGGCTTTTAGATGTGAATATAAATAAGAACATGCTGCCTTCTGGTGTACTAAAAGGATTACTTAAATTAATGCTCCAACACACATCAGTCACTAGTGAGTTTAGACACTCAGTAACACATCATAAATGCACTCTGCAACTCATCCTTGCACTTTTTCATACATCTATCCAACTACTGTCTCGATCTTGCTTTAACCCACTAACCCAACCAAAAAAACACACACAAACAGAAACCCAAGCATAGTTACAATAAATTAAAATTAAATAGAAAATGTTGCAGTGTGAGCATGGCAAGCACGTGATTGCATGAAAGAAGTAAAATATGAAACTTAGCTTCTGGGATTGGTAGTGTGCATTACTCATCATCGTTTTAAAGTTCCAGCATGGCCACCACACTTAAAAGCAATGTGAAGGCCATCTTGGAATAGTAAACCAATTAATGGTATGGGACATATTTATCAAACAGTCGCACTGCACTGGGTGAAAGGAAAGCCACCCTAGGGCAGAGTAACACAGAGATTTCCACTGTGTTGCGTTACTCCAGATTTATCAAGCCACTCAGGGCAATGAAAGGTGACCTAGCATGGCTTGATAAATCGTGTTTAGTAGTCTCATCGCGCTTTCACCCCGTGGTGTAAGCGCAATGCAACTACATGACAAATATGGCCCTATGAACAGGATGCGGTGCTGTGCAGGTGAAACGAGCAGCAAGTGACTCTGCAGGAAGCATAATTTCAGAAGCTGCCAAGCATTCCAAAAAAACTATATGAAAAGCAGAAAAGGGAAGAAATCAAAGAGAATTCATACAAGGAAAATGGAAAACTGAAGGATAGCTCACTAAAGCTGGCACTGTAGTACTCTCAAGTTCAGAGACATGTGATCAGGTGGAAGGCCTTCACTCACAGGGCAATAGAGCCAATGGCTGAGGTGGGCAGACCCATTGACCATGCTGTATGCTGTCATGGGAGAAAACAGAATGTAAATGGCACAAGAACAGACATAACTGCAAAGAGCTGATTCAAAACGCCTCTACACAGGCACATGTTTGTGTGTATTTGTAGAAAATTCTTAGTTACAAGATCCTGGATACCACTAAATCTGTTAGGCCACATTTAAAAAATATTTCACTAAGCACTCAGTCAAATATTATGCATAAAATCAAACATCTGTAAAGAATTAGAGTTTGCAGAACAATATAGAATCCCCCGAAAGGGTCTACCAAAGATTATTGTAGAGCAGATGCTCTACCTCCAGAGTTTGTCAGGGCGGTTAACCAGGACCAAAATCCTAGCCTGTTAAAGTAATTTGCAAGATTACATATAAACAAAATATGTGTCTACAGATTTTAACATTTTGAAATTACAATCCACCTTTAAAGGCCAAATGGCTTTAACATGTTTGTTTACTATTAAAAAGTAATCCCAATTGCCTCTGTACTAACATTTCGTAATAAATAGATCAGACCTATGACATCTGACAAAGCTTTTTCCAATGAACCAATCTGGCCACTAGCCTTAATCAATGGCTGTCACCAAAAAAACTCAGATGTACAGTTTACAAAAAACAAATAGCACCCCTCCTAAGATGGCAAAACAATGATCTCCATAGTCTAATATTCCACAAGGTTTTGTCAGAAGAGGTAAGTAACACCAAAGAGATTCTATGTAATTAAAAATATACCCAAAGGCTTTAACACACTGGAATAACAATCTGTGCTTAAAAGCCTAATTCTTTTACCATATGCCTTTGTCACAACCTTTCATACTAAACAGATCAAACATGTGATGTGCATGTGCGAAAAGCTTGCACTACTGCAAATGTTATATTTTGTGTGTAATGGATTTTCACCCTGCTACTCCTTGTACATTTCTTTTGTTGTATTTGAGGAAAGTGAGTTTGGTCGCCCAAGCTACCTATACTGTGCATGAGAGCAGCTTCTCATGCTGTTGTGCCTGACATACCTGTTCTATTTGTGATTAAAGTTAGCACTGTTGCTGCTGACACAATATATGTTCTGTGCAGGAGTGAATTGCACCTGGATGGTGTGATTAATGTATGAGCAGACACCTTAGCCATTTGAGGGAAGGCTGCATACCTGCTGTCTGTTTGTATGTGACTTAAAATGTCTGTGCTTCTGCAAAGTTCTCCCTGTTCTGTCAGTGTGTGTGAATAGGCACATCATTCTATCCTCCATCTCTTGTCACCACCTCCTCCCATCAGAACCCCTTCCACTTGCTGTGCTTCTTCACTGTCAATGCTCTTCTCCCCCGAAACTGCCCCCTCTCCTGCTGCCCTTTATTCAAGTCACTTTGGCTCATATCCACCCATAGCCACCTCTCATCATTGCTATCCCCAGCTAATGCCTCACCCTGCCATGAGACTGACTCTCCCTCACAATTTCACGTTAGAGGTCTGGGGAGGGGCAAAACTCCTTGCTCTATGGTGTTCTCTGTGCACTGACAGGGAATTTATTTTACGAGCAGAAATGCAGTGTTCCATCCTACTATCAATCAGTTACCAGCATCTCACCAACTTCTTCCAGGGCAATCTGTGCTATCAATCAATCAGGATTTCTAGAGTGCACTAATCAACCACAAGGGTGTCCAGGCACTGAGATCCACACCGCTCCGGAGGCATCAGTTGATCAACCAGAGCAATGACACTAACTTCTAGAGGACAGAAGACCAAAACTAACTTAGTAAGGGTTTCTTTGGTCTCTTGGTATCAGCGGTTCCCTGCCCACACTCACCCGCACTTGCCGCCTCCATTCTTGATACTGGGATGGGACTACATCCCCCAGTCTACACTGATGCCGGAGGCAGGGCCCAAAGAGCATTGGGCGTGCTCTTTAGCGCAGGTGCATCACGCAGCGAGGATGCCTTTGGCATCAGCAGTTCCCTGCCCGCACTCACCTGCACTTGCCGACCTCCATACCTGATGCTGGGGTGGAACTACATCCCCCAGTCTACACTGAGATCAGACATTCAGCGTGCTCTTTAGCTTGGTCCACATCCCACTGCACAGGACACTTCTGGGTGAAAACCAAGAGAAGATGGGCCCTTCGTTGTGCGGAAAAGGCTGGCCTGGGCCACCCCTCTTTTGTTTTCATTTGAAAGGTACTGTTGCTTCAACCTTTTGTATTGGGGGCTTATTAAGAAATTCCCAGTTCTTAACCATGGGAAAACGAAAAGTCATTCTCCCTGCGTCAATGTCTGTTACCACCTTGGATGGCTTTCTGCAGCAGGCAGGGGGGGTGATCAGCAAGGAGATTGCCTCAGCAGAGCGGTGCCTGTCTCTTGTCTTCTCCACCTGCTCCACACACCTTGAGGTCATCATGTGATATAATCACCATGGATGAGGGCTCTGACTTAATCTTGCTAATCAAGAGACCTGGAGTTTTGAACACTTTGACTGGCCCTTGCGGGTCTGATGCTATAGTAGCTACTGAGCCCACTGCCTACCCTGTGGGGAAACAACCACAAGTTCAAACATCTGCTAGTGAAGGCAAAGCGAAGAAGCAAGGGGGGAAGAGGAAGAGAGTGGAGGGGTGAGTCAAATCCAAGAGACAGTGTCTTTGTCCCATGATGTTATTACAAAGCCCAAGTTCTTGTCCTACCAGCATCAGCACACGCAAAGCAGGAGAGAAAACTGATATAGCTGGGAGATCTGTAACTTTGTGTGAATACCATTACGGACGCTTTGAGGTCAATTCTGGCCCATCTCTACCAAATACACATAGCAGTGGCAAACCTGAATCTCGCCTTTGAGGAATTTGATCCACAGGGCTGCCTCTTTCTGGCTCTGGGCAGAGTTTAGTTCCACCGATTATGTTACATGCATCGTCAGAACTGGCAAAAACTGCCATTGGAGGGTCAACCAGACTATACGGGCAAGGCATGAATCTTCGGTGAAAGGGATCAGCTCCCAGAGAAAATCGATGACAGGTGGGACACCAGAGCAAACCAATTAATCTTTGTGGTTTGATGGCCAACAGCTCTGTATGGCCCCATCAGCCTTCGTCCCTAAGCACATTACAACTAACCCTCCAAACCACCCTCTTTGTTTTGATCTTCAAAGGTCCCCCCCCAAAGCATGATACACAGAAGAATCATGAGGAAAGGGTATACAAGGTGATGCATTGGATCAACGGAAGGCTCGAGGTCCAGAGCTATTTCACAGCCAGATCAACCTGAAATCAAGTCTCATGGGTAGGAAACTCTAGGAAGCCTGACAATAACAACTGTTTTATTATTAACTTTAAGGACAAAAAAGTGACCAAAGATATATTGCCCATGCTCAGTTTCACCAAGCCTTCCTCCTCTTTAGTTAAAGCACTACCACTAGGCTTCTTCTACAGGCCAACAGGCAGAATGCCATCAGTCCTCATGAACTCCCCTTATCATGTTGGTATTTCCAACAGGTTCTTGCCCACTTCACAGCTGGACCAGCTGGATTGACTTTTTGCCAAAGCCACCACCTCTAGTCAAACCAGTCCAATAGTTGGTCAGGGGACGGCAGGGTCTGGAGGAGTCCCAGCAAACCCTTGCTCCACTAGTGATTGCAACATTCTGGGCAATGGTCCTGGCTATGATCCAGAGGATAGCCTCCTGGCATGTGGCCGGCCTGACAAACAAGCTGAACAATTTAGATTGGTGCAAATGTATTCTGCGATATACAGTCCTCTGCTTCACAGACACTGTATTTGTTGATGACTTTGCTACCTATTTCACTCCAGCGATTCCTGGATTTTCAGGCAGGGTGGAGGGTGGTCTTATTACTTTTCTTTCCCATGTGCTACCAGCCCAAGTTACATGGACAAGCCTGTGTTCCACCCACTACTAACTTATCTTGTTACAGTGTCTAACCAAGCAGTTGTTACTGATAAATATCTATAACAATGTTTTTGATCTAAGTAATGTGTAAATAGTAAGATCATTGTATGACGACATTGATAGCTGTTTAAGCAATGTAAGGGGTAGCTATGCAATTGTGTTTTGGGGGATTTCAGTATGAAGCACTGCCGACTATCTTCTACTGCTAACAGTCTTGCGAGCTGGTGGATGATGTTGGAGATTCTATTACCCAATTTGCCTACTGTCTGTTTAGTGATTAACTCAATCTGCAGCTCATGAGACATAACCTAGTTTTTGCTTTTGATTCTTTGAGCACTGACCCAGTCATCGCTCGTACTTTTCTTGGGAGGGGCAGCCCAGCATTATAGATTTTATTCTATTTTTGGCAAACGTAAGAGACTGAGTAGTGGGCTATATATTTACAGATTCTCCCCTTAGTGACAAATGCTTCTGGTCTTATCAATCTGCCACAGTTGTTTTGTCAAGAGGCAGTTGAAGACTAATTCTTTAGCACTGCTTTATTACAAGAAAAAGTGGGTGATTATGAGGTGGACAAAAGTGGATAATGATTCCTTTCTTTCTGCTCTGTTGGGCTCAACTCTCCCTGATGTCCTGATCCGTTTAGATGACAATACCAACTCTGATGCAGGGTTTGAGCTACTAGACACGTTTAATAGAATCTGTGATGCAGATCACAATATGCTGACAATCCATCACACATCCAGTAAGAGGAGGCAACCCAAATGGTTTGACGCTAACTTTACTAAGGCACACAATCAGCTGTTGGATGCGCTTAAACATTTCCCAGGAATCTGGAGCTGGTCCTCAGTCAGAGGGCTGTATATAAAAAGGTTTTATGGGCCAGAAAGAAAACCATCTGTGAGGAAGCCTACCACTCTGTAGTACAGGCTAGTCATTTAAAAAACAGCAAACCTTTTGGACGGTGGTAAATCGCATTTAGTTTGAGGAAGCCCAGGAACCTGGTCTTCACACTGTGATCTCACTGGAAGACTGGGTTGCCCATTTCACCCAGCTTTATTCAGACTCTATCCCAGAGGAGGGTTTAGCCACTATAGATACTGATGCAATGTCTGCTCAAGCACTTCAAGGCCTGTCCCCTCTGTCATTGGCCTCCGCCTCCTCATCCTCTGGTTTGGAGATCGAAATAAGCAAGGTAATAGCAGTGATAGGTAGATGTCCCACAAGGAAAGCTCCCGGGTCGGATGGGAAACTGGCTAATCTCTTCAAGGCTAATATCTCATTGTTGTCTCCTCTCCAGACAAATTTCTTCAAGACGATATTAACAAAAGGCCCATCATGGTCCCATGCGATGATTATCCCTACCTTCAAGAAAGGCTCTAAGGGAAACCCACAGTGCTATTGCCCAATATAACTGATTAATTCAACCACCAAGATAATGGGAAGAGATTTGCTGGAGCGCCTACAAACCTGGGCAAATGAGAACAATGTGCTATCAAATCTCCAGTTTGGCTTTGGCCCTGGGAAAGGGATCAATCAATCAAATAATTTCTTAAACGGACTACTCACCTGGTAGGGTCTCAAGGCGCTGGGGGGGGTGTCGGTTACTGCTCAAAAGCCATGTTTTAAGGTGCTTTCTGAAGGTTAGGAGGTCCTGGGTCTTGCGGAGGTTGGTGGGGAGGGAGTTCCACGTCTTGGCAGTGAGGTGGGAGAAGGATCTGCCGCTAGAGGTGGTGCGTTGGATGTGGAGGACTGTAGCGAGGGTGAGGTCAGCGGAGTGGAGCTGTCAAGTTGGTATGTGGAAGTTTACTCGTTCATTGAGGTGGGTCAGTCCAGTGTCCTGGAGGGCTTTGTGAGCGTGGACAAGGACTTTGAAAATGATCCTTTTGTTTATGGGCAACCAGTGTAGGGATCTGAGGTGGGTGGATATGTGTTTGTGGCGAGGGAGGTTGAGGATGAGACGTGCAGCTGCGTTTTGGATAGTTGAACAGTGCCGCAATCTGTATCTTCTAATAAACAAATATACATGGCTAAGAAGGGCAAGCTGTATGTAGCTTTCATGGATCTAAGCTCAGCTTTTGATTCTGTAAACATAAACAAGCGGTAGAGCATTATGCTAGATCTTGGAGTAGAGTGGACCTTGTCACACTCCTCTGAGATCTTCACGCAGAGGTGACTGCCAGTGTGAGGCATTGTCTTGGGGGGCTTACGAGACAGCCAAACCTTTCAAACTTAATAGAGGTGTCCGCCAAGGCTGCATTCTGGCTCACTTCCTTTTTCCTTATATGCAAACGGTTTAGAGAAGCAACCACTTGACCTCAATGCTAATTGTTCATAAATAGGCAACTGTAGTGTCCCAACACTGATCTATGTCAATGACACAGTTCTAACCAGTAGGATGGCCATTGGCCTGCAGTTGTTGCTTGATCGATTCTGCACTTACATGTCCAATTTGGATCTGGTGGTCAACCAGGCAAAAACTCATATAATGGTATTTGAATCTAGCAAAAAGCATAGTGCAGCCTTCTCAGTCAACAGCAATAAAGTCAGCACTGTTCCTACTTTTTCTTATCTGGGGATATCATTTGATGTGAAACTCATGTGGGGTCCACTGAAGAGTATGAGGGTTGCATCCCTGCACTCAAACTACAGAAGTGATTTTAACTTTGCTTCCAGAATAGAAAAGAAACCCATCAAAAGCTAACCTCCATATACCAAGCAAATGTTGCACAACCGTCAGCAGTTAAAGAGCTAGTGTTTGGGGCTAGTGGTTAAATTGGGTTTGTGAGGACTGGGAATGGATTCCATAGGAGACTATTGGCTGTCCCAAAATCCACCAGCTCTTTCATCTGCCACTAGAAGTTGAGCTAGGGTTCATTAGTGACACCATAATGATGCAGCCACTCCTTCTATGGTTAAAATTTGGACAAAGACCCAAACCTCTTTTAACCGGGCGGTTCTCATAGATTGCCTATAGCTGGATCATTATCTGGAAATCCCCTGGATCAGGTATATCTACTATAGCTGTATCAGCCTGGATATGGTAGATTTGTTTAAGGCCCCAGAAACCTTCCTGCCCAGTATTGGGTTAATGATTCTTTTATGATCGCATGTCAATCAAATAAAGATTTTCTCTGAAAGTAACCCTCTCAATGACAGGTATACACTTATCATGGTCATTCTATGGGTTAAGTTTGTTTTAGATATCTTTATAATGGTAGTTTCTGTGGCTTTTATTGTCAGACTGGAACTTTGTCATTTCCTCGGAGTGATGTCAACCTCCCACTTCAGTGCTTGCACCACACTCTGAAGATCACTGCCCTAGTGGCTTCAACATATTTTTGCAATAAATAAGTCAGCCCTACTGTCTTTGACATAACAAGCAGCTCAGAACTGTGGCATTAGGAATAATATTTCCCAATGAATGAATCATCCTACAGATTTAGCATTGGCTTCTCATCATATCCAACTCAGGTCCACAGTATTGGGCATAAGCCTTAACATAAGGCTGCAATTAGACATTCGTTCACAATAATACACTTGTTCAAACTTACAGTTGGCAAAACACTATACAAGACCACTTAACAGGTCCCTCAGTGTAAACCTTCTACCTGCAGTGTTTGTCAGAGAATGTAGCCAATACCAAATGCCTTGCCTACAGCAGTAATCTGTGAGACACCATGTAACAAAACGAATGAATAAGAGTTTATAAAGTGCAGCAGCTACCAAAGAGAGTGTTCTGTTGCTGAAAGAAGATCAAGGCTGAGAATAGTCATGCTGAAAGACAAGTTTTGAGAATCTTCCTAAAAAAGAGTTTTTAGAAGCTGTGAAAGAGTTTCAGAAGCTGTGAGACGTAAGTCACGTGGCAGCAAGTCCACTTGTGTATTAGGAGCCAGTATTGATCTTTGAGATGTGATGATACTGATTGTTTGTGAGGTGGATTGAGAATAAGACGAGCAGTAGAGTTTGAACAATTTGAAGCTGCTACATCAGGTAACATGTAACCCCAAGTTACAAAGAGTTGCCAAAATGTAATGTAATTGTGCTGTGATTAATGCATTAACACCTGTCCATAAGGAAGGCTTCCCTAAGATCTCTAAGCAGAGAAAAGCACATAGCATAAACTGTGAAATCCTGGACAACAAATAACAGATCATGATCAAATCTGATACCCAGATTCTTTGTCATTGAGGAGGTTGTGGGGGGTTGATTGTGATGTTATAACAACCACTGATATGACCAGAAAGCATGTTGCTTGCTAAACAGCAATACGTCAGTTTTGTTCTGTTTAGTTTCATGCAAATAGTATTTATCAATTTGGCCACTGCTGATCTGCAAGCTCTAAAATTGCCTTGCATGGATGTCCAATTGTCAGAGACCAACATTATCAGTTGGGTGTCGTCGGTGTATGATAGAATGTTGGAACTGTATGAGCAGACCAAACCTGCAAGGGGTGTCATGTAGATATAACATAGATTGGGGCTCAAAGAAGATCCCAGAGCAATCCCATAATGGAACAGCAGAATCTGAGAAGATGTAAGGCAGCAGGGTAATAGATTGTGATCCAACACTTAGGAAAGACAACAGTCACTTCAAAGTTACTTTACAGATGCCTATATTGAACAGATGCTCAAGGAGAATGGAATGAGAGACCATGTCAAAGTCGACCAATAGGTCTAACAAAATCAAGGCAGCCAAAACTCCATGGTCTAAGATGGCTTGCAAGCCTTCTGTGACAAAGAGTAGAGCTTTGTCTACACTCTCTTGTGGTTTGAAACTATTTTGAGTCCTATCCATTAGGGAGTTTTAGGGAGATACGGCAAGAAATGCCAACAATACTGGGTTCCACTGTGGACATTTGAGAGTAGTGGAACTTTAACTTTAATTTGGAGGGATTTTAGCAGAGATAAAAGATTCATTGAGTAGTTTTTCAAGACTAGAACTTATGAAATCAACACTTAATTTGTAGATGTTTGGTGTCACAGAACAGTGGTGTGTCAGACTGAATCATGGTTAAGCCAATTAAAGTGTTGTTAATAAATATGGGATCAAATATTGAAAAATAAGAACCGCATAGATGTGTCCTTCAAGAAGGTGATTGAGTTGAATGGTGGCTGGTAAGCGAAGCAAGTGTTGGCTATTTTATTAAGAAAAGGTATAGCCAAATCCTCGCAAATTTTCATTGAGGGGGCTCATATTTCGATTTTATAGCTAGCAGATTAATTAGGGAGCTGACTATGCAGAAGATATTCCGTTTGTATTTTCTCTAAGTTGTAAAAGGTATTTGCAGCACAAATATGTTCCTGTGGACTCTAAATGCAGCTTTATAGATTAAGATAACTCCCATATCATAATCTATCCTCAATTATTTTTGCTCTAGCTTTACATTTGCTTCTCCAGGATTTTACAGTGTGTAATAACAACCGACCCTAAAGACCTAGTGACTTTCTTCCCAATCAGATGCTGCAGTTATGGGAATCAACGAAGCCCATCTCTCTCTAGTGATTTTTAAAGGTCTTTTTCTATTGCTCACATAAGGTAAGCAACAGCTACACTGTCAAGCCAGATCTAAAAAATGGTAACTAAAACACACAGTAGGGTAAAGGAAAGCATTTGTACAAATAGTTTCCATTATTTACCATCGAGATATAAAGGGATGCAAAAATGCATACTCAATACCTGCAGCAAATGTTATTTGGGATGGGATGCTATTGCCTCCATAAAAACATCCTGGGCTATTTATTGCATCAGATTGCCTATAGAGCATGTTGAATGACAGTAGTTAGTTTACTACATATTTAACTTATTATTTTTTTCGCAAATGTGGTATTTCTGTATTACTGAGAGCCAGGACTACAAGCATTAATCATAAACAAATGTGCAGAGTAACACTTGCTAATAGTGGCTTGAGTAAACCCCGCCTCATAAAAATATACACAACTAGCAGTAAACATGTTTACTACCAATTATTTCCCATTTATCTCTGGAAAATCTGGCACTATTATATGCAGTAGGATTCACAATATTTTAGAAATGTTGCACCAACGAAATATCATTGCATGAATAGCATATCATTTAAAGATGGCCGCCACTTTAATATAAGAGGGACATCAAATGTGTGCATGGGAGGAGATGACAGGCATGAGAGAAATCTGACTAGCATTGTAGATTATGGCACGACGAGGCCTGTAGAACAGAGTTGCTGGGTAGGAACAGGCGATAAAAAAGGGCAGGAGGTGGAAATGGAGGAAAGCAGAATTGGTTTCAGTCGGGTGTGTGCGAAACTTGCTAGCTGCCAAAGAAACAAACTAAGCATTGACTAAGCCAATAGGTCTGTCTTGTGTTAGATGTATGGGCTATTTGTTACAATGTCTGTCTGTTGTGTGATATGTTTAAGTGCATAAAATGAAAATGCACATACAGGTGTGTGCATATACACACACACAGATGCTGCGGGCAGCAGTGGATGTTGGTTGGCCTCATGAATGAATTGATGGCTGTGTTGGGAAGGCTGCCAGCATCTAGACTGAGTAAGTGGATGGGTATGGTTGTATATATGGATGAGTGCAAATGTAAGTGCATGGATGATTGCTTGGTTGTTGGTTGATGGGTAATGCCTGGATGTGGGTGGAGAAATATGGGCTTGGATGGGGTGGATAAAGGATGTGTGGGGATTGGTGAATGAATGCATGTGTGTGGGTAGATGGGTGTGTGTGTAGAGGAGTGACCAAATGTCTGTGGATGGAAGGATAAATAGGTGAGTACATGGTTGGATAAGTGTGAGTATGAGGGTGAACTGACAGATAACTGTTGGTGGGTAGATGGGTGCAGAGGTGTGGGGGAAGAATGCATAGAAGTGTTTGCAGGGAATATGAAAGTGATTTCTGATAATAATGTTCAACTAAATAACGAGTATTCTATGATCAGGAATTCCAGATCTGCTATGACACTGCGTTTGACAAATACAGGATTACCAAGTAACTGTAGGAGACCTGCTTGGACAGCATTTTAAGCTTCACTGCCTATGGACTGACTGTCCTGCGCATCTACGTCACTCCCATTGTCCACATACTGTACTGACATATAAGAAATGCTGGAAGTTACATGTTGAGCTAACATGACTCCACCTTGTACATTTACGAAGGATGATTTGCTAGTATTTTATGAATAGAAATTATAGATCTGCTATAACGCTACATTTGACAAACACAAGCTAACCAGGTGACTTTTGAAACCCTACCTAGAAAACATTCCATACTTTATTCACAAGGGGTGGGGGTGAGCACGCTGCCTCTCATCCCAGCACAGTTCACCCCATTGCATCCAGCAAAGTTTGTGCAGGTAGTGTTGTTATCTCTAGACACGTGTTTCTGGGGTTAGCCCTTCATCAGTAGAGAGTGGCAGACTTTTCTCTGGGGTTGCTGGAAAGGCTTTCAACGTCCTCTCAGGTCACAGTACCACTCACTGGCACACCCGTGCATCAAACAAAGCTTGTCAGCATGCTGGCTGAAGGGATCCTTTTTAAAAAGGAAAACGCTGGAAGCACACTGCCTCACACTCCCGCATGCATTTTGCCCAATTGCATTATAGTAAATGCAGTACAAATTTGTGCTTCCTTCATTTGTAGACTGTAGTTTGTCACCTTATTGGGTGCAATTAGTGCTGTATATGTGTTTCTGGATTTAGCCCTTCATCGGTAGAGAGCAGAGAAAAGCAATCTGGGGTTGCTGGTATGCTGCCCAAGTCTTCTCAGGTCAGAGAACCACTGCACAGGCAAATAGGTGCATTCCAGGTGAACTCGTCAGCTCATTGGCTCAAGGGAGCCTTTTAAACACAAGGGGGAAGAGAGCACACTGCCTGTCATCCCATCAACGTTCACCCCATTGCATCCTGGTAAATGCAGTATGCTTACTTCAAAGTTGTATCTTGTAAATACAGTGTGTTTCTGCCCTTTTGAATTGGCATAGTGCAGCGCAGCAGAAAGGCTTGCTGCGCTACCCTTCGACAATTCCTTGTAAATATGCACCCTAGTACCAAATTCTGCACCGATAGCAACTTTTTTCAATGACTTAGCTGGCAGAACCAGGAAAATAGTGTTAAGAATTTGAATCCTCTGAGCCAGTGTAAACAGATAATGCGTTTCAGAATACGAATTGAAAAATACAAGAGTTTACCCTGCATTTCTCTGATCATTCAAGGTGAGATGGCAATCAAATTTCACCCCCAGATTTCTCACAGAATTTGAGGAAGTGGGTTTGTCACCCAATGCAGGAGGCCAAAAAGCTAATTCCAAATCAGGGAATCTCTGCATGGTGCCAAGATCTCCGTTCTGTCCCTATTCAGTTTAAGATGATTCTTTGTCATCTACAGGTTGGCGCTTTGTAGATAATTGAACAACTTGTAAGCATTCGACTGCCACACTCCATCATCTTCAAAATAATTTACGTAACATCTGCTTCATAAACAAACAAAAAATCTAAACAAAAAACAAATCTAGGCCAAAAGATTGAATTACATGGGCTAACAGAACCACATACAAATGAAACAGAAGCAGAGATAACACAGATCCTTGTAAAACACCACAGATCAGCTTCTTAGCGTTCAAACCTCTCTGTTCAGGGTAACATAAAATGGTTTATTTGAAAGAAAATTGTCAAATGAATTCACCACTAATACCAAACTCCTTCAAAGGCGTAGTAGTCCTAATTGGCTGTTGAATGGATTTCATGGATTTCTGTAGGCCAGAACCCTGGAGATCCCAGAGTCTGAGGCTGATTTCTGACAGATGTCTAGTGGCTGTCACTACCTCTTAGATGATTTTCTGCATTCCAGAAGTTGAGTCAGAGGCTGAAACACACAGCTGGCACTATTACCTCTTCTGGCTGGCGGCCATCATACTAAAATTTACATTATCCTGCAAAAAGCAATACACTATCAAGGCTTCATTCTAAATAACTCCAGATTGAATTCCAATAAGCAAGAGCCCCAAAATGAAAACTAAGGCAATTAAAAACACAAAGACCCTACAAAGTATAAAATTCCAGTGAAATAAAACATGCACTTAGAAGGGAGTGTATCACTCCTAGTAAGCAGTTTCAAAGCACTTAAGTTCGCGGATTCGCAGGAGGTGCAGTTTAAGCAGTCACGTCGGTTCAGCATTGATTTAAACAGCTAGACCGACACTCACGACGAAGTCTACTGACTGTTGCTACTTAAGGTGTTTTCCTGCCATCCAAAAGCTGAGTCAGAAACTGGAACACAAACCTGACTCTTACCACATCTGGATGGTGCCTTCATATAAAAATTGATATTACCCTATACAAAATTCAGTGCACTAGCATCGCTCTATTCTAAATAACCTAAAATCGAATTCAAACAAGTCTGAGCCCCAGAAGGAAAACTAAAAACACCCCACAAAGGATAAAAAAAGTCAGTAAAAAATAAAAAGTGTGCATATAAAGCAGTGCATCACTGTAGGAAGCTGGCCCTCTATGCAGCGTGCAAAACTAGGCACACTGTGCAGGGGGTCCAGGCAACCACACATTGGTTTCCAGGGGTAAAAACTAGATCACCTAATGCTCTAATTTTTAGGGTAGCTTGGTCGAGCAATTAGGCCAATCCTGGAGAAGTGCAAAGCATTTGTTGTACTCACAGTATCACTCATGCAACTCACACATTCGAAGGAATAACTCAAGACCAATTTATGAAAAAAATCTTATTTTTACATCATTTTAAGACCAAGTATATCAAAATTGGTTAAGTTCTTTTGGAGGTATGGATTTTTGAAGTTTAACTAAATAGTCTTTTTGTGCGTAATTCTGCACCATAGGAATCAATGGAAAGTCACCTTTAAAAATACATATAAAATCATACAGTTGCTTTACCAAGTTCTTCTTTTGCAGGTTAGTCGAGGTTGTCACTGGGCACACTGTGCCAGCTGGAGAAGTTCGGGCAGCTCCCGGTTCGTAGGAGCAGTGGTGAAAAATCTCTGGAGTTGGTGCAGGGCCACAGCGGAGGACCATTTGGAAAAGGTCTGTACAGGTAAGTTTAGAGGTGGTTCCTTGGAGTCCCCTTGGAGTGTTGCGGTCGCAAGGAGAGAGGAACCCTTAGGGCACAGCAGGTTCTTCATTGTAGGGCACAGGCAGCCGAGTGCAGAGCAAATCGGTGAGCCTGGAGCTGTGAGAAAAGATGCCCTTTAGATCTGGAGGTGTCACTCCAAGGGTCGTTTGCAGGGTGACGGGGGCAGTCTGGTGGGAGGTCCATGGTGTTTCAGAAGTCCCTTGACTGGGGCTTCCTCCTGGTCCTTTTTCAGCCCAGGCGGGCTCATGTCAGCTGACCAGTACCCAGGGTAGTAATACAGTTTGAACACTGGGGGTGGCAGTGCTACCAAACTCACATTTGCAAGGTTTGTCCTGGAGGTCGTTGGTGTGTTGTTGGGTCTGGCTGTGACTCCCGGTTTGGGAGTTTGCAGCCGGTTAGTGAAGTGACCCTCACTGGGTTTCTGGTTTTGTCTTTGTTGCAGAGTGGTACCTCCATTCTGGAGGGAGTTCTTGGGCAATTGGCAAAGCCTGGAGGTCCTCTGAGGTTCTTGAGGTCAGTCCAGTTGTCCGCAGCGGTGATTGTCGGGTCCTTGGTGCAGCAGGCAGGGTTTGGCACCTTTTCTTTGTGCAGCAGGTCCACAGTTCTCGTGCCTTGGATCTTCTTGGAGCTGGCCTTCTTTGTGTCATTTGAATCTGATTATCTGGTCTAGGGATGCCCACTAAATACTGAATTTATTGGGTGTTTTGGGGGAACCTGATAGTGTCCACTGGGACACTTACCTTTGGGTGGCTACAACCACTATTGTGACCACTTCATGTGATAAGGGTCACTTCCCTATCCCTGATTGGCTATTTTCCTTCCATTTAAGAAGGTGGGAAATGAAAGGGAGTCTCCACCTTGCAGGAATCACCTTAGGGGTGGCGCATGCCAGGTGGTGCCACTCCTCCTACTCTTTGTGTGGTTTCTCGCCTTTGCTCCTGCCAAAAGTGAGAGTTTGCAGAGGGGTTGACCATCTGCTGCTCGCAACAGGCCTGGTGGTCGAGTTTCAAAGGCAGTAAGCCCTTTGAGGCTTGCCGACTGGACAGTGCACATTTCTGAGGGGGGGTGTTAGCACCTGCACCCAGGAAGGGCATTGTTCCACAAACCAGAGAGACACGTCTCTCTCCCAGGGTTTGTAGATTGGGTGTCTAAAGGTAGCAGGCTGGATAGAACCAGCCAGCAACGATGCCAGGGTACTAAGCTTTTGCAGGGGGCTCCTCTAAGGTGACCCCTGGGTACATTTAGGGATAAATCCAATACTGGTACCAGTTTGAATTTATCATTGATACTAAAAAACCCAGGGTTCAGAGTGGCTATCATGTAGCTGGGAAACTCGTGTGACCAGTGTCCAGCACATGTATTAAAATGGCTGCCCTGTTCACTCACTATATCCGCAGTTTGGCAAGGACACATTGGGGGCATATTGCTCATGAAGCTATGCCCTCACATATGATATGGTGCACCCTGCTTTAGGGCTGTAAGGCCTGCCAGAGGGTTGTCTTACCCATAGTATATGTAGTGTACGGTGACAGGGCACACAGGCAGTGTGATATGTCGTGTTTGCACCAGTACACTCAGCCTGCAATGGCATTGCTGGGGGCATCTGGAGGCATAGCCTTAGAGGGTGGCACAATCACTGCTGCTGCCCTCAGGGGCCTCACCATAGAACCCTATGCCCTGGATACCTAATTACCCTTTTACTAGGGACTTATAGTGGTAGCTAAAGGTGTATCCAGTTATTCCAATGCATCAAAACAGTTTTAGGGAAAGAGCTCTGGCCTCAGGTAATCTAGTTAGCAGGGGCCTTGGGCACTACAATTTCTAGGAGGCAAAAAGTGGGGGCTAACCATGTCAAAAAGAGGCCTTTTCTCACACTCACTCCAAATGAGTTGTTTCACATCAGTTGAGGGACATGCCTGGTAGATTTTCTGAGCCCGATAAGGAAACCTTTTTAGAAAAAATAAAAACTGACAGAATGTCCTTCACCCCCTCTTTCTGAGTTATGGTCATGTGAGTGAGGATGTTGGGAGTTAGACAAGGCCGTCAGAGAATCTTTCTTTTGCAGGTGAAAATGCAAAGCCCGGCCCAGATCCCCAAAAGCAGTGCACACACAAACACAAGTATTGATATTTAAAAACAAATTAATAGTAAATGCTATTATCACCCTGATAATACCAGAAAGACGTATTGTCATACTTATTAACAACTCAGCAAACAAAATTGCAGGGGATAAAATTGTTTCCCGCAATTGCTAAGGAAGAAGAGGCGACAGGCAAGAAAGCTACCTGTAAGACAAACAGGAGGTGTTCCAAAGATAGAGAGGACGAGGAAAAGTTAAGGAGAGAAGACGAGTCAGAGGATGAGGAGTTCATCATGCAATTGCTGAACGACCGTCCACCACCTTATGCAGAGAGTGAACAGGGTCCAAGTACCAGTTCTGCCCCTCCGGCACCGGTACAGAATAATGAAACTCCGAATTCAGAAACGCCATCGGGATCTAAGGACCCGAGTTTACTGTTCACCCCGCAGATACCGCAGGTTAGGAGAATATATCCAGATGTGCCTCTATTGAAAACAGCAGAAAATTATCAGCCGCAGGTCCCAAGGTACTACAGCAGTGACAACAGTACGGGAATTATTCTAGATCCAACCGTAATGGGAGTACAGAATGGTCGCAACCCAACATTGGCACAAGCTGAATCAACCCAGTTTTTGATGCCTCAAAAGCAGATGCAGGGGGGAACCGCACATGCTCAGATGACGGGGAGTCAGACGGGCATGCCGGCAATGATGACCCATAGTGTGGGAATGAACATGCCTCAGAACCTGGGGAATGGACAGAACCCAGATGCGATATCCCTACCCATTACTGTAGGTCCACTGGTACCTTTGTACATTCAGCCTAACTCAGGTATGAGCGGTCAAGGATCAATGGTGCAGAATGGGACGGAAAGGAGGTGCATAGAAAACACTCCAGAGACAACTCCGATAGCGGCTCTGCCAACTGGATCTGGGTCCTTGATGGAGTTTAGTCCCATATGTGCTCAGTCAACAGTGGTGAGGTCGAGTCCCCCACTGATGATACCGCTATCATTGAACACTGAAAAGTTGCCGCAACCATCAATGGCAGTCGATGTGAATGCTACACTGATGGGGTTGAATGCGCAACAGCTGACACAGTGGTTCAACAGTCTGAATTCCACACAAAGCTCAGCCAGTGGGAAGGGAGAGGACTATCTGAATAGGGTCAGGTTGAACATGGAAGCAGAAGAATTGGTGGAAGGGACTATGGGTTTGAATAGGTTAGAGTCCTATTCGGAAGAAGAGCTGAGGTATCTATGTCCCAGGATTACGAGAGAAGTGAACAAGGTACATAGAAGGTTGCAAGAAATAGCTGACAAAAACGGGGTTGAGATAGACAAGACAAAACACTTGAGCAGGAGCTATAGATTGGATTTCGGGACCACAGACTTTGAACACATGAGGCTTGCAAAATGTCTTTGGGAAGACCTGAACACCCTCTTTGAGATTGTGGTTCCGGCAGATTTGTGGGAAGACTGCAAAAGGGCTGTAGGTTGGCCGACAAGTGAACCAGAGAGGGACAGGGATACGGGTGCACCATCACCTATGGTAATGAGCTTGTACTATAAGGTGATTGAGCATTTGAAGACGAAGGTTGCCGCGAAAAATGTGGATTGGCAGAAGATTGATCGAACTGCCCAAGAGGCTAAAGAGTCGATTCATGGTTACTATGAGAGGTTGTTGAAGGCGTTCAAGAACTACAGTGGCACGGAAACAATAGAGGCGAAGGACATGCTTCATTTTGTGTTTAGATTTGTGGAAGGGCTGAGACCAGAGATAAGTCAGATGATAAAGACGCATTTGATTTGTTGGCAGTCGAAACCGATTGATGAGGTGTTGAATTATGCGAAATACTGTAGCAACGAAATTGAAGTGAAACAGAAAAGGTTGAAAGAGAAAGTGATGGTGATGCAACTTAAAGCAGCTCAGACAGGTTTGCAAGGGTTGCAAGGGTTCCAACAGCAGATGCCGCAGCCGCAGGGAAACATGGTGTTTCAGCCACAGGCGAGAGGCAGAGGCAGAGGAGGCTTTGGGAGTAATGGTCCGGATTTGAACACTGTTGCAATTCCGAATGGTGTGCAGGCAATGAAAAGGGTGATGCCGTGTCATGTGTGCGGAATCGTCGGGCATTGGAAACGCGAGTGCCCGATGGTGGTGCAGGAAGGTGCAGGTGTTGGTCAGCAAAACAATGATGTCAATGCATTCTAGACAATGAGGGGACTGAAAATGAGAGGTCCAAACCCAAATTTTCAGACCATAAATCAGCTGCAGGGATTACAGCCCATGCAGCCGCAGCAGATGCAGATGCCCCGTATGCAGATGACGCAAATGCAGCCAATGCAACAGCAGTTTCACATGGTACTTAATCAGCAAATGCAAATACCTTTGGCACCAGTGAGTCAGCAGCAAGTGATGGTTCCTCCACAGGTCTCGGGTCAGGTGATGAATACAAATGGCACAGTACAACAGTTCCCATTACACAGTGAGAATGGAATAAACAATGTATGGGAGAGTGAAAGTTCAGATGAGGAGGGAAATTGTGTGCTTGCAGCATCCTTGGAAGTTGATCAAAAGGGTCCATATGTGGAGGGAAGAGTTATGGGTCATCGTGTTTCATTCTTGGTTGACACAGGAGCCACACGTTCAACTGTTAGGAGCATTGAAGTACCAAATTTGCCACTCTCAGGGAGAACAGTTCAAATAGTGGGAGTAGCAAACAGGCACCTGACGAACCCAATCACAGATCCAGTACAAGTCAGAATTGGTAACTATCAAGGGTCACATAATTTTGTGGTATGTGACTCAAGCCCGATAGCACTGTTAGGGAGAGACCTATTGTGCAAATTGGGATGTTCGATTATATGTACGAACAATGGAATTAGAATTCAGACGAGCAGTGATGGGGAAGAAGAGGACAGTGTAGAAGGGGATGAGATGGAAACTGTCGATGAAGAATATCCTCTGATTAACCTTTTTCCGATGATAACTGAAGAAGATATTCCAGCTGAATTACGGGAAACAGTCGGAAAGGAAGTGTGGGATATGACAGGAAAAGAGGTGGGATTGGTGAAAGGAGTGGAACCAGTGAAAGTGACCGTAAAACCCAATGTAACCTTTCCCCAGACCCCACAATACCACATGGCACAAGACACCCTCATGAAAGTCGCCCAACTCATTGACGAGTTTGTAAAACAAGGAGTATTGAAAGAAGTGTTAAGCAGTCCATGTAATTCACCAATCATGGGACTAATAAAGCCGAGTGGAAAGGTCCAAATGGTGCAGGACTTGAGGAAAATAAATGACATCATAATTAAATGCTGCCCTGTAGTACCGAATCCAGCTGTGATAATGTTTCAAGTCCCTTGCGATGCCGAGTGATTCTCAGTCATCGACTTGTCACAAGCATTCTTTTCGGTGCCTCTTCATGAGGACAGCCAATTCCTCAAGGGTTTTCTGAGTCACCGTCAATTTTCAATCAGATTCTGAAGAAAGACTTGGAAAGCGTTAGAATTGCCATTCGAGTCAACCCTAGTACAGTACATTGATGACTTACTGATTGCATCTAAGACAGAAAGTGGCTGCACAGCCGACACCATTGCTCTACTGAACCATTTGGGAAGGAATGGACACAAGGTGTCTCCTTCAAAGTTGCAGTTCTGTCAGAAGAAAGTAAAATACTTGGGTCATCAAATAGAGAAAGGGTCACGGAGAATAATGAAGGAAAGAATAACAAGTGTACTTCAAATGAGTCCACCAAAGACAAGGAGGGAGGTGAGGAAGTTTTTGGGGATGGTGAGCTACTGTCGCCAGTGGATTCCCAACTTCTCAACTCTAGCAAAGCCTTTACTGAAACTGACCCAGAAGGATGCCTTGGATGAAATTGAGATGAAAGGAGATGAGATGGATGCTTTTATTGAATTGAAAGAATGCATGTGCAGGGCTCCAGCTTTAGGTATGCCTGATTACACAAAGCCTTTCACATTGTTTTGTCATGAACGTGATGCATGTTCTTTGTCTGTCTTGACCCAAGCCCATGGTGGCATAAACAGACCAGTAGCGTATTGTTCAGCTACTTTGGATCCGGTCGCAGCAGCACTGCCAGGGTGTTTGCGCGCCGTAGCAGCAGTTGGTATCAGCCTCACTCAGAGTGAAGGAATAGTGATGGGACACCCATTAACAGTCATGGTCCCTCACTCAGTTGAGTTACTTTTGACCCGCTCCCGAACGCAACACATGACTGGAGCAAGACTCACAAGGTATGAAACAATAATTCTGGGCTCACCGAATGTGCAGCTGAAAAGGTGCACTACGTTGAATCCAGCAACCTTGCTTCCCGGTGAAAATGCTGAAATTGAGAACGCTGAAGACGTCGAGCACGACTGCCTTCAGGTGACTGAATTTTGCACAAAACCCCGACCTGATATTAGGGATACTAAGCTTGATGAAAATGACCATATTATTTTTGTTGATGGTTCATGTCTAAGAGATGGGTTGGGAATTTTGAAAGCAGGATATGCTGTATGTACTGTAACAGGTGTCTTGGAAGCGTCCTGGCTCCAAGGAGTCTATTCCGCACAAGTAGCAGAGCTTGTAGCCCTTACAAGAGCATGCCAACTGTCTACATTGATGAAGGTTACCATTTACACTGACAGTCAGTACGGGTTTGGAATTGTGCACGACTTTGGGCAATTATGGTCACAGAGAGGTTTCCTGACCTCTTCAGGGTCCCCAGTGAAAAACGGGGAGAGAATAAGGGAATTGTTACACGCCATTCAGATGCCAGCCGAAATTGCAGTGGTAAAGTGTAGTGCTCATACAAAAGGACAGGACTATGTTTCCCTGGGAAATGCATATGCGGATCAAGTCGCAAGATTTTGTGCCTTGAACTGTATATTGCTCAGGGATGAATGGAATTTGATAAGTGAGCCAGAGCTCGAACCAGCTGAAGCATTTGCCTTGAAGGTCGTGGATACAATGGATGAACTAAAAGCATTACAGAATAGCGTCAGGGAGGATGAAAGAGCTTCCTGGATTAAGTCACAATGTACAAGGAGACCAGATGAGTTATGGGTTTCAAATGAAGGAAAATTTGTTTTACCAAGTGGTCTCTTATCGCAGCTAGCGCGGTTCTATCATGGGCAGGCTCACCTAGGGAGAGATGCCATGATAAGATTGTTCAAAACTGATTGGTTTAACCCCAGATTCCGTCAAGTTGCAGAAGCAGTTTGCCATCGTTGTGTCATTTGTCAGCAGATGAACCCAGGAAAGGGAACGGTTGTGAACGTGAGCCACATTGGCAGGGCGGGTGGCCCGTTCAGCAGAATGCAGATGGACTTTATTGAGATGCCTGTGCATGCAGGTCTGAAGTATGTGTTGGTGATTGTGTGCATTTTTAGTCACTGGATTGAAGCATACCCCACACGTAGAAATGACAGCCTTACAGTTGCAAAACTATTGTTGAGGGAGTTGATACCACGTTTCGGATTCCCGATCTCTTTAGAATCAGATAGAGGAAGTCACTTCAATAACGAGGTGATAAAGTTACTTTGCGCAGCGCTGAACATTGAGCAAAAACTGCATTGTAGCTATCGCCCTGAAGCCTCAGGACTGGTGGAACAAATGAATGGTACACTGAAATCAAGAATGGCGAAAATATGTGCATCGACAAATTTGAAATGGCCTGACGCATTGCCTTTGGTGTTAATGTCAATGAGAAACACCCCTGACAGAAAGACTGGATTGTCCCCGCACGAAATTCTCATGGGCAGGGCCATGAGACTTCCTGCAGTTCCCGCAAACGCGCTTTTGAATATTACAGATGATATGGTGTTAGACTACTGCAAAGGTCTGGCTGACGTGGTTCGCTCTTTCTCTCACCAGGTGGAAGCAACCACCTTGTCACCGATCCAAGGTCCAGGACACACACTGAAAGCAGGTGACTGGGTCGTGATAAAGAAGCACGTGAGGAAGTCGTGTCTGGAACCCCGTTGGAAAGGCCCTTTCCAAGTGATCCTGACGACCACTACCGCTGTGAAGTGTGCGGGAGTTCCCAACTGGATCCACGCCAGTCATACAAAGAAAGTGTTGTGTCCCAAAGATGAGGAAGTTGAAGCGCTGAAACTGCCAGTACCTGATAACAAAGTGCCGAGCGCTGAGACAGAGCAAAACAGAACTAGAAGCGAACAGGCAGAAATAGAGGAGAGAGAAATATTCTCTGAGGACGAAACAACCGATTCACTTGGGGAAGACCAAGGAGAAACCTCAGACAGC
This sequence comes from Pleurodeles waltl, assembly GCF_031143425.1. Classification (NCBI taxonomy): domain Eukaryota; kingdom Metazoa; phylum Chordata; class Amphibia; order Caudata; family Salamandridae; genus Pleurodeles; species Pleurodeles waltl. Next base: position 395,280,226 of record NC_090437.1, read on the forward strand.
GACGAAGCAGCTGAAGGTAACAAAGAGCCTGAAGCAGCTGAAAGTGACGAAGAGCCTGAAGAAAGTAACGGTGACAAAAGGCTCGAAAAAGGTGAAGAAGCAGGAGAGCCTGATCAGAGGAGGGCTTTCCCAGAAGCAGACGGTACAGAAAAAGAAAAGGAAAACCTGATTGACTCCCCAGAAGGAGGGGACAAGGCAGAACAGAACGAAACTGTTCAAACTTCTTCAGAAGAGATCGCAGGTCCATCAAGTGGACACAGTGCAAAGAGAAGACCAAGTATATCACCAGTAAAACTAAGAACTAGAGAAACGTTGAACGACAGTGAAGGGCCAAGAGTGAAAGAGAAAAGAAAGGAAGTGTCTGTCGTGGTACCAACATCAAGTGAAGAAAAAGACTTGGCCAAAGAGGAAAGTACCAGTGAGGCAGAATCAAAGAGAGATGCAAAATTGAAAAGGAAAAGGATACCAAACAGGAGATATTCCGGTCCAGAATGGGCATATGTAGTCAATGACGATTGGACCGACGAATTTGTATCTCTTAGCCTCGAGAACGAAGAAAAAGAGATACCAATAGAAAAGAAAAGTTTTATGGACACTATTGACTGAAAAACTGATAAATGACATTGCTTGCTATAATCTAACGTGATACAACCAGCTGAGACATTGCTAAACCGGATGAGACATTTGCTAACTTGATAAGACTTTGATAACCTGATTGACTCTTAAACCCGATTTGAGACAACGTTGCTAACTGATAAAAGACTGAGTTATTGCCGAATTGAGACAAATGCTGCTAACCGATAAGTGACTGGGCTCCTGAAGAAAACTGTGTAAACATTGCGCTCGTTCAGCTTTGTAACTAATTGCTAAATCGTTTCTTTATAGGTGCTTCTAGCTTTTTGATTCTATACAGATCATGACTAAGTACGCTACACAAAACAGTAGAGTGAAATATTGTAAATATGCGTGTATAGGCTTGATAACTGCATGTGTACTAATAATAATGGCAATAGTGCTTGCAACGCGTGGTAAGGGTGAGAATGAGAAAATTGATGCTTCTACTTCTGCTCCTGTTACTGTCACTGAACTAACCGCATTGAAAAGACTAGAATTAGATGAGAGACACTTGCATGATAAGAAGGAACTTTCGTATAATGTTTTCTATCGCCTACTAACAGAATATGTTGAGACTATGGATGCGAAAGATTGTTATGTGTGTACACAGATACCGACATCGGTAACGGAAGGGGTGACTTATCACCACATGCCTCTTACATATGGGATTACATGTAGTTTAGTAACTTCTAGATTTTATGGTCAAACTAACATACAGTATTTTTATTCAAATTATGATGTTACCTTTGCATATGTTCCTATAATAACGCAACTAAGCCAGATTGCTAAAGATTGGGATGCTAAAATAATGAGGGAATTTTTCGAGCCAATGCAACCTTTTGAAACAGCTCACGCTCATAGGGAAAACCTTACCTGCTCGCTCTCTGCAGTAGAAATAAGCTTTTTAGATCGCACAGATGATAGAAGGGCACAAATGAATGCGAAATTAGAAAAGGAGCTAAGTAAGAGGACTTCAGTAGATAATTATGCTTTTGCCGCAATAAAAACACAAGGAAAAATAGCGTTAGACGCTTGGCATGTAGGGAAATTTTGTATATATCGTGGTGAATCTTATTATGATAACATTTTCGTGGGAGCGAGTGAATGTAAACATACGTTTATCTTTAAGGCCAAATGGACATTCATGCTGAACGGACTTGACCCTGTCATACCTGGTGTATATTACATTTGTGGGCATAATGCCTATTATCGTCTTCCAAAGGGATGGTGGGGGAGATGTTATTTGGGTATAGTGTTCCCAAAGGTTTATCAACTGGATGACCTATCGGTGATTCCAAAGACGCCTGGATCTCATCGTATCCAGAAAAGAGAGACCGCAGCTGCTGTGGTAGGAGATATATTTGGAGCCATGATTCCTTCATTGGGAGTTGTGTTGAATTCCATCAAAATAAGAAAGTTGTCTACTATAGTGGATAACATGTTGACAAAGTTTTCAGGTGCTATAATCCTGATGGATGCTGAACTTGCAGCAGAAAGAGCTATGACTCTTCAAAACAGGCTTGCCCTAGACATTCTTTTAGCAAAGGATGGCGGCGTTTGCAAAATGCTTGGTGCGCGTCACTGTTGCACGTATATACCAGACAACAGTGTGAAGATTAAAACAATGCTTGCAAATCTAACAAAAGAGAGTGCAGACTTGAAGGAATTGAAAGAACCAGGAGTTTGGGAGAAGGTTGGAAAGGGAGTTGCTTCAGTGGGAAATTGGCTGGTGGCATTTGGAATGGAATATTACTAAAAATAATATAGGGAATACTAATAGTACTAATTTGCATCTTTGGGATTTGGGGAATAAAGAGGGGAATACTAATGATCATGGCAAGAATTAAGAGAAGGAAGGAAGAGAAAATGATGAAAAGAATGGCAGAAGAATACAAGGCAAGAACAAGGGGAACTAAAAGGCAAAGAGAACTGACAGAATTTTAATGGAATAAAATTTGTGGGAATAGTTTTGTGTGATGACAAATAGTCATCAGAGGAGGGATTGATGACGCAGAAATGAAGGTTTTACATTTATTAGCGCATAAAACGTAGTGCTGCAATAATCAAGTGTGACTTTAACCGAACTAATAAAGATTGTACGGGGGCAAATGTGCCCTCAGAGTAGTTCGCCAACATTTATAAGCGTGCTTTATATAACGTGATGTATTAGAATTGTACTAATCTGACATAACCGTAAACGTGTGCCATGATTTGCTTGTTTAAATGTTTTAACTTAGCATAACTTCAGTGGAGGCTTCGGCCTAGTTGCCTTGTCTCACGGTTTAGATGCTCGTGTTTTTCTAATGTGCTAATAAAACGTGTATTCTTGCTTGAAGCTGTACTTTTCCAGTGAGATCGGTTCACATGCTTATCTTTAAGGTTTCGTGCCAGCCTGGCATCTTCTTCTTTGCTCCAAGGTCAATCTGCAGGTGCAGACAATGGAAGCTCTGAAAGTGAGTTAATTGGTAAAATATGTTGCAACTTACGGTCCCGACTCCAAGGATAATGTATGCCTAGGTAGAAGCTTGTGAATTGTTGTTTTGATTGGACAATTTGAAGCCAACCTATGAACCCTCCAATGGAAGACCCTACTGGATTTGAACTGTTGTTTATTTAAACCTGGTGCACAAGAAGAAAGCAGCCATTAGCCATTACCCGCCATTTGCAGGACATTGCAGCCATTATGGCCCATCTTGCCGACCTCGTCATTTTGCCATCTTCTACGATGTCAATTGATGTTCGACGCCATTTTGAATGAGACTTTGATGCTTTCTCTAATTGAGAGAAAGAGACTTTAAGTAATTCTCGCCCTAGAGACTTTAACTTTGATTTGCCCCTTTGCATAAAGTAGTAGTTTTGTCCTTTTATCTTGCCGCTGTGAGGCAATTGCCCCGTCCACCCTGGCCCCTTTGCCCCCGTCCCATGCTGATCGAAACCGGTACCTGTGAGACGAAGACTTCCTTGAATGCTGATTGAATTTGGTAAATATGAAAGGAAAATGTACAATTGCATTGTGTTTCTTTTTAGGTAACCAACTGCTGATTTTTGATAAGAGCCCTAGTTAGGAGTTTTCCAAATCAATGTTGCTAAATTGTTTTTGCATGAAATCCCACATGCAGATGCTAATTTGAGGTTAGATGAGGATTCATTTGTTGCACGATGCAATTTGAGACCTTGTTATGCTGACTAATGTATGCAATTAGCCCATTACAGATTATAGTTTTAGTGGTTTGCGTTGCTATTATCGAATGCATTGTTATTCAAATGCTGCATAGATTGCATCTTTTTCGCCGTTATGGACAGCTATTAATGTTCATTTACATATATCATTTGGTGTTGAGACACATTTATATCGTGCTAGCTTTGTTAATATAGGGAAATAAATTCATTAACTTTGAATGAACTGGTGTGGTTATTCATGGCCGAAAGGTCATGGTTCGCCGAAATGTTTTCTGGATTAATTGTGAAGTGTTATGTTGATCAGGGCATTGCTTATGTTCGTTATTGATTATTGATTTGATTAAATTGACTAATCTCGGGTGAAGAGAGCCCCACTTGGTCAAAAGATTCATCGACCCAAGAGCGTCCAAATACAGGTAATTTATTAGGACGGAACGCTCTATCAAATTGTTAAAAGGGTGAACACTAAACATAATATCATATTGCATCACTCATTCCTAAAAAATTAGTTTCATCTCTACCTCCCCCTACCTACTTTACTTTCCTCACTAGCAAACATTCTGACTGTGCTGTTGCCCCCCCCCTCCAATCACTTGTGTCTTCAATTCCTTATTAATGTACTGGTGGACCAAGAAGAAAGGAGGGGGTTGCTCATACCAAGCTCCTGTATCTGATACATAGGATGATAAGAAATGCTTTAATTCACATTTTAGGAAGCACACAGAAGCTGCTGCTGTTGTATCGCTTCACTTCTACTACTAAGGAACCACGCAAGGTTGTTTACGCTTGTGCAACAGATCTTTAGCCACTGCAAAATGTAAAATGCTGCATACAGTAGAAAATCCCTTTTCTGTCTGGTTAAGATGGGCACCAGAAAAATTTGTGACAGCTTAGCAAACATAATTTTTAAGTGTACCAAAAGTTGAGAGGCCCTTGTTGTAGTATTGACGAAGACCCAATCTGCTCTCATCCGCGTCCACCAGTTCAATGCACAAACACCTATGTTAACATACAGCAATGGCAAACATTAGAACAGAAAAACAAGCATCAAACCTCAGGCCATAGTGCTCTAGCACTACACATTGTCCAAAATGATTGGCAGTCAATACCGCTGACGAGAAATAACCAACTTCCGGTTCACAAAGAAGGCTATGAAGAAAAGTAGGAATGGGTCAGCAGTAGTACATATGGAAATGTAAAATATTTTAGTGCATACTTCTTCTGATATACAGGCATTTCTTGAAGCTGTTGTCAAGGGATTCACAAGATCTATGTGCGTGAAGTGGTACCCTACTCAAGAAACAATAAGCAGCCTTTCAAGCACCCCCTACATCTCGTGGCTACTCTCTCCTGATTACTAGCAATGACCAACAAAACAAACTTTTTCCAGGATTGGTTGCAGTTTTTACATGGAAGCATTTAAGCTATTATGAACTGCAATAACCCGAGTACACTTGGGAGAACTGGTACTAATATCCCAGCAGTATGTTCTCTCTCCACTCTGATTATTCCAATATCAAACGAACCTTTTTATAATCGAACAGAGATCTTTGGTTTCAAGCCACCTCCATATCTGATAAATTAACTTTCGTGAGGTCCATTTTTACTAGGCTTTTTTTTTTTTAGCTTCTCTTGATTACATAACATCTTCTATTGCTGGTTACTCTAAGCACATCACAACTGATTGCCACATTCGAAGTTCAAAACCCTATTGTTTTATTTCAGGCAATAATGGACCTCACGAAAGTTTCAACCTTGCTGCCACGGCATGACTCACACGAGTAACTGACAGAGACAAGTCGTCTCTTGAGAGGTATGGTACTCTAGTGGTTTGCATGTTGACAATTGTCAGGATTATGCAAAGGATACAATGGTTCAGTTTTGCTCAGTTATGAAAATCCTGTTTTTGCCAATTTAGTTCTTTCACCTGCACCAGTAATTATCCATTCATATCAAATATTTGACATGTCAGACTTTACTGATGTGATTTGTCGGATTTCCAATGAGGAATCAAAAGTATTAATTTACAATGTCGAAACTACCATTAAGAGGACGAAACACTGAAATCTCAGCTGTTGATAGTTCCCTGGGCATCTAAAAGGTGCATGTCTGTGCAAGAGGCAGTTACAAACGCATCATCAATCACAGAACGATACAGGACATACAACAATTATTGTGTGTTCAATCCGATCACGTCTGTCATTGACACAAGGAAGGATCTATCACACTCTAATAAGCAGGGGACACCCATAAGCTTATAAACACAACATTGTGCAGCCACCTGTTTCCTTCTCCCTCAAATACTACACCCAGGAAAGGAAAAAGACCTGTCACATCTACTACAAGCAGCAGCTGGTTTACTCACAGGCTGACAAATATTTGACAGCTTGTCATTCGCATCTAAAGGGGCATTTTTATCCAAACAAAAATATTACCGTCACTTTAGCACTTCGCATAATCTGGCCCTGTTCTTGAACTGCTTGCAGCACTTGCCATTTTAATTTGGTATTTTGAGAAATAGCTAGCTATGCACCTTCAATTTCCATTTTCATTTATCTATTTCTGAATTTTTATTGCTTCTAAAATAGGTGGACTTAAATAGCATACCATGAAAAATACTGTTCAGTTGTATTAGGATAACTAACTAGGGTGAACGAAATTAAAATTAATTATTTTGCCCTATAAATCCCTGATACAAAGTAATGGCATTTTCGGAAAAAAATACATTTATGCAGAGACATTCAAACCTTAAATCACTTAGCAGAGCAGTTATTAAAAAAAAGTAAATTGGTCTTTCAATCACATAATTAATAACCCTGCATGTACCCTGTTAGCACAAAGCAATTTTACTTAATCGCTACGTGGAAAAAGCACTTCACCTCACAAGATTGGAATTTGTAGAAGTCAAAGATGCCTGAAAGATACTGCTATTTGCACATACCCAGGAAACAATACACCATCTCTTATGCTGCTGTTCTGGTGCCAGCGAAGAGAAACATAAGCTTCCAAAACTACATTTTACTAAAAGGTGCTGTTTTGTTTCAAGTCACAAGTAATTATCAGAATTTTTGTGAAGAATTCACAAACCCTAATTACAGTATTAAAAAACACAAAGGGCAGAAAAATGTTAAGGCAAGACGTAAAGGCAATAATGTTACTTTTATGTGTGTGTACTGAACCACCAGCATCAAATAAATACGGTATTCCAAGTGTTTCTACTTGGCGGTGTTTCACATTAATCAAATTCCGAGGGGGCAGGGTGACTGGAAGAGGTCATGACTGCACCCCAACAATTATACAGGCACTATATGGTGTGATTCCCATGATGAACTATGACCCTTGCCTGGCTCTGAACCATCCTTCAGCACAATTTGAGGAAAGATGTCTTGGAGCCTCACAGCTCACTCAGTACTGCTCATGCTTGGAGCAAAATTCAGTGCTGGGCCCATTACACATGCAAAGGTAAGTTGATTTCATTGGGGCACCAGGCCTCAGATTTTCTGTGCGGGTCCAAGTAGGACTGAGTGAGGGGTATTCTCTACCAATGGTGGGTGAAGGTTTTTTTGAGATTCAGAATGCTGCGCTACTCAAAGCCTGGCGCTTCTCAGGATGGGATGCTGCTGAGATGCAGTGTGCTCGTGGCTTTGCCAGTGCAATAGTGTCTCGGAATGGGAGAATCTTCCTAACTCATGCCACTCGTCTTCTCCAGCACCCTCAGCCCTTCAGGACAGAGCAAAGGATGAAGAGATACAGCTGGTGCAGGCCACTTAAAGAGCAACCAAGTATTAAGTGGCACAATCCAGTGCTTCTTATAAAAAATTTAGCAACAGGTCTTTGTCTAATCCATTAAGTAAGAGGCCTAATGGGAAAGGGGAGAAAAGTGGGAAAGATTGATGTGATATTTACACCCTCATTATGAGCTCAAGGTTAAATTATGATATTTGTGTTTGCACAGGGCTCGATGTTCTGTTCACACCACGATCTGCCAAGCATGGTCCGAGAGGAAGGTCACTTGTTCCTTGTCAAAGCAGAGGTAAAGAGAATCAGAGAGAACAGATCTGAGGAAAGACAGAATGGGTGTTGTAAAGATCTTTGGAAATAAAGACAAGTTCCGGTGTTTGGTCCCACAAAGTGAATGGGGATGAGTGTAAATTAATAAAGATTGAGACAAGTCCGAGAGGTCCGAGGGGAAGGTCACTTGTTCCTTGTCAAAGCAGAGGTAAAGAGAATCAGAGAGAACAGATCTGAGGAAAGACAGAATGGGTGTTGTAAAGATCTTTGGAAATAAAGACAAGTTCTGGTGTTTGGTCCCACAAAGTGACTTGGGATGAGTGTAAATTAATAAAGATTGAGACAAGTCAATGTTATCAATGTGGTTGATAAATAGTGAGCCAAAAAATCAAGATATTAAACTCAGAGGTTGAAATCTGCAACAACATTTCTATTATTGTAGTCCGGGCAAAGAGATACCATAAAATTGGTGAGCTGATGTGAGAAGGAACAACCAGGAAAGAGATGGGTTGAGAAAAAAGGGAATTCTTGGCCATCAAGTGCTTTCAATTAGTCAGGAGGGAAAACCCCCTAAGAACATCATCTTGGTCAAATCTGGTGAGAAATGCCACAGGGAATAGGAGGGCATTCCCTCCCAAAATACAGTATCCTGGTGGTACCACATCAAGTATCACATACCCAGAATGTTCAGAGAGCCATTTTTATGCAATGCACAGCACACCCAAGTATTAATTGATAAACAAGTTTTGAATTTCACGGCCATGCTTAGCTATGAATCTTGAGTTAAGCAGCAATTATCATCAGATTTTTTGGTGTCAATGAGGATCTACAAGGGTTATCTTGCAATAGTATTTTGCAAGGTAGATGGACTCAAGCAGCAAGTCAGATTTAAGGTGCAAATTATAGAGATAACTTCCACTGCTGATGCTACTGACACCCTCCCCCGGCACCACCACTACAAGCATCAATACCACATACTCTTGCCCTACCAATGCATGCCCAATCAGTGAAATGGCTGTTTTAGCGATAGGCTAAAATTGCTATGACGCTGCTTTTTACAAACCACGCCTCTGCCTTTTCTTCCTAACAATTCCTCCATCTACCCAGAACAGGCATCCAATGAAGGTAGACATCATCCTTTTAAACCAAGGGTCATGACAAGCTTTTAGGAGATAGTCTTAAATATCTGTAATCACCCCTACATGTGATTCTGAACAGAAACCTACCTAATACATTATAACAGTTTTAGAATTATTTCTGTTATAAAAAACATGGAAAATAATCAAAAGCTAACTTAAATCAGTTTATCAGCATTCTAATACAATGTTATTTTGTTTTCTGAACAAGTTGTTGATAGCGTTCTTATCAATCAATTTATATATAGATATATATATATATACCTCACCTAGTGGAGGTCACCACTAAGTAGTTATAGTTAGGACCTAGTTTCTTTATAAAAAGTTTTTTTTACTTGCCTATATCTTTGCTGCCGTTTGATGAGTCTTCACAAAACTTTCCAAAAACATTTGCCAGTCATGTCAGCTGCTGTCTGGAAAGTTTGAGGGTGATCCATCTGGGGGGGTAAGGGGAGCAGAGAGAATGAGGGGGTCCCAAAACACGTTTACCCCATTAATTTTTCTATAGGGATTTTGAACAGCGATAACACCAAAACTATTGGATGGAATTACACCAGATTTGTCAAAAAGGTAGGACCTGGTACAGAAAGCGATATTATTTGTTGTGGTGTAATTCCAATTAGTAGTTTTTGAAAAATTAAGGGAAAAACAAATTTGTATATATAGGGATGCAAAGGATTCACAACTCCTCCTGATCTTGAGCTGAGATCTGATTGGCTGATAACACTTCAACAACAGAAGCCGTTGAAGTGCTGTCAGCCATCTTGGGACTCAGCTAAATCAGAGTCCTAGAGAAAAAGTAAAAAATAAAGAGAAGAGGCCTGGGTACTTTAAGGTTCACAAACACAGTAGAAATATAGTTGGTAATATCACAGATTTATTTAAGTCCAGAACAAACACCCCTTACGCATCCTTACAGTGTCCAGCTTCTCCTTACTTCAACCACCAGTCTCTCTCCTGTTACATATCTTGAATCCTGGTCAGCATGCGTTGCTGGGATACAACATCTTATGCCAGAGCAGCATGCAGCATGAGTTGCTAAGATACAACACATCTCCATTCTTACTAATATATATACATTTTTTAAATAAACATATATACATGACAATAGCATATTCTAACATTTCATCTAACATCAAAAAATTATGTTTATTACATACATACATAGTCTTTTTGCCAGACCGTTTTTTGTCTGCAGCGAATAGACCTTTCCTCAATAACCTCAGATGGTGGTTTAATTCCTTCTTCTCTCTCCCTCCAAACTTTGTACTCTAAGTCGTTGCATAAAGTAACTTTTCTTACATTCCATTTCTTACCATCATTTAACCATACACTGTTACCAACTATTTTTTTTATTTCCTTGGATTTAGACCATTTAGAGCGGCCTTGCTTCTGGTTGCCCATTAAAGCAGCTCTCACCCAATTCCAAACCTCAAAACTACGCTTACTCTTTCTCAGCTTGTTGTTATGTCCATGTACATGTTTCTCCTGATACCTGGCCACTCTCTGCTTCAGCAAGCTCTTGTCAATCACTCTCTCTCACTGGATTTATGCATCCACGCAGTTGTTGAAAGGGTGCACGCCTGTCTACCCTTCAAGAGAGTGAACGGTGTCTCTCCAATAGCTGTATGGGACGTATTACAATAATTTCATACCATGTGTTGACAGCATCTTTACTATTCTCATCACACTGCTCCGCCAATTGCACACATTCTTTCAACACACGATTAAACCTTTCAACAAGACCATTTTCCCTAGGATGGTACACCGCTGTCTTATGATGTGAGATTCTGGATATTCCTAAGAACTCTTGAAATTCTTCAGCCACAAATTGTGGGCCATTGTCACTCACCACACATCTAGGATAACCTTCCCTCCTGAACACTTCTTCACAAAAATGTATTATGCATGATGCTTTAGTTTCCCTTACAAATGCTATCTCAGGACATTTAGAAAAATAATCCACTAGAACTATTGCCCACCTTCCCTCTATTCTCTTAGAACTAAATGGGCCACAAATGTCAATGGCAAGTTTTTTCCATACCTTTCCAGGGAACAAAGTAGATGCAATAGTCTCCTCTGACTTCTGACTCATTACTGCACATGCTGCCAAGCACTCGTGTGCCAATATTTTTATTTCCTTGTCCATACTCGGCCACCAAAAATGTATGCATGCTCTTCTTTTCATGCTGGACATACCCCCATGACCCTCATGCAAGAATTCAGGTAACCTGTTACGCAATCGTTCCGGCACTACCAATCTTTCATTTCTCCTTAAGATGGCGTCCAATACAGATAGTTCCGCCCAAATCATTTTGTACTCACTGTGCTCCTTCTTTACACTTTCCTCATGCCAAGACAAATTAGATAAACATGTACTAAGCTGTCTTAACACATTATCATCTGATACGGTTTGTCTCTACTCCTATTCCGTAATTGCTCCTTCACATGATTCACTCACTCTCCACTAACCATTCTTCCTGATCACTATCCTTATCCTTATCTTCCTCTTCTTTATGTAATGGTAGTCTAGATAGGCAATCTGCATTGCAATTTTTGTTACCAGGAACATATCTCAAAATGAAATTGTTCTCTTGTAGCTGGTATAACCCCTTAGCAATTCTAGGTGTTGATGTTCCTGCCCCTTTTGTGTTGAACATATCTATTAAAGGTTTGTGGTCAGATCTTAATTCAAATGTGGCTCCCCACACATATGTTTTGAAGTGATTCACACCCCACCAGCATGCTAATTCTTCTTTTTCAATGACTGAGTAAGTTGCCTCCACCCCCTTGAGAGTGCGGGAGGCAAAGGCAATAACTCTTTCTCGTCCAAGCTTCCTTTTCTTTAACACAGCCCCCAGACCGTAAGCACTGGCATCTACCACTATTATGGATTCATCCTGAGGATCAAATGGTGTGAGTGCCACTATTTTCAAAATGTTGGCCTTGATCTAATCAAATGCCAGTTGACACATTTGTGTCCATGTGTACCACACACCCTTTTTCATCAAATCCCTTAATACATGTACCTTGTCAGCAAAATGTTGCACAAACCTTGAATAGTGTGGAACTGTGTGATTTATGATGCAACTCAAAGATATGGGACAATAATCTTTTGGATACTAAAAGACACTTTGATGTGCCGGGTCTTTTTTCAATGTTTAAAACCTTGAATAGCATTCAGCTAACCCCAGAATCGAATGCAGTTGATCTTTGTCTTTCAGTGATGTTCCTGATTCAATTGCTAGCAGCTTCATTTTCTGTTTCACACCCTCAGCAAAGTGTGTCCCAAATAATCTACTTGCGGTATCCCAAATTTGCATTTATCAATACTCACTGTTAAACCTGCACTCTATGATCTTGACAGCACCTCACTTAAATTATTGTCATGAGCATCCATACTTGCACTCCATACTAATATATCATCTTGAAAAACTAGGACATTTAACATCCCTGTCAGTATTTTGTTCATTGATCTTTGAAAGACTGATGAAGCTGAAGCCAACTGAAGGGCATTCTCACAAACTGAAATGCACCTTCTGGCGTTATGAAAGATGTAAGATGTTTGGAGTCAGCATGTAATTTGATCTGGTGATACGCACTCGACAGATCAATAGAAGAAAAGTACTTGGCACATTTAATGCTTGATATCATCTGGTTTATACATGGCAGGGGATGGCGGTCTATCCATATGCACTGATTGAGATCCCTCAAATCCACACACATGCGCACCTCTCCATTGGGTTTGTGAGCCAAAACTATGGGACTAAGCCAATCAGACGATTCTATTGGTTCAATCACACCCGCAGAACACAAACTATCAAGTTCCTCCTTAAGTTGAGATCTCAAAGCAAGAGGTACATCTCTCACTTTGTGTATCTTGAGTACACTTCCTGACTTTAGCACAATGCGATGTTCGACCTTCTTTAAGCTTTAAGCACCCTAATTCTTTGGCAAATATCTTTGTGAATGTGCTTGCCCATTTATTACCTTGTTGAACATTAGTTAACAACACCTGGCCAGGGTGGTTGGGATCAAGAATTATGCCAAGTGCCTTTTGCTTCTTCCACCCTAAGAGTGCTCTGCCACTTTCTACAACATACACTCTTCCTTTAGCATGTTTATCCTTGTACGTCAATTTACAATCAAAATAACCTATCAGTGGTAACTTTACACCACAGTAATCTTCAGGCTCCACATCTGATGTTGATAATTTACATTCACCTAAATCTTTCCATAGATGCTTGTCCATAATTATATATGGAGAACAAGAATCTGCCCATAATGTGACCTTGTTCCCATTAATTTCCATTTTGCATGTGGGAGGATGGTATCCTCCTTTTATCTCCCCAACAGTGTCACATTGTTTTTCTACCTCATCGCATATCACTAAAACTTCAGCAATATTCCCAGCCTCATTATCTTATGAATTATCAGTGCAATTGTCATTCACTAAGTTTATGCTGCGTTTGCTTTCAAATTGAGACTTTGCTCTACACATGCAAATAAAATGCCCCATTCTTTTACATTTAAAGCATTTAGCTTTAGTCACGAGGCAATGTTTCTGCATCTGCTATATGTTTCATGCCACACACCTGTAGCATGATCTTTTTTCCTTTACACTCAAACCCTTCGAACTCACTGTGAGACTTTTTCCTCCCCTACCTAGAGCATTTACTCTACTATTATCTGTTCTAACTTGTAATTAATAACCATGAAGCACTTTCACATACCTAGAAGTATTTTCTACACACCTTGATATATTTATGGTCTTTTGTAATGAAGGATCCTTAAGTTCTAATCATTTTTCTTGAATGTTGGAGTAGTTGGTCCTATTTATAAATTGGTCCCGTATGATTTCCTCATGTAAATCCCTACATTTACAAGTTATAGCCAGGGTTCTGAGCATAAACATACTGTTCTAGAGATTCGCCTGACAACTGAGACCTTGAAAATAATTTACGTCTCTCCAAAACTATGCTAGTTTTCTTTACGTAATTGTCATCAAGAGCTTTCATTGCACTAACATATTAATCTGCTGTGGTATCCTCTGGACCACCCACATCTTCATCATCCCCATTCTGGTTGCTTGCTACAGTAAGTGTAGGCTTGGGCAATATTTTTAACACCATTCTCCCCTCAATTCCTAAACAATGCTTCAGTAGAGCTAATTTACGTGATGCTTCAAAAGTTATACCACCCACTGCTTCTAAATAAGTTTCAAACGATTCTTGCCAGTCCTCCCATATCATTACTGGAGGGTCTGAACTTTGTAAAAATTTCGGGGGAGCAAAAATAGATGCATCAATTGCTAGCTATACTAGTATAATAACTCCCCTCCCTGTTTAAAAAAAAAATCTTACTTTGGAATAATATATTATGACCTGCGCAACAGTATATTTTGAAATTATAGCTATCACTGTCCCAGATAAATCACAAGAAGTAAGAATTAATATTCAGGAAAAAAAATAATAGTCACGTTGTCTCTTTATAAAGTCCACCTCATACACAGATGAATGATGCTGCTGGCAACACAGAATTCTAAACGGCAATGTTGCAGAGTTTCATGCACTGATGAACGATGCTGCAGAATGGTATAATCCTCTCACAAAACGTTCATTCAAAAGTGCGGCACTTTTTACCACACAACTTCCTGTCATCTTTGCCAAAAACGTCCTCTGGGTGTTGCCAGGAAACGCATAGGAACACGTAACTATGTCGTCCACGTAAGTGCTCAAGTACACGCTTAGCGTGCACCATGGAACCTCCGTGGCAAATGGTACTGTTAAAAAAGAAACTTGCTAAGTTGAAATGTAGTGGCCCGTGCACAATCAGCCCACGTCGGTAAACCTTTCACTTCTGGAACTGACAGCAATGACCAGTAATATACGATCCGATAACATCTGCTAGCAGAGAACTAAACAAAGTATTTCTACACTTCTACTGGTCAAGTTTACTTCCAAATTGTTCCAGTGTTACTTAATTGGCATAAGCAGTTTCCACCAAAAGTAAAATACGACACTTCTGGCAAATCAGGTCCTTTCTTTGCAGCAAGCAGATGTAATTATTCACTTGACACGCAAAATCATGCAAATTCGATGTCTGCCAAACATTACGCAAAGCTGAACAGTTGCTGGTCAACTCCCCCAAAAAATACTTGTGCCGTCAAGATGAGACTCACCAGACACTCTCCGAACATGCTGCAAGAGTATAAGGCGTTCACTCTACACTCCCTTTGCAAGTTCTGATGTAGATGGGCAAGGGGTATCAAAAAAAGTAAAATGGACTCCTGGACTATAGCGAATTAATGTATCCCATCCTCATCGCCATTTTTTAAAGTTCACAAACGTAGTAGAAATTTAGTTGGTAATTATACAGATTTATTTAAGGCCAGAACAAACACCCCTTCTGTATCATCACGGTGTCCAGCATCTCCTTACTCCAGTCTCTCTCCAGTTACAGATCTCAAATCCTGGCCAACATGCATTGCTGGGATGCAACATCTCATGCCAGAGCAGCATGCAGCATGAGTTGCTAAGATACAACAGGTATGAACATCTCAACTCCTTAGCTCTGTTGTTAGGGTCCCAGAGAGACCACCCTCCGGCCTAAAAATCATTTTTTTTAAATAATTTTATGGGCGGAGTCGGAGTAGATCCATGGATCAGCCTAAAAAATAGGGGCCAGATGTAGCAAAGGTTTGCGACTCGCAAACGGGCAGAATCGCAATTTGCGACAGTGCAAAATCGGAAATGGGATGCAAAAAGCCCATTTCCGACTCGCAAAAAGCGATGGGACCCGTTTGCGAGTCGCATCCGTTGCGACCCCATTTTGCGACCCGCAAATAGCAAGTCGCAATTTGCGAGTCGCAAACCTTATGCAATTGCAACTCGCAAATTGCGATTAGTCGCAAAAAGCCCAGTTTGCATGTCCCATTTACCACTAACTCAGAGCAGGTGGTAACCATTACCAAAGTATAAAAGGGGACCCAGAAGCCATCTGGGTTACTCAAGATGGCGGAGATATACCTGATAGCAGTGAGGAGGAGAGTCTACGCAGCCCAGCAGAGGAGGAGGAGGGGCCACAGACAGGAGAAGATATATAGAACCAGGCAGACTCTTTTTCAGCAAACTGAAGAGGAGATCTATGACAAATACCGCCTTAGCAGCGCAGCCATTCTAGAATTAATAGATTTACTCAAACCACAGCTAGAACACCAGACTCTGCGTGGCTGCGCCATTCCTACGCATGTGCAAGTACTATGCTCACTGCACCTCTTGGCCTCAGGGAGCTATCAGGGGGTCATTGCTGTGGCAGGTGGGGTATCCCAAAGTGCAGTGTTAAGGTTCCTCAGGGCCTTCCTAGATGCCTTAGTCACGCACATGTCTCACTTCATATACTTACCAAGGAATGAGGCAGAAATGAACAGCACCAAGCTGGACTTTTACAGGATTGCCCACTTTCCCCATGTCATAGGGTGTGTAGATGGGACACACATTCAAATATGCCCCCCTGCAAATCTGGAACACATTTTCCGCAACAGAAAGTGTACCCACTCACTCAACATACAGGTTGTTTGTGATGCCCATTATGTCATCACGGACATCGTAGCTAAGTTTCCAGGCAGTACCCATGACTCATACATTTTTAGGCATAGTGGGATACATCAACGCCTGGAAAGTGGGGAATTCGGAGACGGTTACCTCCTAGGTAGAGCCATAGACACTTGCAGACATACACACAGGTCACTGTGCACGACTATCTGGACTTCCTAACAGTGTACTTTTGTGCCCAACAGGTGACAGTGCCTATGCTCTCATGCCTTGGATCATGACTCAGTTTTTAACACCCAGCACTGAATCAGAGAGGCAATACAACAGTGCGCATAAGAGGACCAGGAACCTTATAGAGCGCACCTTCGGACTCCTGAAGGCAAGATTCAGATGCCTCCACCGCAGTGGAGGCGCCCTCCAATACACCCCCATTACCGCATTCAAAATTGTGGTCGCATGCGCCATCCTCCACAACATAGCCACCCGACGTGGGCTACCTCTCACCCCTGCAGACCCAGATCCGGATGATGAAGAGCAAGAACAACCACATCGCCATCATGGGGATAGGAGTATAGCTAATCAAGGCAGACTGAGACGGGACCACATTGCAACACAATATTTTGGACGGTACGTGTCAACTCCCACCATACTCACCTATTGACCAAAAACTCCATTTGTTAAGTGGAACAAAAATAACTGTTTTATTACTGTAATTAAGAAACTATATACAAGTCGAAATTGTCCATGGGCAGGAAAATGCCAACCAGTCATGTGGCACATTAACGCCATGTGCCACATTTAATGGTCCTGGGTGTTATCTATGATCTCCTGCCCCTCCTGCCAGCCTGGCTGGTCCCTGCTGCGTCTGTGGTGCTCTGCCTACCACTCCTGAGCACCCTGCTGTCAGTGGCAGAGACACTGCTCACTGTTGAGCCCTCCTCACTGTCTTGGGGTGTTTCCCCAGTGGCCCTCGACATTTCCTGTGTCTCCATAAGTTCGATTATGTGGGTGAGATGTCCCAGGCCCCTGGCAACATCCCCAGCAAAATGGCCCATCTCTACTTGCAGCCCAACTGTCCTCCTCGACAGGCCTGTTGTATTAATGGCGAGCCTGCCGATCGATGTGGCCATCCTGTCCAGTCGGTGCATTATCTGCCGATCTCTGCGCCGCCCAGCCTCTGCCTGGGCCAGCAGTCCTCCCGCCAGTTCCCTAATGGCAAGGGCAAGGTCCCCAGTGTTCTGGCACATCATGTCCATGCGTCTGTTGAGGTGCTGCATGCTTGCATGGTTGTTTCGCACAAAGCGATGAAGCACACCACTGATCCTGCCCAAAATTCTGTTCTGGAGGCGCTGACCACGCAGCAGATGTGCCTCACTGGTGGTTGGAGGAAGTATCCCGGATGCAGACTGCAGCCCAGATGGTCTTGTCCTGCGACGCCTGCGCAGCGGTGGCTGCCCTGTGCTCCCACCTGTGTCCTCCCTGACTGTTGCTGGGGCAGCTTCTGGCGTGATTGTTGCAGCAGGTGTTGCTACTGCAGGGATACTGCTGACCGTGCAGGTGGGGGTGCTGGCGGGTCCTGGGGTGTCCTCCTGGGCCTGGGTGCTTGGGGTGTTGGGGGTGTCTTGCTGGAGACCTGTGGGACATGGGGAACAGACTGTCAGTGTCTACTATCTATTGCACACATCCTAATAAACATTTGCCTATGAACTGCCTATTTGACTACATTTCCCATAATGCATCATTCTGGCAATTTCTACCCTGAAATGGAGCTATTTTGGTTGTGCATGCACCTGTGTACATGGTGGGTGGGGGTATGGCATTGATAGGGGTACAGGCTTATCACATGGTACTCACCGGTTGATGTGCCGGGCTCTGAGGTGTCCAGGTCCCCAAATCCACACACTGCCTCCTGGTCCAATGTTCCTTCCACCCTTTCTTCCAGGGGTGTGGGTGGTGGCACAGATGATGGTCCCCCTCCTGTGCCTCTCATCTCCCGGAGCCTTTCTGCCACCCTCTCCTTGGCCCGGGAGCGGAGGTCATACCACCTCTTCTTAATGTCCTCGATTGTCCTGTGGCTCACACCCAGGGAATTGATTTTATCCTGAATGTCCTGCCAGAGTAGTTTTTTTGTGGCCTCAGGGACATTGAGGGCTGCTCTCCCAAAAAGCTCATCATGGTGCTGACAGCATTCCTATGTCAGCACCTCCAGCTCCCTCTCAGAAAATTTGAGCTTCCTCTTTCTTGGGGTTCCCTCCATGGCAGCTGCTGTTTGTTCTGTGTGAAGACTGGCAGTTATAAAAGGGTGTGGTCCTCCCTCCTCCCAGGTGTATTTGTAAACTTCCTGGCTGTGATGTCATCATCATGTGCCAGGAAGTGTTTCCAGAGTGTTCTGGTGTGGTTTCTGGAGTGTTCTGCTGCACCTGCAAGCAATTTTCAAGGAAATTGCAATTTGCGACACCTACTTGCTAATTGCGAGTTCGTTTTTTGCACACTCGCAAAAAGCGACCTTGCAATCTGCGGACTCGCACACTGCGTTGCGAGTCCGGCTGCGAGTCGCAAAATCGGATCGTTTTTTTTTCTGGCATTACATATTGCAACTCGCATTTTGCGAGTCGCATCAACTCGCAAAATGCGAGTCGCAATTTTTATTTTTGCTACATCTGGCCCTAAATGTTTTAAACGAAGTGCAGGCTTCCGCACTTTGTTATTACAAAGCCCCCAGGTGGGCCAACTCCAGGGGGCATTTGTGTAAAAATGCAGGGGTGCCTTTCTCGCTCCCTTCCGTGCCCCAGGGACCCCGGCCTCCCTGGGGCTTCTGAGTCATATGCAGGGGGCACGTGCCCCCTCACTGCCCTGGGTACTACCACCTGCCCAAGTCTCATATTAAATATGCAGGGGGGCCAGGTGCCCCAGCTGCCCCTGGAGCCACCACCTCCCGGTGGGTTTGAACAATAATATGCGGAGGGGCGAACGCCCCCCTCCCACTGTCCCAGGGACCACCGCCTCCCTGTGGCGATCAATGTAATTGATTTGCAGGGGGTGCACAGCCCCCCACTGCCCCAAGGATCACCACCTCCCCAGGGCAAATATTTAAAAAAAAGAAAGGGGGTCCCTTTGGGACCCCCAAACCCCAGGGACCACCACCTCCCCAGAGCTGTGTGCACCTATGAGCAGGAGCTGCGCAGCCCTCCTCGTGGTGCCACTGATGGCCCTGGGGTCTGCCACCCCCCAGGGTCGGCTCCTGCTATGTCCCGGGATGCCCACCCCCGGGACATAGCTGTTTGCAGTGGCTTAGCTGCAGCCAAGCCACAGCAAACACTTCAGTGTTTGACAGCGGGACCTGTCAATCAGGTCCTGCTGTCAAAAACCAAAGCTTTCATCTCTGTCCCATGCATGCTTGCAGCGGGCAGAGACGAAATGCTTCAGCAAGCACGGGGCTGCTGTCAAAGCAGCTCCGTGCTTGCTGAAACAATGGCATCATGAAGGAATCCTTAAGGCTTCCCCCACAGTGCCAGATAGCCTGTAAAGGGAATGTTTAAAAGAAAAAAAAACAAATGTAACAATATTTAGAGGCCGCGGGGTTCCCTTGAGGGCTTCCCCGCGGTCCCGGATAGCCCATGAAGAACTAAAAAACACAATAATTAAACAAATTATGTATAGCCCAGCGTGAAGGTCACAGGATGTGAGTTATAGTTACCTTAGGGCACCAGTAGAAATTTGGCAGTTATACTTATAGTTATACTTGTGTTAAGAAACTGTAACTCATTGCCCAAAGTTACTTTGCGGTATGAGTTATAGTTTCTTCAGATAAGTATAACTATAAGTATAACTAAAATTTCAATGGTTTTATACGGTTAAAATGTCAACCTAACTATAACGTCCCTGTAATCATTGTTTTTTTCAGTGAATTTCTATGTTTTTAATATTTGTGTCAGGTTGCGGCAAGTCAAACAGGGCCTTGCTTTTCCCCAGGATCCAAGGAGGATCCGTGGAGGGTCCTCAAATCTGAAGGCCAGCCTATTTTTTGCCCATGAGAGGTCCCTAAGTGACCTCTCCATGTGTCCTGTGTGAACCACCTATATGTTTGTGCACTGTTTTTTCCAACCCTCCAGCCAACGTGTCAGGTTGCAGCCAGCCAAGCAGGGCCTTCCTTTTCCTCTGAATCCACGGAGGATCCGAGGAGGATCCGCATCCCTATTTACAAAATTGGTTTTCATTAACAACTAGAAAACTACTGAACGGATTTACAGCAAATCACAAAAAAGTCTCTTTCTGGACCAAGAGCTAGCTTTCTGCCAAATTTGGTGTAAATCTGTCCAGTGGTTCAACCGCTATTCCTCTTCAAAATCCCTATGGAAATTAACATGGTGAAAACATATTTTGGGACTTCCCTTTTTCTCAGCCCCCGCTTGACGGATCACCCCGATACTTTCTAGACAGCAGCTGACAAGAGCATCGTATTTTGTATTTTTTATTTTGTGAAGATATGTCACCTGGCACCAAAGATGTAGGCAAGTAAAAAAGTTTTTTATCTATAGAAACTAGGTCCTAACTATAACTACCTAGTGGGGACCACCACTAGGTTTTATATATATATATATATATATATATATAAATATTATATATATATATATGTGTGTTTGTGTGTGTATATATATATACATATATATATACATAAAGATAGATAGATAGATAGATAGATAGATAGATAGATAGATAGATAGATAGATAGATAGATAGATAGATAGATAGATAGACAGACAGATTGGTGTATTTTTCTCCACTGATCTTGTTTTTTTTCATTTTCACCTCATGTGCCACACACCTGTAAAGTGCCTCTAGGTGCCATGTGGTGCTCAATATATAAATAAATAATACATATATACATCATTATGTGGATTTCTGTGATCCACAAGGACTTGGTTATTGGAGCCCCATGTAGCAAGTGTCCTTCAGGCAGGTGTTGTAAAAATCCACACTGTCCCCATCCATGTATGGCTGCCCAAGGCTTTAAGATTCCCCACCGTAGCTGCTGCTCTGTTATCATCTTCCATGTAGATGACCTGGAAGCTATAGAAAAAGCAGGTGCATTCTGTCAACCTCTGCTGTGCTTCCGGGGTTTTGATGCTCTGCTGCTGCCTGCCTCGCTGCTGCACGTGCAATTCATT
This sequence comes from Pleurodeles waltl, assembly GCF_031143425.1. Taxonomy (NCBI): domain Eukaryota; kingdom Metazoa; phylum Chordata; class Amphibia; order Caudata; family Salamandridae; genus Pleurodeles; species Pleurodeles waltl. The sequence goes on from NC_090437.1 coordinate 395,301,889, forward strand.
ATCCAAGTGCACCTGATTTTAGATCTACATGTGTGACAATCTGCCACACAAATGTTGTATGGGGAATGTCTTCTGCCCTCACCGTTATCCAAAAGGTTAAGGCCCTTATTATAAGCTGTATCGGAAGGATAGGTATTTACTGTTTGTGAACAAGAAAGATATGTGATAATTACTAAATGTAATATGCACTGCATGCTGTAAATACCACATTTTATCATTAGCACATGTGTCAATAAATTGCATGCACAAGCCATGGGGTTTCATTGGTACCCCAGGGTTAATTATTTACTGCATGTCTCTTGGACTCCGCTTGATGGTGAGCAAAAAAACTACATGTGCTAATTGCCCAATGCAGTATGTTCCACATTTTGTAAATACTGCATGATATAATTAGTGCAGGTGTCAAAAATAGCATGCATAACCTCTGAATATCAAAATATCAGAATAAATATTGGGCCAGATGTAGCAAAATGCTAATTTGCGACTTGCAAATTGCGAGTCCCTGCGACTCGCAATTTGCAAGTCGCAAATTGGTATGCAGTACGGTGTCTCAGACACCGACTGCGACTCGCTATGGGGTCGCAATGACCCACCTCATTAATATTCATGAGGTGGGTCGCTAATTGCGGCCCCATAGCGAGTCTAGTCACTCGCAAACATGGAGGCCTGCTGTCGTCAGCAGACCTCCATGTTCGTGACTGCTTTCAATAAAGCAGGTTTTTTTTTTAAGTGTAGCCCGTTTTCCTTAAAGGAAAACGAGCTGCACTTAAAAAAAAAACGAAACCTTTAGTTTCGTTTTTTTTTCAGGGCAGGTAGTGGTCCCTTGGACCACTACCTACCCTGAAAAAATATTTGTGGGTCCATTCACAAAGTGGAAGGGGTCCCATGGTGACCCCTTCCAATTTGCGAGTGGGTTACCATCCACTTGAAGTGGATGGTAACTGCGACACCATTTGCGACCGCATATGCGGTCGCAAATGGTATTGCATACCACTCAGAATTACAAATAGGAAGGGAACACCCCTTCCTATTTGCGATTCTGAAATGCATATTGCGAGTCGGTACCGACTCGCAATATGCATTTCTGCATTGGGAAACGCGAATAGCGAGTCGCAAACGGCAATTTTTGCCATTTGCAACTCGCTATTTGTTTCCTGCATCTGGCCCAAAGTCTCCTAAATATAGTTTACAAAAATATTACCCCATTGGAGTTAATAACAGAAAATCTACTCCCAATGAGACTAAGAGACAAATTCGCAAATGAAAAGTTAGACCAAAATCCTAACTTTACAACTTTCAGTATTCACACAGGGACATATGAGTCGTATTGTTACGACTGTGGAGGTTCCACACTCAGGGCGGAATCTCCACACTTGGGGCAGAAACTCTGAGTGGGGTTAGTGTAATTTCACACAGCTGCGGATAATTAATGTCACCTGCAACCCATTTACTACAAAACACATCAAAGGAGCACACATCCAAGGCTCTGGTTTTTCAGCACCCACACATCATCTGCTTGTACTGCGCCTTACCATCTCCATGCTGCATGTAAGGAGGAGGAAAAACTACACTGAGCAGGAGACTAATATGATTGTAACTGTTGTAGTGAGGAACTCCAAAAACTGCACTGTCTACCACCATACCTCAGCAATGCAACCCAGAAGGCCCCCTATGATAGCAGGTTGCTACTCCAGTCAGTGCATTGGGGAAGAATGCCCAGTCTGTCACAGGCATCCAAAATAAGTGGCAGGATGAGAGGAGGTGGGTGAAGGAGAAGTTCACCAGTATAGAGGTGGCCAGAGCTCTCCCTGAGAAACAAACCGGAACCCATCTCACCCACTTGAGAAGAAGGTCTTCATGGGCTACCTGCTAATGATGACCCTAATGTGGTTTCAGGTAATATGTGATAATTTAAACAATGAATTGATACAATAAATGTGTACAGTACACTTCAAATGTGACGATGTAAGCCACTCCACTGGTATACAAATATTCATTGTAATGTGGACTCGCATATGGTCTTATTGTGTCTCATTTTGTCTAGTGCACTACAAGCCCAGAATCCTTTGTGAAGGAAATGTTAGCTTCCAAATCTTATTTTGTCTCATTTTGTCTTAATTTGTTTATTGCAGTACAAGTCCCAGAATCCTTTGTGATGGAAATATTAAGTTCAACATTTCATTTTGTCTCACTGTGCCTTATTTTGTCTAGTCCCAAAATCCTTTGTGATGGAAATGTTAACTTTAAAGTCTCATTTTATCTCATTGTGTTTCATTTTGTCTATTGCAATTCAAGTCCTACAATCCTTTGTGATAGAAATGATAACTTCAATTTCCTCATTCACAAACAGTGGCCTTATTTAGTAACCATCACAGTTATCTTGCAAATGCAATTGAGTGAATATGAGAAAAGTTGTACATAATCTTTATGTGTTTGTATTGTCACGTTGACTACTTCTTTTTATTGCCACATACAGCCAGAAGAGATTCACACACTGCACAGAGGTCCCTGCCCTTGCAGGGAGGCAACGTCATGGGGCACATCAACACATACCGACTGCACAAACTGGTACATCAGTACGGCCAGAAGATGGTACCATTTACTATATTGTGATCAGACAACCCATAGATCCTTACATAGAATCCATCAGTAGCCTAAAACCTGTGAAATGAACTAGTATATGTTAATTATTTGTGTCAACTAGAATGTAAACTAAATATAATAAGACATCAATTTAGGCCCTGTGACAGCCAGAAAAATATCTACTTCAACGATTTCTGCTCCATGTATGGGTGTGACATATAATCAGGCACCACATGTGTGAAACTGGCACCTTGTTGCAGTACCCCCTACTTTATGCCTTGTTTCTGGATGCTACTTGGACTGGAGTGCACTGGGATCCTGCTAACCAGGTTACCAGTGCCAGTGTTCATTCCCTAAAATTTCAAAGTTAATTGGAAACAGCTCTGGCTGCCACTATAAGTCCCTAGTAAATGGTATGCAGATACCCAGGGCATTGGGTACTAAGGGTAAGCCCCTGATGGCAGAAGCACTGATTGTGCCGCCCTCTAAGGCCATGCATCCAGATGCACCCAGCACTGCCGTAGCAGACTGAGGCCCTCATTACAACCTTGGCAGTAAATGCCACCTACTGCCGTCCTGACGGCCGCCAAGATACCATGATTGCGGCGGTATACCGCTATGGGTATTATGACCCACACAGAGAAATCCTCCACTATACAGACACCCACACAAGTCTGACAGCCCAAAGGTCACTGATAAATTGGCGGTACCAAAACCCACACCGTTATGCCAACAGGAATACACCCACAGTATCAGGACCCACGAATCACTGCGGCGGTCTTTCAACCGCGGTAAACCATTGGCGGTACACACCGCCGCGCTCAAAATACCCACACATTTACAAAACACCACCACATTGGACAATTCAAACTACACATACCTGACACACATACACACACCACACCCACACACTCACACCACTATAAATCACCCACCCACATTACCCACAACCCTTTCAACAAAAAAAAGATTGCGAAGAGAGAGAGAGAGACAAGCCAGGAAGAGACAAGCCAGGATCACCCACTCAATCTGAGTCACAGAACACCATCACCCATAGACCATCCACGCACCTTACAGCACATACCACAACACATCACCCCACACATCCTCACACAAATCACTCACACCACATCCATGGCACCCCAAAGAAACCCCAGGTTTTCAGAGGAGGAGCTAAGGGTCATGGTGGAGGAAATCATCCGGGTAGAGCCACAGCTATTCGGATCACAGGTGCAGCAGACGTCCATTGCTAGGAAGATGGAGCTATGGCGGAGAATCGTGGACCGGGTCAACGCCGTGGGACAGCACCCAAGAACAAGGGATGACATCAGGAAGAGGTGAAATGACCTACGGGGGAAGGTGCGTTCCGTGGTTTTAAGACACAAGGTAGCTGTACAGAGGACTGGTGGTGGACCCCCACCTCCTCCACCACAACTAACAACATGGGGCGGGCAAGTTTTGGCAATAATGCATACTGAGGGCTTCGCAGGAGTAGCAGGACTGGACTCTGGTAAGTCATATCTTTACTACTATATCCCCCACCCTACCTGCATGCCATCACAAACTCCAACCCCTGTCAATCCACCACCTCACATCTACCCCACTATCACAACCCACCCATCCCAAAACCAAGCCCTGCATGTAACATCAATCCATGGACCCCCATCACAGGCCTGCATGGACACCCATCACCACAGCATGCCCATTAGAGAGAATCACCGAGCCCACAAAATCGCCACACACACAAGGCAAAGCTGACAGGGCAATCACAACACTACAGGGAAACACACCCATGCATAAGATAGCACACGCAGATACAATAACATTGCATCTTCATCCCCACAGAACCCCTACTCAACGTCACCGGAGAGGAGTTGCCACCAACATACAGTCCCCCCCAGAGGAGGCCCACAGTGATGACAGCAGCTCTGCACGCCTGGATCACGATGACCAACCTGGCCCATCAGGGACCTCTGGACAGTCGGTTACCCTGCCACAGCCACAACCCACCACAGACCCTCCCCCCTCAGGAAACACCAGCACAGCACCCACCCAGCGGGCCCATGCCACTGTCCCCAGGACACGTCAATCAGTAGTGTGTCCACCACTACAGGGAACCCAGGCAACCCCACAAACACAGGACAATCAGGGACCTGGGGTCAGTGGCAGTGGGCACACGGTTCAGGGGACAGAGGCACAGTACAACAGGGAAGCTGGGAGGACTGCTATGTGACAGGTGGAGGACAGGACCAGGGAACCAACTCTCCAGGAGGCACTCACCAACATCCTGGGAGCATACCACCATTCTCAGGAGACCATGGGACAGATACTGTACAAGTTGCAGGAGACCCAGCGGCTGCAGGAGGGACAGTACCTGGGGATCAGGTAGGACCTAAAAAACATCTACACCATCCTGGTCACCATTGCAGGGGTGCTGGCTGACATGGGCAACACCATGAGGGAGGCAGAGGCACACCAACGGGCCCCTGACACTAGCCACACCAAAGAACAGCCCTCCACCTCTGCTGGCGCTAGTGGACAGGAGGCCCTGCCACAGGACCAACAGGCCACCAGCACCCCACCCCCTGCAGAAGGAGAACTACCCCACAAACGGTCCCTTCGATCCAGGCAGAAGCCAGAGAACATTGCCAAGACCACTGCCAGGATATAGGACTCTCCTGATTGTCACCCTTCTGTCCCACCCTGTCGACCTTGAACTGCCATTACTCCCCTTCCTATGACCCATTGGACAATACACCTGTGATACCAAGAGACTGGACTCTAACTGGACATTCCTCCACCATCACTGCAGCCCATTGCACATCCCCCTCTACATATGAGCACTTAAATAAACACCCTTGGAGCAAATACAAATCTTGAGTCTGTCAAATTATTGAAATATGTATTAGTACAACAGTCTGAAAACCTTGCAAGTCATATGTACAGTTATATAAACATTGGCATGACCTTTAGTGGGCAGCAGGAAACATACCAGGAGCCAGAGTGGGACACTGAGATCTGAAATTAGAGATGCCAAAGGGTACAGTAAGCGGCCACAGACATAGGGAAATCAGGCTGCCATGTACAATGTCCAACAGAAATCTGAAAAGTCAAGTGAAGTTACAGTGTCTTACCTGTGTGTCACTGGAAGTACTGCTGGATGATATTACTTCTGTTGTCCACATCTTCTTCCTCTGCCTCCTCTTCCTCACTGTCCACAGGCTCCACCGCTGCCACGAGACCATCTCAAGGCTCATCCTCCACCAGAAAAGGCACCTGGCGTCTCAAGGCCAGGTTGTGCAACATGCAACTTGCAATGATGATCTGGCACACCTTCTTGGGTGAGTATTACAGGGATCCACCTGTCAGATGGAGGCACCGAAACCTGGCCTTCAGGAGGCCGAAGGTCCTCTCAATTATCCTCCTAGTTCACTCATGTGCCTCATTGTAACGTTCCTCTGCCCTTGTCCTGGCATTCCTCACTGGGGTCAGTAGCCATAAGAGGTTGGGGTAACCAGAGTCACCTGCAAATATCGATGGACAGACACACACTATCCCTTTGGGACAACCCCATACCCACACACCAACATATACTGGGTTGGGGACCTTGGGCACCCGGTGCCTCTGGAGTTGGCCCAACACATATGGGATGCTGTTATTCCTCAAGATAAAGGCATCATGCACAGAGCCAGGATACTTGGCATTCACATGGGAGATGTACTGGTCTGCCAAACACACCATCTGCACATTCACAGAGTGATAACCTTTTCTATTCCTGAACACTTGTTCATTTCTCCCGGGGGGGGGGCAAATGCTACATGTGTACCATCTATGGCACCAATGATGTTGGGGATTTGTCCCAGGGCATAAAAGTCAGCTTTCACTATGGCCAGATCTTCTACCTGGGGGAATACAATGTAGCTGCGCATGTGTTTAAGCAGGGCTGACAACACTCTGGTCAACACATTTGAGAACATAGGCTGAGACATCCCTGATGCCACAGCCACTGTTGTTTGGAAGGAACCACTTGCCAGGAAATGGAGCACTGACAGGACCTGCACTAGAGGGGGGATACTTGTGGGCTGGCGGATAGCTGACATCAGGTCTAGCTCCAATTGGGCACACAGTTCTTGGATTGTGGCCCGATCAAGTCTGTAGGTTAGGATAATGTGTCTGTCCTCCATTGTCGCAAGGTCCACCAGGGGTCTGTACACAGGAGGATGTCTCCATCTCATATACATCCTCAGCGGTTGAAGCCTATGGAGGAAAACGATGAGCAGAGGGTCATAATCACACATCTGATGCAATAATGATGCATTGCTTCCTTTACAGAACCAGTATGTGAATCCGAGAGTCAGTTGCTGTGCCAATGTCTGCTGTGATGCTGTTAGGTGCCATGGCCTGTGCCCCCCTGAAATGGCGGCTGCCTGACCTTTGAGGAGGGACAAGTGGCAATGAGGTAATTCCTCTGGCATTGTGCGCCGTTGCGGTAGGCGGTCGACGACCGCCACGCAACTTCGCATTGGTTATCATTGGGCCCTATGGGTTCCAGAAGCCAATGCCGATACGCACCGCAGTGGACGTGACCGCCATCTTCTATCTCTTCACTCACTTGCTACCTGACTTTCAACAGGAGAGGACCTACACAGCAAGAGCTGCTGTGACCTGTGTCTGGAAGCGACAATGGCTCATGTGTTTGGGAAAAGGGCCCCTGCCTTCACTGTGGAGGAGTTGGAGAGACTGGTGGATGGGTCCTATCCCAGTACACGTTACTCTAGGGTCCTCCAGACAAACAGGTGAGTACACTGTGAGCATGATGCGTGGGCCATGAATGTATGGAGTGCTGTCTCTGTAAGCCACATGTAGGTGGGGCTGAGGCGTCCTGGCCAGAGTGCTGCATGTATGGTGGTCAATGTATGTGTGTCAGGGGATAGAGGGGATATGGTGGGCCATGAGTGTGACGGTCCGGACGGTTAACTAATTCCCTTTTCTGCTGTCTTTTTCCTGCAGGTCAGTGACCATCATAAAAAGGGTATTTAGCGTGTCATCGCCAAGGAGGTGCGGACCCTGGGGTCTTTGACAGGCAGAGCACCTACTGCTGCAAAAGGTGGGAGGACCTGTGCCGCAGGGCAAGGAAGACAACAGAGGCCAAGCTGGGGCTGGCCTCCCAATGAGGAAGGGGTGACCGTTGTACCCTGACCCCCCCCCCCCGATGTTCCGCAACCTGGCAGTGGCCTATCCGGAGTTGGACGGGCACTTGAGGGCATCACAGCCTCACAGGGGGTGAGTACAAAATCTGATTCAGTACTTTGTACACGTTAAGGTTTTGCCTGGGTTGGGATGTGGACTGTGGTTGCCCCTAGGACAGGGCGAACATGGCAGGGTAGGTCCCTTGTTGGGCAGGCTCTGAAGCACTCCAAACCCAATAGTGTTAGTGGGCATCTGCTACTGGTCAGGACCCTGTTTGTTTCAGATGTGCAGCTGATGGCGTTAGGCATTGTACCCCATGGGCTGGTGTCTGGCATTGTAACTGGTAGTGGATGGAATAGTGCATAAGGCTGCTCCCTGTGAGTTGTGTACGCCAACGGTAGTGTTGTTGCTGGCATTGAACAGGTGTATCCTCTGTCTCTCCCCCCTCTTTTTGTTTTGTCACCCTGTCCTTGTGTGCCTTAGCATCATCTGACGGAGGAGCAGAGGCACCGGCGACGGAGGGAGCTGCATCCCACAGGGCCTGGAGTCCGAATCCACCGATGGTGAGGGCACCAGTGGGACGGAGGGCGAGGGGAGCACCACGACTGGGACAGGAGGGGACACCACAGACAGGGACTCCTCTTCTGATGGAAGCTCCCTGTTGGTGGTGGACACCTCTGTGCCCACCCCAACAAGAGGTACAGCCGCCACCCCCCCACCAGCACCGCCTTCCCAGCAGCTCCTCAGCGTGTTTCCCGTGCCCGCTCACCCAGGATGGTGGGCATCTCCTCCGCCCCAGGCACCTTAGGCCCTGCCCCAGTCAGCCCTGGTGCCATCAGTGAGGAGGCTATTGACCTCCTGAGATCCCTCACTGTTGGCAGTCAACCATTCTGAATGCCATCCTGGGTGTCAAGAAGCATTTGCAACAAACAAATGCATACCTGGGGGGCATTCACTCTGGCGTGGTGGCCCAACAGAGGGCATTGCAGGCCATGGCCTCCGCACTGATGGCAGCCATTGTCCCTGTCTCCAGCCTCCCCCTCCAACTTCCTCTACCCAGTCCCAATCCCCTCAACCCCAACCTATCCCAAGCACACCTTCAGACCAGCATTCACCCAAATCAACACACAAAAGTGGCTCAGGCAAACACAAGCACCACACTTCACCTCACAGGCACTCACACAAGCACCATCCCCATGAAGACACACCAACATCCACTGCCTCCACTGTGTCCCCCTGCTCCTCCTCATCCACCTCCCTCCCAGTAGCATCTCCACTCACACCTACATGCACTACATCCTCATCCACTTCCTCCATCACCAGCATGCCCATCACTACACACCCCTCACTGGCAGTCACCACCCTCACATCCATGCACACGTCCCCTGTGTCCTCTCCCAGTGTGTCTGTGACCCCTCCTCCCAAAGTACACAAACGCAAGCACCCACCTACCCAACAGCCATCCACCTCACCACAACTTCCAGCCCATGCACCTGCACCCAAACTCAGCAGACAGACACCTCCTACAACCACTCCCTCTTCCTCCACTCCCAGACCTTCTCCCTCTTCCCACCCCAGTGTCCCTAAGAAGATTTTCCTTGCAAACATTGACCTCTTCCCTACTCAGCCCACCCTCTGTCCTTCCCCTCAGGCCAGGGTGGCCAAAACCCAGCCCAGCACCTCAGCCCAAAAAGTCCACGTCCGCTGTGGTTCCTGCAGCTGTCAGAGGATCAAAGGGGGCACCCGTCCGCCCAGCCTGTGTGCCACCAACCCCTGCCAAGGCAAAATCCATTCCGCCACCTGGCAAGGTGAAGAAGGGGACAGCATCCAGCAAGGGGAAGGAGCCACAACCACCCAGCAAGGCCACCCCAAAGACTCCAGCTGCCAGACCCAAGGTGACACCACCATCTGCCAAGTTGAGGAAGGGGCACAAAACACCAGGCAAGGCACTTCAGCCATCGGAGGCTGCAGGTGAAGGGCTGGTGGCTACCAGCACAACCGCCAGCACCACTGCGAGCACCGCCACCTGCACCGTGGCCGGCACCGCCAGCAGCCCCACCGCAAGCACCGCTTCAAGCACTGCCACCTACACCGCCACCTGCACCACCACCTGCATCACCGCAAGCACCACTACTGTCAGCAGCAGCCCCAGTGGGCAGCCGTCCGAGGCTGTAGGAGAAGGGTTGGAGCCTCCCCCCACCACTGGCAGCACCGGCACCTGCACCGCTGCCAGCACCACCACCTGCACTGTCGCAAGCACCGCTGCATGCGCCACCGCAAGCCCCACCACCTGCACCGCTGACAGTAGCACCACTGCCAGCAGCAGCAGCCCGTGGGCAGCTGACTGAGGCTGCAGGAGAGGGGCTGGAGCCTCCCTCCGCCACTGGCAGCACCCCCAGCGGCACCAGCACTAGCGCCACAGTAAAGACGTAGCCGCCACCAGATGGACTCTAGCCCTGCCTCCATGGACTATCATGCATCCTGGTCACTGCAAACCTCGTGGCTCAGACATCCAGGTGAGGGACTGTGAACTGCCACACCCCAAGTGTTGCATCACTGGACACAAAGCCCCCTCCAGAACCTGTGGAGAAAGGCATCCACTCACCCTATCCTTAGCAGGATGAAGCACACTGGGCACCAAGCCCCTTCCAAAACCTGTGGAGAAAGGCATCCACTCACCCTATCCTTGGCAGGATGAAGCACACTGGGCACCAAGCCCCCTCCAGAACCTGTGGAAAAAGGCATCCACTCACCCTATCCTTAGCAGGATGAAGCACACTGGGCACAAAGCCCCCTCCAGAACCTGTGGAGAAAGGCATCCACTCACCCTATCCTTGGCAGGATGAAGCTCACTGGGCACCAAGCCCCCTCCAGAACCTGTGGAGAAAGGCATCCACTCACCCTATCCTTGACAGGATGAAGCACACTGGGCACAAAGCCCCCTCTAGAACCTGTGGAGAAAGGCATCGACTTGAGAGACTGTGGCTTTGCACTCCCCAGGACCAGGCAGTGGGCAAACCACCCACTTGGGGGACTTGAGAGACTGTGGCTTTGCACTACCCAGGACCAGACAGTGGGCAAACCACCCACTTGAGAGACTTGAGAGCTTTGCACTCCCCAGGACCAGGCAGTGGGCAAACCACCCATTTGGGAGACTTGAGATACTGTGGCTTTGCACTCCTCAGTACTGGCAGTGGGCAAATCACCCACTTGAAAGACTTGAGAGACTATGGCTTTGCACTCCCTAGGACCAGGTAGTGGGAAAACCACCCACTTGAGAGACTTGAGAGACTGTGGCTTTGCACTCCCCAGGACATCGCTGTGGGCATGGAGCCCCCTCCAGGAGCAGTGGCGTTGTCCCATCTTCTGGCTGAGATGCCCCCCCTTCCCCATCCCCCTGAGGAGCCTGTGTGTTTTCAGCCTGATGACCCTGCAGTGTTCTCTCCATATTGAGGCAGGAGTCAAGTGTGGGCTTGGCCTATAAGTTTTGGCCCAGTCGCCCACGGACATTTCGAATGGACAATGTACCACCTTATGTACATATTGTATATATTGTAAATACTGTTTTTGATTTTGTAACATATATCTGACTATTTCTAATATGACACTCATTTGACTCAATTTCTTTTGTCCTTGCGTTCTTCCAGAGGGTTACGGGGTGTTTATGTAATGTTGATGCATTTATTCGTGTGTATGGTGTTGGGGGTGAGGGTGGAGGTGGAGGTGTTGCGTGTGTGTGTCACTCTCTTTTTTCTCTCCCCTCCCCTGTGTGCTAGGTGCAGTACTCACCATGCTCGTCGCCGCCGTCATTCGTACTCCTGGTAGATGAGAAGATACACCAACATCGGTAACACCTGTAGTTCGGGCTCCATGGCGTCCTAGTTCTTCGTTGAGTGTCGAGAAGTGAGTGGTTTCCGTTCCAAGTACTGTTTCCGCCGTGCTTTTGATGGCGTTGGTACCGCCCCGGAAAATCTGGCAGATGGGTGTTGTAATGTGGTGGGCATTACATTGACTTTCGCCTGTCTGTTGGCCGTTTCCCCGCCGTGTTTGTTGCTACCGCCGTGGCAGTCGGAGTGTTAAAGTGGCTGTCTGTGTTGGCGGTTTCCGCCGCGGTCGTGATTCCATTTTTTTTACCGCCGGCCTGTTGGCGGTATAACTGCTGCTTTAACACCGACCACAAGGGTTGTGATGAGGGCCTGAGTGTCCTGGTGCAATCCTAAAATGCAAACTCAACATGGCACACTGCCTGTGCTGTGTGCCCTGTCCACTATACACTGCATACCATATGGGTACGTTCCCCCTCTGTCAGGCTTTTCAGCCCTAAGGCAGGATGCACTATGTTGGTTGTGAGGGCATAGCTGTATGAGCAATATCCCCCCACTGTGTCGTTGCCAAACCTGGGACATAGTGAGTAAACAGAGCAGCCATTTTAAATGCTTGGATGTATTATAAAATGTACCCAGGGTTCACCTTAGAGGTGGCTCCTACAAAAGCTAACTACCTGGCATGGTTGCTGACTGGTTCTATCCAGCCCCCAACCTCCAGGCACCCAATATACAAACCTTGAGGGAGAGCCCTGTCTCTCTGGTTTATAACACAATGCACGTCCTGGGTGGAGGAGCTAACACCTCCTCCCTCAGGAATGTGCACTGCCCTGGCGGTCTGCTTTAAAGGGCTTACTGCCTTTGAAACTTGACCCCCCAGGCCTGCTGCTAGCAACAGATGGTCAGTTCCTTTGCAAATCCCCAGTTTTGGCAGGAGCAAAAGTGGGAAACAACATCTAAAGTGGGTGTTGCCACCCTAAGGTAAGGGTCCCATTGGACACTACTAGGAACCCCTTAAAATGCCCACTAAGTTCAGTATTTAGTGGGCATCCCTGGACCAAGAAATCAGATTCGAAGGACACATAGAACTCCGGCACAAAGAACAATTGAGGCATGAGAACTGTGGACCTGCTGCACAAAGAAAAGACATCAAATCCTGTCTTCTGCACCCAGGACCCGACGATCGCCGCTGTGGAAAAGCTGGACACTGGATTGACCTTAAGAAACCCAGGGGACCTCCAGGCTTCACCAATCACCCAAGAACTCACTACAGAGTGGAGATACCACTCTGCAACAAAGAAAAAACCAGCAACCCAATGAGGGTCACTTCACTGATTGGCGGCTAACTCCTGAACCGGAAATTGCAGCCAGACCCGATGACACACTGACAACCATGAGGACAAACCATGCAAGTGTGCCAAGTTTGGTGGCACTGTACCCTCCAGAAACCGAACCGTACCAATGCCCTTGGTACTGGTCAGCTAACAATGGACACTAGAAAAACCAGCCCGCCCAGGGCTGAAAAAGGACCAGGAGGAAGCCCCAGTCAAGGGACTTCAGGAACACCCTGGACCTCCCACCAGAGTGCCCCCGTTGTCCTGTAAGTGACCCCTAAAGAGATTTACCTCTAGAACCCAAGGGCATCTTTGCGCACAGCTCCTGGATCACCAATTCGCTCTGCACCCGGCCACCCCGTGCCCTGCAACGCAGAACCTTTCTGTGCCCTAAGGGTCCCTCGCCCTTTGCGACCTCAACACTCCAAGTGGACCCCAAAGAACCACCTCTAAACTTACTTGTGCAGTGCTTTTCCAAGCGGTCCCTAGCAATGGCCCTGGACCAGCTCCAGAGACTTTTCCCAGATGCTCCCACCGGATCCAGGAGTCACGTGAACTTCTACAGCTGGCACAGAATGCCCACTAATGACCTCGACCAACCTGCTAAAGGAGAACTTGGTAACTCAACTGTACGATTTTATATGTATTTTTAAATGTGACTTTCCAATGATTCCTGTGGTGCGTAATTACGCACAGATGGACTATTTTCTTTAAACTTCAAAAATTCCTATCTCCAAAAGTACTTACCTAATTTTTATAATCTTGGTCTTAAAATGTATATGAAAATCTGAAGTGTTTCTATAAATTGGTCTCAAGTTATCCTGAGAATGTCTGAGTTGCATGATTGATACTGTGAGTACAACAACTGCTTTGCACTTCTCCAAGATTGGCCTAACTGCTCGACTAAGCTACCATAAAAATTAGAGCATTAGGTGATCTACCTTTGTAAACCAACATGTTTCTGTCTGGACTTGCTGCACAGTGTGCCTAGCTTTGCACTACATAAGGGCCAGCCTCCTACTCCACACACTGGGTGGATGGTAGACCCTAGTAAGTACACTTAAAAATTAATTTATTAAAGGTTCGTCGTCTTAAGTATTGGATGATGTGTAAGCAGTATGTAATGTGTGTCTAACATCCATGTTGTCACTTTTCTTCATAGGCTCAGGGGTGGCTCATAAGAGTATACTACTTTATAACATGTTGACTAATGAAAGGATGACTCTACTTTTATTTGTAATATCCATAGCATGTACCAAATTGCTTATATTTAGCCACCAGTGGGTTGAAATTCTATACCTATGACATATAGATGTAAAATGATTCACACCATCCTTTGTATTTAAATATGGATATGTGTGGTATTTTACAGCTGCTTTCAGGACCTCCTCTGTCATCCAAAGCACTTTACCCAGGGATTTTGGAGATATTCTGGCTGCAGCAGTCAAACCCACTATCATCCGTCTATCAGGTAAGTGTGCCATATCGTGTTGTAAACTATTGATTTCCAAATAGTGCAGAGTTACCAATTCCTTTGTGAAAGATATTAGCAGATATTGCCACTTTTTTGAAGCATCTGATGATGATGTGTGGTATATGCCTAACAATCAGTGATGTCTGTGTTAATTTTGCATGTTCACATATATTTCATGCAGAACATTAATGACGGTCTCACTGCCTTCTGAAGCTGCTGGATCGAGGACCACCTTGTCAACATCAGGTCTGTGCGCTCTACGGGTGACAAAAAATGCAAAAACCCAGCCTTTATGCAAGAGCATAATTCATGCATTGTGTTTATATGCAGTATGTTAACCTTTTGCATTGAAGACTTTAACCTTGAAAAACACTATTAATGATGTTTACAATAACTGTTCATTTGCAAGGTATTGCTGCAGGCTTACTGAGTGTGTTAGGGTGTGGTCCCTTTCTAGGACCTTCTAGAAGCTTTCTCTGCAGCATGACTGGGTGTGGTTTGTGGGCTGGGCCAGACTCTATATGAGGGAGCCATCCCAGCTCCACGTGCTCACTATTCAGAGGTCCCGGTGCAGAGCAGCAGCAACTTCCTGAGCTCCTGTTCCGGAGGCCTACCGTGATGTTCCAGGCCTGCCCCGCATTATATTGGTGATCCTTGAGCAGGGTGGTAAGGCGGAGGTCGGGCTGGGCCCCTGACCCCGTTCTCAAAGACTCTTGTGTTTTGGACCTACTCGTGAAACTTTCAGAGTACGCAATTCATTTCCAGCATGTAAAACTTGGTGTTCAGATCGGCAACAGCTTGCGCGATCATTTCATGGCATTTGCATATTCTTGTTTGAATCGGCTGTTTGCGCAATTCATTTCCCGCATGTAAAACTTGGTGTTCAGATCGCCAACAGCTTGCATGAGCATTTCATGGCATTTGCATATTCTTGTTCAAATCGGCAGTGTGTGCGATTAATTTCCCGCATGTAAAACTTGGTGTTCAGATCGGCAACAGCTTGCGCGATCATTTCATGGCATTTGCATATTCTTGCTCGAATCGGCAGTGTGCCGGATTCATTTCCCACATGTAAAACTTGATGTTCAGATCGGCAACAGTGTGCGCAATCATTTCATGGCATTTGCATATTCTTGTTAGAATCGACAGTGTGCGCAAATTATTTCCAGCATGTAAAACTTGATGTTCAGATCAGCAATAGTGTGCACGATCATTTCATGGCAATTAAAACTTTGATGTGTAGTGTTTGTTGAAGTGCACACATTTATCCTGGGCTTTTGGATTTTCTGTGAAGATGCTAAATTCAAAATGTGACATTCTTTGTGCATATTAAGTCTCTAGTACAATTCCTATTGTTTTCCAGGGAATGTTTCAGATTCCCTTTTGGCCTCATGTAAAAATGCAATGTTTGTTCTGAAACATTATTCTAGAAGGTTCTTGTATTCCTAGACAGTATGTGACTTTTCATGAAAAGCTCATATGAAACATTGTATTAACCATTCTTGATTTTTTCCAGGTACCCAGAGTTCTTGAGGTCTAGTTATCGTCACTTCTTAGGTTATCCATGGTTACAGTATGAGAACGCTTAGAACCATAGTCTAGTGAAAGTCAATGTGATTATATTTTGATATTGTGTTGTTGAACCTTTTGCTTCCTACAGGTCTCCTTCCCAGCTGGTCCCTACCTAATCCCCTTTTCCCCCACTTGGACTCTCTCAGGCTCTGTGATATTTCTATCAGAGTTATGGAGCTGTCTAGTGGTGGACATGTTGGGAACGTGCACAGGCCCCAAGGATCTGGTCTCCCTGACACACCTCTTCCACCACACACTACAGGAAATCCCTCGAATGATTGACAGACAGACCCGTGTCTTCCAGAGGATTGATAAATCTTGCCAAGATGTGTCAAGGAGGCAAAATAGCATCATAGCAAGCAATGGAGAAGAGAATACAAGACACCATGCCTTGACCATGAGGATAATGGAGGACATGTTTCAAAGTCTTCCTTCATGGTCAACACATGTAGGGGACCCAACACACCTACCTGCACCACACCCCACCCAGCCTCATGTACCACAACCTGCACAAGTATCCCCCAGGTATATAGCCCCCACTGCAGATGCCCCACTGAACTGTCATGTCCACCCACCCAGTCACATCCCCCACCTGTAAAGGCATCCTCAGTCCCTGTATAGGCACCTCCACCCACCTGCACAGGCACCCTCACCCCCAGTACAGGCACCTGCCCTACCTGTAGAGGCACTCTCACCCCTTGTACAGGCAGCAGCACTACACCCTCCCACACATCAGCACTGGCAGGATGTATGATGGAACTACATATGCATATATCATGCATGCATTTACAGCACGGTCTCTACAACGACCATGTCTTTACCACCCATGGCTTTACAACACATTTCATTGTAAAAGCATGTTTTGTAAAGGAACATGCTTGGTAGATTCTCCCCTGCCCTACCCCCTACACCTGACACCGTACTGCACCCACCCAAATCCTTAAAACTGCCCCTTCCACCCTCTGCCTTGAGCCCTAACCCCATTACTCTGCCCTGTCCTAAAACCTACCCCACCCTGTCCTAAAAAACTACCCCAACACTCCACCAAGCCCTAAACCCTAAAATCTATCCTGTCCTAAAAATTACTCCTCCCTGTCCTAAAAACTACCCTGATCCCCTGCTATGCCCTAAACCCTAAAACCTACCCTGTCCTGTCCAAAAAACTACCCCAACCCCCCAAACCCTAAAAGATACCCTGCCCTGTCCTAAAACCTACCATGCACTGTCCTAAAAACTACCCTGACCCCCACCCTAAACCCTAAAACCGACCCTGTCCTAAAAACTACCCCACCCTGTCCTATAATCTCTCCAAAACCCCAGCCCTAAACCCTAAAACCTACCCTGCCCTGTCTTAAAAAACACCCTAATCCCCGCCTCCACCCTGAACCCTAAAAGATAGCTTGCCCTGTCCTAAAACCTACCCTGCGTAAAAACTACCCTGAACCCCTCCCTAAAACATATCCAGTCCTAAAAACGACCCCACCCTCTCCTAAAAATTACTTGACCCCTGCCCCACCCTGAACCCTAAAATCTACCACACCCTGTCCTAAAAACTGCACCGCCCGTCTTCGCCCTAAAACCTACAAGCTACCCTTCCCTGACCTAAAACCTAACCCGCCCTGACCTAAAATCTACCCCAACCCCCACCCTAAACTCTAAAACTTGTCCTGGGCTAATACCTACCGCACTGTGCCCTAAAAACAACCCCAAACTCCCTACCCTGCCCTAAACCATAAAAACTACCCTGTCCGAAAAACTACCCCACCATGTCCTAAAAACTACCCCGACCTCACCCTGCCCAAAACCCTAAAACCTACCCTGATTTGATTAATGTAGTAATATGTCATATTGTGGTTATGCATTATGTATTAGCTTTATTAATTTGTAGGCATTAACTTAGCGAGGTCTTGGCCTAGTGGCACAGCCTCATGTGAAGCTACATTTCTTAGGCGTGCTCATAGCTAAAGTTAGTTCTCATGAGAAACTGCTTGCTAGAAGATGATGTGCTTGCTAGAGAAACAATGTATATCGAAGTGTGTGTGTAAGAGTGACCTTTCCAGGAGAAGACAATGGATGCACTGACTGGCGTATAAATTGCAACAATATTGATACCTGACAAGCTGAACAATGGGAACAGGAGAAGAGGAGCCAATCCTCGACATGTGAACCACGTAGTAGTAAAACTTTAGATTTAGGATTCTATTTTCATTGGACTAAATGCAAACGTGATTCTTTGACCAATAAAGACATGGGAAGTAGTTTTATGAAATCTAATTTAACCAGACTATACCTTTTTTCCATTTGCCACTTTGCTATCCTTTTCTTGACCATCCCGAGAAGAGACATGCTTAACTTTATTGCTTAAATACTTTGCAATAAGACTTTTCTTTTCTGAACTCTAATGCTGAATCCTGATGTCTTGCTGACCAAACTGATGTCCTATTGACGAAGACTGTCACAGCTTGCTGAACCATGTTAAGGACAGGTACATAACGATGTCACTGATTGTTATATCTATTTGTTTTGTTTCTAGGTACCAACCGCTAATTTTGACAGAGCCATAGTTAGACATTTTTCCAAATTTGTGTGACTAAATTGTTTTGCATGAAGCCCAAACATGCTATTCTAATTTGATGTCAGTTAGGGTACTCACTGATGGAGTTCGCTATATGTAATAGCCGTTGATGTCTTTTCTTCGTTGAACTTAAATGTATGTTATTTCATTTGCACAGTTATTCTTGCTATTAATTTGTACTGTAACCTTAGAATGTGAAGTGGTTCAAGCTTTGATTAGATTGCGATTCTTTCGGCGCTTTGGTCAGCCAGTATTGTTTTTGTTTATCATTTGATTTTGAGACTAAGTTACGTGACATTAGCATTGTTAATATAGTGAAATAAACATTTTAACTTTTACATAAAGGTGTGGTTATTCATGGATGCGAGGTCATAGTGTGTGTGGAAATTACTGACTCCTATTGATTGTTGATGTCATTGATTGTTATTTGCTATTGATTTGTATTGTTACGTGGTTACATGGTGGGAACAACTCGGAGCATAGTCAAAAGGTCCATCGGCTTATATACGTCTCCCTTGTAAGTTTACTTAATAAGGTCTGACGTGCTAACAGTACTAAGGTATCATGTTGAAAGAATAGCGAAACATCTATTGATGTAGACTTCCATACCTTAAATCCAGCATATATTACGAAAAACACAAGACAGAGATGTTGGTTCAAAAAAAAAGTTATGTATTGGAGTAAATACATTAAATGAAAAACTGTCCTTTGAAAAGGGAGAAAGCAACTCAAATAAAAACCCATGTCAGATGGGGCAAGGGGACTTGGAGGGGGTGGGCAAAATAAATAGTACATGCCAGGAAACATCAGGGGACCCAGTCTATGTACAAGGGATAAAACAAAGGTCTGGGTTCAAACAGTTTCCAGTCTCTGGCCATCCTCACTGTCCTCCTTAACAATAATGTTCAAGTCCTCTTCTCCTGTTGACTCACTCTGGCTGGCCGATGCAGGACCAGACAGCCCATGAGAGTGGTAACATGAGGTGTACGAGGGGTAGCAGGGGAAACAGAGAGGGAAGACGTACTGGGAGACACTACAACAATGGTTTGGGCAGGTTGTTGGGCCAATGCAGACTATGGGGGTCATTCTAACCCTGGCGGTCGGTGATAAAGCGGCAGCCAACCCGCCAACAGGCAGGCGGTCCAAAAAATGGAATTCTGACCCTGGCGGGAACCACCAACACAGCCCGCCACATTAACACTCCGACTGCCACGGCGGGACCGACAAACAGCGCGGCGGTCACCGCCAACAGGCAGGCGGCAGACAATGTACCGCCCACCCTATCACAACTCACCAATCCGCCACCTTTTCCGGGGTGGGAGCCCCGCCGATAAAAACACGGCGGAAACAGACTACGAACGGGAAAACGCTCATCTATACACACTCCACGAGGAAGGAGGACAGCATGGAGCCCGAATTACACATCCTACCGGCTATTGTCTACCTGCTCATCTACCAGGAGTACGAACGCCGGCACAGATGACAACGATGAGTACTGCACCTACGACACAGGGGAGGGGGGAGGAGGAAAGCTTACGGGCACACACATACGCGATTCACCCACCCCCCCAACCCACCCCCCCAATAACTACACACCAATGCAGAGCAACAAGTCAGAGTGACACCCCTCAAACCCCCCGGAAGAATGCAAAGACATAATTCAAAAGAAGTTTAAAATTTATGTATAAAATAGGTTCATTTAAGTCATGGTAAATATGCCATATGAAATATACAAAAGAAATAATGAACATAGTGCAAAGTATAAACATAGTCAATAAGTCCTGCACAGTCCATTCAATATCCATAGTCCGTGGGCCAATGTGTACAAACACATGGGCAAAGCCCACACAGGAGACCGGAAACCATTGGAGAGAACACCGCTGGGGCATCAGATGAGAAAACAACAGGCACCTCAGGGGGAAGGGAAAGGGGGGCACCTCAGCCACATGAGTCCACGACGCCAGATCCATGAGGGGCCTCCATGCCCACTGTACCATCCTGGGGAGTGCAAAGCCACAGTCCATCAGATGGATAACCGACTCCACTGGTATTGGAGGAGGCATGGTGCCCAGAGTGCTTCGTGAACACCTGCTCGACACAGAACCGGCACTGTCAATGGACCAGCGGTGCTTGAGATGAAGGGCCCAGCGGAGCGGTGCTTGATAGGAAGGGCCCAGCGGAGCGGTGCTTGAGATGAAGGGCCCAGCGGAGCGGTGCTTGAGATGAAGGGCCCAGCGGAGCGGTGCTTGATAGGAAGGGCCCAGCGGAGCGGTGCTTGACAGGAAGGGCCCAGCGGAGCGGTGCAGAGATGGCGGGCCCAGCGGAGTGGTGCTTGACAGGAAGGGCCCAGCGGAGCGGTGCTTGAGAGGAAGGGCCCAGCGGAGCGGTGCTTGCGATGAAGGGCCCAGCGGAGCGGTGCTTGAGATGAAGGGCCCAGCGGAGCGGTGCTTGAGATGAAGGGCCCAGCGGAGCGGTGCTTGATAGGAAGGGCCCAGCGGAGCGGTGCTTGACAAGAAGGGCCCAGCGGAGCGGTGCAGAGATGGCGGGCCCAGCGGAGTGGTGCTTGACAGGAAGGGCCCAGCGGAGCGGTGCTTGAGATGAAGGGCCCAGCGGAGCAGTGCTTGACAGGAAGGGCCCAGCGGAGCGGTGCAGAGACGGCGGGGCCCAGCGGAGCGGTGCTTGACATGAAGGGCCCAGCGGAGCGGTGCTTGAGATGAAGGGCCCAGCGGAGCGGTGCTTGAGATGAAGGGCCCAGCGGAGCGGTGCTTGATAGGAAGGGCCCAGCGGAGCGGTGCTTGACAGGAAGGGCCCAGCGGAGCGGTGCTTGAGATGAAGGGCCCAGCGGAGCAGTGCTTGAGATGAAGGGCCCAGCGGAGCGGTGCTTGAGATGAAGGGCCCAGCGGAGCGGTGCTTGACAGGAAGGGCCCAGCGGAGCGGTGCTTGAGATGAAGGGCCCAGCGGAGCGGTGCTTGATAGGAAGGGCCCAGCGGAGCGGTGCTTGAGATGAAGGGCCCAGCGGAGCGGTGCTTGAGATGAAGGGCCCAGCGGAGCGGTGCTTGACAGGAAGGGCCCAGCGTAGCGGTGCTTGAGATGAAGGGCCCAGCGGAGCGGTGCTTGAGATGAAGGGCCCAGCGGAGCAGTGCTTGAGATGAAGGGCCCAGCGGAGCGGTGCTTGACAGGAAGGGCCCAGCGGAGCGGTGCTTGAGATGAAGGGCCCAGCAGAGCGGTGCTTGAGATGAAGGGCCCAGCGGAGTGGTGCTTGAGATGAAGGGCCCAGCGGAGCGGTGCTTGACAGGAAGGGCCCAGCGGAGCGGTGCTTGAGATGAAGGGCCCAGCGGAGCGGTGCTTCACAGGAAGTGCCCAGCGGAGCGGTGCTTGAGATGAAGGGCCCAGCGGAGCGGTGCTTGAGATGAAGGGCCCAGCGGAGCGGTGCTTGAGATGAAGGGCCCAGCGGAGCGGTGCTTGACAGGAAGGGCCCAGCGGAGCGGTGCTTGAGATGAAGGGCCCAGCGGAGCGGTGCTTGAGATGAAGGGCCCAGCGGAGCGGTGCTTGAGAGGAAGGGCCCAGCGGAGCGGTGCTTGAGATGAAGGGCCCAGCGGAGCGGTGCTTGACAGGAAGGGCCCAGCGGAGCGGTGCTTGAGATGAAGGGCCCAGCCGAGCGTTGCTCTTCACGGCGGGGCCCTGTTCAGCGATGCCTGTCTTGGCGGGGCCCTCTTCAGCTGTGCTCCTCACGGCGGGGCCCTGTTCAGCGGTGCTCCTCACGGCGGGGCCCTGTTCAGCGGTGCTCTTCACGGCGGGGCCCTGTTCAGCGGTGCTCTTCACGGCGGGGCCCTGTTCAGCGGTGCCTGTCTTGGCGGGGCCCTCTTCAGCGGTGCTCCTCACGGCGGGGCACTGTTCAGCGGTGCCTGTCTTGGCGGGGCCCTCTTCAGCGGTGCTCCTCACGGCGGGCCCTGTTCAGCTGTGCTCTTCACGGCGGGGCCCTGATCAGCTGTGCCTGTCTTGGCGGGGCCCTCTTCAGCGGTGCTCCTCACGGCGGGGCCCTGTTCAGCGGTGCCTGTCTTGGCGGGGCCCTCTTCAGCGGTGCTTGTACTGTCTTTCAAGGGAGCCAGACCTGGCCAAGACTCCCCGCTTAGTCGCCCTCCGACCTTGCGGTAGCGGGACCCTCCTGTGATGGAGTCTTGTGCCCGTGGGTGTCGTCCGTCACACCCGGTATGGGGCTGGTGGGGCCCTCCTGGTGCGCTCGGCTGCTGCATGTCTTCTCCGCCCTGCTGCCCTTGCCCTCCTTCGCTGCAGCTCTCTGGCCCTTGCCTCCCTTAGATGATGTGGCAGGTGACGTGGCAAGGCCACTCTCCGTGGTGGCAGCCGTCTCAGGCTTTTCGCGCCGGCCCTTAAGTTTTCTTGTCCTCTTCCCAGGGGGGGGGGGCTGGCTGTCCCCTTGCTGCTGGCCGATGTTCCTTCCCTAGGAGCTGGTGGACTCCAATAGCCCTGCACTATGGTGATACTAGATGCAGGGCTGGTGGTGGCGGAGGTGCTCTTTGGACTCTTACCAGATGGAGGGGGTGGGTCAGGTGATGCAAAGAGGTTAATTTTGGAGAGAAAAAGTTTTTTAGGAGCAATGG
Source organism: Pleurodeles waltl (assembly GCF_031143425.1). Lineage (NCBI taxonomy): Eukaryota > Metazoa > Chordata > Amphibia > Caudata > Salamandridae > Pleurodeles > Pleurodeles waltl. Next base: position 395,325,060 of record NC_090437.1, read on the forward strand.
GAACGGTAGGTGCAGTGGGTATGGGAGTGGAGGAAGAGGATGTGGTTGTAGGAGAGTCAAGTGTGCTGTCTTTGGGTGCAGGGGCTTGGGCTGGAGGCTGTCGTGAGGTGGATGGCTGTTGGGTGGGTGGCTGCCTGCGTTTGTGTGGTTTGGAAGAGGGGGTGACAGACAGTGGGAGAGGACACAGGGGACGTGTAAATGGCAGTGGGGGTGGTGACTGCACGTGTGCTGACTGTAATGGAGGGTGTGCTGGTGATGGAAGTACTGGCTGATGGTGGTGTGCATGCAGGTGTGAGTGGAGACGTCACAGGGAGGGAGGAGGGAGACGAGGAGGAGGGGGACACAGAGGTGGTAGTGACTGTTGGCATGTCTGCATCTGGATGTTGTTTGTGTGAATGCTTGTGGGATCTGTGGTGCTTATGTCTGGATGAGCTGCCCTTGGGTGTTGAGGTGTGTGCAGGCTGGTCTGATGGTGTGGATGGGATAGGCTGAGGAACAGGAGACTGGGACTGGGTGGAGGGAGTTAGAAGAGGGAGGCTGGAGACAGGGACAATGGCTGCCGTCAGTGCTGAGGCCAGAGCGTTGAACGATCGCTGATGGGCAGCCTGACCCGAATGAATGCCCTCCAGGTATGCATTGCTCAGATGCACCTCCCTTTCCACCCCCTGGATGGCATTCAAAAGGGTAGACTGCCCAACAATGAGCATCCGGAGGAGGTCAATGACCTCCTCACTGAGGGCAGCAGGGGTAACTGGGGCAGGGCCTGAGGTGCCTGGGGCGAAGGAGATGCTCACCTTGGTGTGCGAGCGGGCACAGGGCGAACGCTGAGGGGCTGCTTGGAGGGCGGAGCTAGTGCGCTGGGTGGCGGCTGTACCTGTAGTTGCGGTGGGCACGGATGTTGCCGCCACCGCAAGGGAGCTCCCTTCCGAGGACGTGTCGGTGTCGCTGACGTCTCCACGGGTCCCCGTTGTGGAGCTCCCCTCGCCCTCCGTCTCACTGCTGAACTCGGAGTCCGTTGCATGGCCCTCCGGGGCCATGTGAGATGCAGCTCCCTCGTGCGCCGATGCCACTTCTCCTCCTCCTGATAATGCTAATGCACACATGCACAGGAAGAAAAAGAAAATGGGTGGGGGGGAAAAATTAAGACAGGTTGAGTGCATGCATTGGCAACACCGTTGGCGGAGAGGACAGACACAGAAGCCCCCTGAACTATGCTGCGCAATCGGGGTACACTACTCAGTTCTTGTGACTAGGCCTACAGGTCTGTGGACGACAAATGCACACATGGGTGATGCAGGACCATGGATAGCTGTACTTAGCACCCTAAAGAGGTGGGGGGCGGGGGCACAGGGCCATGGCTAACGGAGGGGACTAGCCTACAGAAAGCGCCCTGGCCTTGAGTTACCCACAGCCCTCCTCCCCCACCCAGACACCTCCACTGCACGCAAAGATAGCAGAATGTGCTGATACTCACCCCCTTGTGTCTGCTGTGATGTCCTCACGCGCCCATCCAAATCGGGGTAGGCCACCGCCAGGATCCGGGACATCAGGGGGGTCAATTGGCGGCTGGCACCCCTCCTACGTTGGGAGGCCATCCCCAGCAGAGACTCGGCGGTCTTTCTGGTCCCGCGGCGGATGTCCTCCCACCTCTTTCGGCAGTGGGTGCCCCGTCTGTTGTGGACCCCCAGGGCCCGGACGTCCTTGGCGATGGCACGCCAAATGTCGACCTTCTGATGGGCACTGACCTATTTGACATGTACAGGGTGGGAAAGGAAATATCATCACTTTTCAGCATGGTAGATGTGAGTGGCCCCCCCTCCCCAACCTTGCCATGTGGCACATGTTCCCATCTGTCGTGCGTTGCACTCCTCATTCGCTCCCCTCCCCACCATCTTCATACACCCCACTCAACACAGGCATAGCCCATTCAGCGTGCACCCTGTGTACTAACCTGTTGGTCTGGAGGACCATAGAGTAGCGCATACTGGGGGAGGACCCCATCAACAAGTTTCTCCAATTCTTCGGAAGTGAAGGCAGGGGCCCTTTCCCCAGTCGCAGCAGCCATTGTATCTCCCAGACCGAGGTCACAGCAGCACTTGCAGTATAAGTTCTCTCCTGTGTATGATCAGGTCTCGAGTGATTAATCAGATAGAAAATGGCGGTCACGCCCGCGGCGGTGCGTACTGCGGCGGTGCGTACCGCCGGCGCACATCGTCATTGGCTCCTGAGACCCATAGGGTTCAATGTTAACCAATGCTGCTTTGCGCCGCGGTCTTCGCCCGCCTACCGCCACGGTGTGCCACGCCAGGGCAGTGACCTCACATCCCACTGTCACACTTCACAGGTCAGGCAGCCGCCATTTCAAGGGCCCACATGGCATGATTTCTACTGCGTCACACAGGCCTAGGCCTTGCATTGCCACTCATACAAGCCGTTCCATGCGTAGCGATTCGTGTACTGTGCAAGCTGTGTGAACGAACCTGTGGGTTGCTTGACTCTGTGCTCCATGTTGTCCTTCCTAGGCACCGTCCGCTGGGACTTGCGAGGAGAAGGATGAATCCTCCCGTGTACCGACCGCTTGTGGACCTGTCGACAATGGAAGAACGACATATCATACTTACATACCGGCTTGACAGAGCAACTATACATGAATTATGTGCCCAGCTGGAGCCAGACCTGATGTCCCCCATCCGCCAACCTACAGGGATTCCCCCTCTGGTGCAGGTTCTGTCAGTACTCCATTTTTTGGCAAGTGGGTTGTTTCAGACAACAGTGGCCATATCATCTGGGATGTCTCAGCCTATGTTTTCAAAGGTTTTGTCCAGAGTGTTGTCTGCCCTGATGAAATACATGCGGAGATACATTATTTTCCCTGAGGTGGGCAAATTGGCTACAGTGAAGGGTGATTTCTATGCCCTTGGACATATCCCCAACATCATTGGGGCCATTGATGGGACCCATGTGGCTTTGGTTCCCCCCAAAGACAGTGAGCAGGTGTACCGAAACAGAAAAAGTTATCATTCGATGAATGTCCAGGTGGTCTGTTTGGCTGACCAGTACATCTCCCATGTAAATGCCAAGTTCCCTGGGTCAGTGCATGACGCGTATGTCATGCGAAATAGCAGCATCCCTTATGTGATGGAACAGCTACAGAGACACCGTGTGTGGCTAATTGGTGACTCTGGTTACCCCAATGTGTTGTGGCTACTGACCCCAGTGAGGAATCCCAGGACCAGGGCAGAGGAACGCTACAATGAGGCCCATGGGCGAACTAGGAGGATCATAGAAAGAACCTTCGGGGTCCTGAAGGCCAGGTTTAGGTGCCTGCATATGACAGGGGGATCCCTCATGTACTCACCAAAGAAGGTGTGCCAGATCATCGTGGCCTGCTGTATGCTTCACAATCTTGCATTGCGACGCCAGGTGCCTTTTCTGCAGGAGGATGGTCCAGATGGTGGTGTTGTTGCAGCTGTGGAGCCTGTGGAAAGTGAAGAAGAGGAAGACGACGGGGACGACACGGACAACAGGGATACAGTCATACAACAATACTTTCAGTAGCACACAGGTAAGAAACAGCGACCCCAATTTACATTTACTTGAGGCCTCATGCGTCTCCACTGTCTGTGTATCCCCCCAGTTCCTGTTAACTGATTTGTGACTTTCCCTTCCCTTTTCAGAGCTGTATGACCCACTGCCTGACTTCAGCTTTGTTTGTCCATGGACTAAAGCTTATTGAAATTGGTATGTTGTCATCACAAAGTAACTGGACATTATTGAACCGTTATGTGTAATACATTTGTTAAGAATACAAGCAGACTCCTTTTTATTTAAGTGGAATAAGTGATTTATTTAAAGTGCTAGATATAGGTAAATGATTGGGAAGCGGGGATGGGTGGGGGTGGAGTAATGTCCATGGCAGAGTCCAGTTCTCAGTCGCACAGGTGCATTGTCCATATGCCTGTGGAAGGATGGAGCAGGGGCAGTTCAAGGTTGGACAGGGTGACAATGTGGGACAGTGGGATGACATCAGGGGGTATCTTAGGCTGGCGGGGGTCTTGCAATCCTACTCTGTCTTCTTGTGAGATCTCAGGTTCCGCTTGCGGGGTGGTTCTTCTTCTGCAGGAGGTGGGGTTCTGGTGGCCTGTCGTGGTGTGGGGGCCTCCTGTCCACTGGCGCCGGCGGAGGTGGTAGGCTGTTCCTGGCCTGGGCTAGTGACAGGGGCCCTTTGGGGTGCCACATGGTCCCGCAATGTGGGGACGATCTGGGTAAGGGCCAGGACGATGGTCCCCATTGCGGAACCGATGTTCCTCAGTTCCTCCCTGAACCCCATGTACCGTTCCTCCTGCAGTTCCTGTATCTCCTGGAACCGGGCCAGTACCGTCGCCATCGTCTCCTGGGAGCGGTGGTATGCTCCCATGATGGTGGAGAGGGCCTCTTGGAGAGTCGGTTCCCCGGGCCTGTCCCCCCCCTGTCGCACAGCAGCCCTCCCAGTTCCCCTGTGTCCCTGGGCCTCTGTCCCCTGGCTGGTGTGCCCACTACCACTGCCCCCAGGTCCCTGTTGTTGTTGGGGTGGTGGGTCAACCTGGGTGCCCTGTAGTGGTGGACACACCGCTGATTTACGTGCCCTGGAGACAGAGGCATGGGCCCGCTGGGTGGGAGCTGTGCTGGTGTTCCCAGAGGGGGTTGGGTCTGGTGTAGCCTGTGGCTGTCTGTGGGGAACCGACTGTCCAGAGGTCCCCGATGGGCCGGGCTGGTCGTCTGGCTCCAGGGAGACAGAGCTGCTGTCATCGCTGGGGGCCTCTTCTGGGGGTGGGATGGACATCTCTGGACCCTCCGTGGCGGTGTGGTGGCGTTCGGGTCCTGCAGGGGTATAAAGGTATGGTTATTGCTTCTGTGTGTGGGATTTCGTGTGATGGGTGGGTGTCCGTGTACCCATGTGCAGGCATTTCCTTGTGGGGGCTTTTGTGAGGGTGGCTTGTGGGGGTGATGTGTGTGTGCAGTGGGCATGCTTTGGTGATGGGTGTCCATGCTTTGGGGTCGCATGCAGGGCTTGGTGTTGGGATGGGTGGGTTGTGATGGTGAGGCTTTTGCTAGGGGTTGGTGTGATGGGGGAGGGGGTGAGGGTGGGGGTATGATTTGGCATTCAGGTGGGGTGGGGGTGGGAAGCAGTAGTGAAGATTTGCCTTACCAGAGTCCATTCCTCCACCTACTCCAGCGAGGCCCTCAGGATGCAGGATGTGCAAGACTTCCTCCTCCCACGCGGTAAATTCTGGGGGAGTAGGTGGGGGTCCGCTGCCAGTCTTCTGCACCGCTATGTTGTGCCTTGATACTATGGAACGCACCTTCCCCCGTAGGTCGTTCCATCTCTTCCTGATGTCCTCCCGATTGCGTGGATGCTGTCCCACCGCGTTGACCCTGTCCACTATCCTTTGCCATAGCTCCATCTTCCTGGCAATTGTGGTGTGCTGCACCTGTGCCCCGAAGAGCTGGGGCTCTACACGGGCTATTTCCTCCACCATGACCCTGAGTTCGGCGTCACTGAACCTGGGGTGTCTTTGGGGTGCCATGGGGTGGTGTGGTTGAGGTGTGGGGTGGCGTTTGTGGTGATGAGTGTGGTGCGTGTGGTGGTGTGTGGTGTTTGGTGCGTGGATTCTGTGTGGGTGATGGTGTTGTGTGCCTCTGTGTTGTGGGATTCTCTATTCTGTGCTCTGTCTCTAGCCTTCGTCAATAATTTCAGGTGGTAGGGGCTTGTGGGTGATGTGGGTGTGTGTTTTATATTGTGTTGGGTGTGTGGGAGTGGTGTTAGTATGTGTATCAGGTGTGTGTATTTCGAAGTGACCAATGTGAGTTTTCTATGGGTGTGTGTATTTTGACCGCGGCGGTGTGTACCGCCAATGGAATACCGCGTTTGAAAGACCGCCGCGTGGATTTGTGGGTCGGAATGGTATGGGCGTATTTCTGTTGGCGTGACGGTGGAGGTTTGGTCAGTGCCATTTTTTCACTGACCTTTGGTGTGGCGGATTATTGAGGATGTCGGATTTTCGGCGGTTTGGCAGTTGCGGGTCAGAATGACCGTGGTGGTTTACCGCGGCCGCGGCGGTGTTATGGCGGTCTTCTGACCGGCGGTAAGCGCCTTTTACCGCCGAGATCAGAATGACCCCCTATATGACTGCACCCAAGGAAGTGATGGAGGCACTGAGGTTGGCCATTTCTCTGGAATGTGCCTCTCAGAACATGCAGAATTCGTCCCTGAGTTCCTCTAAGATCCAAGAGGACACATTCTGCTCAACCTCAAATACCACCACTACTTCCTTATAACGATACATGGAGGGGTTTGGTTTGAACATGAGGGTTGTGTGGTGTCGAGCAGATGTCTCCCTCAGCTTTTCTGGGTAGGCATTTGGTGGAGGAGTAGTGGCAGAGGGTGCAGCTGGATGCCCCAATGGAATAGGGGCCTCAGGAGTTAAGGAGGGGTCAGTGGCAGGCACATATTGTGATGTGGCCTACCCTGGCAACGCCACTGCGACCAACACTTCACATTCAAGGTCTTGTAGGCCAGAGAGAAACCTACATTTTATCTTCACCCTGGCTGGTGGTGACCCTCTCAAAACGCCCAACCTTCAGTGCCCTCAGCCTCCACCCAGGCTGATGCTGGTGGTGTTGGCTTAGTCTGGGTGAGAAACTCCCCCTGCCCGCTTCTTAGTTTTCCTTCTCCTCGCTGGTGTTATCCAAAGAACATGCCTGCTGAGGTTCCACTGGCCAGACTCTGGTCCTATCCGGATGTTCCTTGGCCAGCCAGGTCCACTGAAATAGAAGGCAAACAATTATGTAGTTGGTGTACATCAAACAAGTGCTGACTATTTACTCCTTTGACCTCACTAACGAATTATATGTTTTGGACCCAAACGTATGTTTATTATCACTGTAATGTCCTAAAATTAGTCACACAATAACATCTTTCTCAATTTTGGTCAGTATAATCATCAGTATTTACTAACCCCCACCTTCTTCAATAGTGCAATGTGAGTTTCCTGACATTGAAACATAATTATCTTCCAATGTAAGTTTACAAGTGGAGATGGGACAGAGTCTGGAAAGATATATCCACACCTAAAAGTAGTTCCAAGGTTATTCTGTAATGTATGGTCTCAACAGTCTTACACTCACTATCAAATGTCATCTGTTGTGTAGCATAATGAAACACAACATATATGCAACATTTGGTATCAATATACAAATGATGCCTTGGATATGACCTTTGCAAAGATGTGAATCAAACTACTGGAATATTCCATGATAACATCAGACACTACATGGCAATTGCCACATTTAGCATGCCAAGGCTTCTTTGTTTGTGCTGTACACTGGTAATCACATGTGCAGAATTAGTACAGCTACTTAGATATTAGAAATGAGATCTGCACCACTGTTGAGAAAATGTGTGTATTTTGTAACCCATTGTAAATGTTTCTTGCATTTTGAGTGAGATAAGTATCACAGAGTCTGCCTTCACTTCATGTTGAAAAAATATAATTTTCAACCAGGAAAGAATTCCCACAAAAAGCATGCATGATGCAGCACCAATACCCAAAGACATCACACGCCAACACAAGACATTGTGCAAGCCATTCCTCCACCATTGGATACAAAAGTTATAAGGCCCTTAGTTGACTAGTCATTATGATGTAAGTGGATTTAATCATTAAAATGAAACTGTAAGGGAAATTGTAGGAAGCTGGCTCTGTATATACTATCTCAAAGTGAGAGATAGTGTGTACAGAGTCCAGGGGTTCCCCTTAGAGGTTGATAGTGGAAATAATAGATAATACTAATGCTCTATTTGTGGTAGTGTGGTAGAGCAGTTAGGCTTATCAGAGGGTAGTGTTAAGCATTTGTTGTACACAAACAGGCAATACATGGGAACACACACTCAAAGACTTAACTCCAGGCCAATAGGTTTTTATATAGAAAAATATTATTTTCTTAATTTATTTTAGAACCACATGATTCAAATTGAAGGTAAGTACATAAATTGTAAGGTACTTGGCATAGGTAAATATAGAACTTTGAATAAAAACAGTAATGTACACAGTTTGTCATAAAATGGCAATGAGCTATTTTAAAAGTGGGCACTGCAAAATTCAACAGATCCTGGGGGAGGTAAGTAAAGGTTAGTTTGTCAGGTAAGTAAAGCACTTACAAGTTCAGTCTCTGGGGCATAGGCAGCCCACCATTGGGGGTTCAAGTTAACCCCAAACACCCAGCACCAGCAACACAGGGCCAGTCAGGTGCAGAGGTCAAAGAGGGGCCCAGATAACATAGGCGCCTATGGAGACTAGGGGTGCTCCGGTTCCAGTCTCCTAGCAGGTAAGTACCTGCGTTCTCGGGGAGCAGACCAGGGGGGTTTTGTAGAGCACTGGGGGGTCCCAAACAGGCACAAAAAATACACCCTCAGCGGCACAGGGGCGACCGGGTGCAGTGTGCAAACAAGGCGTCCGGTTTTGCATTGGAACCAATGGAGGGACCCGGGGGTCACTCTGGCGATGCAGGCAGGGCACAGGGGGGCTTTTTGGGCCAGCCCCTACCTGGGTAAGGATGAGGGCCGGTTGCTGGTCACTCCTGCACCAGTAGTTTGTTCCTCTCAGGCCTGGGGGATGCAGATGCACTGCTTCTGCATGGCATCGGGTTCTTTGTTACCAGGCAGTCGCATCGGGGGATCCTCTGGATTCTCTCTTCAGGCGTTGTCGTGGAGGTGCAGGGAAGTCGGCTCAGGGTGGACACGTCATTGGAGTCACCTGGGTGTCCTCTCTGTGGTTTTGGTTTCTCTGGACATGGGCCGGGGGCATCAGGTGCAGAGTGGTGGGGACTCACGCTTCAGGAGTGAGGTGGGAGTCCCTTTAAAGATGGTTTCTTCTTTGTTGCTTTGTACAGGGCCACTGTCCATGGGAGTTTCTTGGTCCTTTGGATTTGCAGGGCAGTTCTCCGAGTCAGCAGAGGCCGCTGGGCCCGCTGGATGCATTGCTGTTGCAGGTTCTCTGACTCTGGAGACAGGCTGGAAGGGCTGGGGCCAAAGCAATTGTCGTCTTCTTCTTCCCTGCGGGGTTTTCAGGTCAGCAGTCCTTCTTCTTGTTAGGTCATCAGGAATCTGATTTCCTGAGTTCAGGGTCACCTCTAAAGACTAGATTTAGGGGTGTGTTTAGGGCTACAGGGCAGTAGCCAATGGCTACTGTCCCTGAGGGTGGCTACCCGCTCCTTGTGCCTCCTCACTTTGGGGAGGGGGGCACATCCCTAATCCTACTGGGGTAAATCCTTCATGCCAAGATGGAGGATTTTCTAAGGAAGGGGTCACCTCAGCTCTGGACACCTTAGGGGCTGTCCTGGCTGGAGGGTGATTCCTCCTTGTTTTTCTCATTATCTCCTCCAGGCTTGCCGCCAAAAGTGGGGGCTGTGTCTGGTGGGCGGGCATCTCTACTAGCTGGAGTGCCCTGGGGCGTTGTAACACCAGGCTTAAGCCTTTGAGGCTCACCGCCAGGTGTTACAGTTCCTGCAGGGGAAGGTGTGAAGCACCTCCACCCAGACAGGCTTTGTTCCTGGTCACAAAGTGCACAAAGGCACTCAACCCATGTGGCCATAAACTAGTCTGGAAGTGGCAGGCTGACAGAGACCGGTCAGCCTAGCACTGACAGTTGGGCTGGCATGCAGGAAGCATCTCTAAGATGCCCTCTGAGTGCACTTCTCAATAAATCTCACACTGGCATCAGTGTGGATGTATTGTGCTGAGACGTTTGATACCAAACTTCCCAGTATTCAGTGTAGCCATTATGGAACTGTGGAGTTCGTGTTTGACAAACTCGCAGACCATATACTCTTTATGGCTACCCTGCACTTACAATTTCTAAGCATTGGCTTAGACACTGTAGGGGCATAGTGCTCATGCAGCTATGCCCTCACCTGTGATATAGTGCACACTGCCTTAGGACTGTAAGGCCTCCCCACTAGCACACACAAGGTATAAGGCAGCTGAATGAGGGGTCCCCAGGGTGGTATAATACATGCTGCAGCCCTTAGAGACCTTCCCTGGCCACAAGGCCCTTGGTACCAGGGGTACCCTTTACAGGGGACTTCTATGGGTGGTAGGGCGGTGCCAATTGTGGAGACAAAGGTGCAGTTTTAGGGAAAGAACACTGGTGCAGGGGCCTGGTTAGCAGGGTCCAGCACACTTTCAATCAAAGCTGGCATCAACAAAAGGCAAAACGTTAGGGGGTAACCATGCCAACAGTGGCATTTTCCTACACAATACCCCCAAAAGAAACTGGATGAGACCAACCTTTCCCAAGAGAGTCTTCATTTTCTGAGTGGAAGAACCTGGAAAGTCCATCTGCATTGGCATGGGCAGTCTCAGGTCTGTGTTCCACTACAAAGTCAATTCCCTGTAGGGATATGGACCACCTCAGCAGTTTAGGGTTCTCTCCTTTTATCTCCATGAGTCACCTAAGAGGTCTGTGGTCAGTTTGAACTATAAAGTGAGTACCAAACATGTATGGTCTCTTTTTCATTGACCAAACCACAGCAAAGGCCTCCCTCTCATTGGCACTCCAACTCTGCTCCTTGGGGAGTAACCTCCTGCTAATAAAAGTAATAGGCTGGTCAAGGCCATCATCATTGGTTTGGGATAGGACTGCTTCTATCCCATGTTCAGAGGCATCTGTCTGCACAACAAATTGCTTATAATAATCGGGAGCTTTCAAAACTGGTGCTGAGCTCATAGCTTCTTTTAGGGTGTCAAAGGCCTTTTGACAGTCCAAGGTCCAGTTAACCTTCTTGGGCATCTTTTTGGAGGTGAGTTCTCTGAGGGGAGTCACTATGGATCCATATCCCTTCACAGACCTCCTACAGTATCCAGTCAAGCCAAGGAATGCCACGACTTAAGTCTGGGTTTTTTTAGCTTCCCAGTCCAGAATTGTCAGGATCATGGGTTGTAATGGCTGCACTTGGCCTCCACCTACAAGGTGTCCCAAGTAAACCACTGTGCCCTGCCCTATCTGACATTTGGATGCCTTGATAGATTGGCCTGCTGCTTGCAGCGCCTGCAAAACATTCTTCAGGTGGACTAAGTGAACCTGCCAGTTGGAGCTAAAGACAGCAATATCAACTAGATGTGCTGCACTAAAGGACTCCAAGCCAGCAAGGACTTTATTCACCAAGCTTTGGAAGGTGGCAGGGGCATTCTTTAAGCCAAAGGGCATAACAGTACACTGATAATGCCCATCAGATGTTGAGAATGCTGTGTTCTCTTTTGCTCCAGGTGCCCTTTTGATCTGCCAGTACCCTGCTGTCAAGTCAAAGGTACTTAGGAATTTGGCTGCACCTAATTTGTCAGTTAGTTAACCTGTCTTTGGTATGGGGTAGGCATCTGTCTTGGTGACAGAGTTGAGCCCTCTGTAGTAAACACAAAACCTCATCCCTCTCTTTCCATCCTTGGTGTGGTTTGGGGACCAAGACTACTAGGCTAGCCCAGGGACTGTCAGAGTGCTCTATCACTCCCAATCCCAGCACCTTGTGGACTTCCACTTTGATGCTTTCCTTGACTTGGTCAGACTGTCTGAATATTTTATTCTTGACAGGTAAACTGTCTCCTGTGTCCACATCATGGGTACACAGGTATGTCTGTCCAGGGGTCAAAGAAAAGAGCTCAGCAAACTGCTGTAGAACTTGCCTACAGTCAACTTACTCTGTACCAGAGAGGGTGTCTGAGTAGAAAACTCCATCTACTGATCCATATTTAGGGTCAGTTGAGAGGAGGTCAGAGAGAGGTCCACTCTCTGCTTCCTGATCCTCATCAGTAACCATCATGATGGTTATATCTGCCCTGTCATTGTAGAGTTTAAGGCGGTTAACATGGATCACCCTCTTGGGTGTCCTGCTAGTGCCCAGGTCCACTAGGTAATTGACCTGACTCTTCTTTTCTAGCACTGGGTAAGGGCCACTCCATCTGTCCTGGAGTGCTCTGGGGCCACAGGCTCAGGCTCCAGGACCCACACTTTCTGCCCTGGTTGAAATTCAACCATTGCAGCCTTTTGGTCATACCACAACTTCTGGAGTTGTTGGGTGGCCTCAAGGATTTTGCTTGCCTTTTCCATGTGCTCTACCATCCTATAGCAGAGTCTAAGCACATAGTACACTACATCTTGTTTAGGCTCATGGAGAGGTTTCTCCCAGCCTTTTTTTACAAGTATCAGTGGTCCCCTTACAGGATGGCCAAACAGAAGCTCAAAGGGGGAAACCCTAATCCCTTCTGTGGCACCTCTCTGTAGGCGAAAAGCAGACATGGCAGGAGGACATCCCATCTCCTTTTGAGTTTTTCTGGGAGCCCCATGATCATGCCCTTCATTGTCTTGTTAAACCTTTCCACAAGACCATTGGTTTTTTGGATGGTAAGGTGTGGTGAACTTATACGTCACCCCACACTCATTCCACATATGTTTCAGGTAAGATGACATGAAGTTGGTACCTCTGTCAGAAACCACCTGCTTAGGGAAGCCCACTCTGGTAAAGATACCTATCAGTGCCTTCGCTACTGCAGGGGCAGTAGTCGACCTAAGGGGAATTGCAGCAGGGTACCTGGTAGCATGATCCACTACTACCAGTATATGTTGTGGAAAGTTCAAGTGGACCCACTATGTCCACACAAACCCTCTCAAAGGGAACCCCACCACTGGAAGTAGAATGAGGGGGGCCTTTGGATAGCCACCTGTCTTGCCACATGCTTGGCAGGTGACACAGGAGCTGCAAAACACCCTTACCTTCTGGGACATCTTGCACCAATAGAAATGGTTGACTAATCTCTCCCAAGTCTAGGTTTGTCCCAAATGCCCAGCAAGGGGAATGTCATGGGCTGAGGTGAAGATTAAGGGCCAGATGTAGAATGCGTTTTGCATGGCGCAAACTGCGAAAATCGCAGTTTGCGGAATGCAAAACACGCATCGCGATGCACATTCCCATTTTGCGAGTCGGTACCGACTCGCAAAATGGGAATGCGACTCGCAAATAGGAAGGGGTGTTCCCTTCCTAACTGTGACTCGCACCGCAATGCAGAATTACTTTGTGACCGTGAATGCAGTCGCAAAGCAATTCGCAGTTACCACCAGTGTCACACTGGTGGTAACCATTCACAAAAGGGAAGGGGTCCCCATGGGACCCCTTCCCCTTTGTGAATGTCGCTATTAATGTTTTTTCAGAGCAGGCAGTGGTCCAATGGACCACTGCCTACTCTGAAAAAAAGAAACCAAATGGTTTCGTTATTTTTTTGTATTGCAACTCGTTTTCCTTGAAGGAAAACGGTCTGCAATACAAAAAAAAAACTCCAGCAGGCCACCATCCCTGTGAGTGCAGGGAATCTCAATGGGGTCACAAAATGCGACCCACCTCATTAATATTAATGAGGTGGGTCTTTGTGACCCCATTGAGATTCGCAGAAGGTGTCTGAGACACCATTCTGCATACGATTTTGCGAATCGGAAATTGCGAGTCGCACCGACTCGCAATTTCCGATTCGCAAAATCGATTTTTACTACATCAGGCCCCTAATCTCTAAACTCCTGAGGCACTACCACTCTTCTAGTGGCACCAGGTTTGGGATCTCTTGCCTCAGTGTAAAGGAGTCCATCCTCCCAATAGACCCTGTGGGATCCACTGACACTTCCTTTTTCTTGCTCAGCTGCTTGCTGTCTCAGACCTTCAAGAGTGGGATAAGTCTTTTGTCCCTGACCCAGCTGTTCCCTTGAGGGTCACCCTGGGCCCAAGAGCTCTACCTGGTAAGGCTCCAGCTCCATGGACTCAGTTCCCTCAGGGGATAGGACATCTTCCCGGGAAGAGAGGTCCTGTTTCTTTTGCTGTGTAAAGGCTGATCCATCGTCCTCTTACCTTTTCTCTTGGACGGTTGGGCCATTATTGCAGGCTCCAACCCTTTTATTTTACCCTGTGCTCTGCGCTGTGCTCTTGTCTTAACACCCACCAGTACAGGGATACCCAGCATGGCTGCATGGGTCTTGAGCTCTACCTCAGCCCATGCTGAGGACTCCAGATCATTCCCTAGCAAATACTCTTTTGGAATTGCAGAAGAGACCACCACCTGTTTCAGGCCAGTAACCTCTCCCAATTCTAAAGTCACCATTGCCATGGGATGGACTTTAGTTTCATTGTCAGCATTGGTGACTGGATATGTCTTTCCAGCCAGATACTGTCCTTGGGAAACCAGTTTGTCTGTCACCATGATGACACTGGCACCTGTATCCCTCAGGGCTTCTACCTTATTCCCATTTATCAAGAGTTTCTGCCTGTATTTTTGCATGTTAGGCGGCCAGGCAGTGAGTGTGGCTAACTCCACCACACCCTCGTAGAGAAGACTATTTGTTTTTGTCCTTAGATGTCTCACCACCTTTCCCTTGAGGAGGCTTTGTGACCCCTTTCTTTTGGTCACCCCCTGTGGAAGTCTTGGTCACCCTTATCTTGACCCAGTGGTCTGCCTTCTTTCCCAATTCTTGGGGAGAAATTGAACCTAGGTCTACCAGATGTTGATGTAGCTTATCTTTGAAGCAATTACTTAACAAATGTTCTTTTATAAATAAACTATACAGCCCATCATAGTCACTTACTCCACTGCCAGTTATCCAACCATCTAGTGTTTTGACTGAGAAGTCATCAAAATCAACCCAGGACTGGCTCGAGGTTTTGTGAGCCCCCCTGAACCTAATTCTGTACTCCTCAGTTGAGAATCCAAAGCCCTCACTTAGGGTAACCTTCATGAGGTCATAGGATTCTGCATCCTTACCAGAGAATGAGAGGAGTTTATCCCTACACTTACCAGTGAACATTTCCCAAAGGGGAGCTCCCCAGTGAGATCTGCTTACTTTTTCTGGTTGCACAAGCCCTCCCAAAAGCTGTGAACCATTTGGTGATATCATCACCTTCTTCATATTTAGTTACAATCCCTTTGGGGATTTTTAGGATGTCAGTGTTCTCTCTGATCCTATTTATATTGCTGCCAACATTTATAGGTGTTAAACCCATTTCTTTTCTTTCCCTTTCTATAGTTAGGAGCTGCTTCTCCAAAGCTAATCTCTTGGCCATCCTTGCTAGAAGGATGTCCTCTTCATTGAGACTGTCCTCAATGCTTACAGAGGGACTGGAGTCCCCTGTGGAAGAACCAGGCTATCTGACTATGATTTGTGGAGACAGGGTTCTAGGAGCCTTGGTCTCCCTAATAAGGACAGGAGGGGGGAGTTCTTCCTCCTGTTCACTAATTTCTCCCCCATCTGAGGGAGGGTGTTCCATCTCAGAGGGGTGGTCCCTTGTATACTCTGCCAAGAGTTCCTGGAGCTTGACCTTGGTAGGGTTGGACCCAGTTTTGATCTTTTTTATCTTAAAGAGGAACCTCAACTCTGACATCCCTAGATGCAGGTAAGGGGTGAGGTTGAGTTCCATCACCATCTCCTCTGGGTTATTCATTATCTGTCTAAAAGTTGGGATTACTTTTTAAGAAACTAAAAAATACTTCTACAACTTAAATCCTAACTTTTACAAAATGTTTAAACTTGAAAAGAAATGCTAATAGGGACTTACACAAAGCCCTAGCAGGACTTTTAAAAAATTAGAAAAATAGTCAAAAATTCAAAAATCTATTTACTAATGCAATTTTGGAATTTAGTCGTGTGATCAGGTATTAGCTGAGTAGTCCAGCAAATGCAAAGTCTTAGACCCCACCGCTGATCCACCAATATAGGAAGCTCTCTAAATACTATCTCAAAGTGAGAGATAGTGTGCACAGAGTCCAGGGGTTCCCCTTAGAGGTTGATAGTGGCAATAGTAGATAATACTAATGCTCTGTTTGTGGTAGTGTGGTGGAACAGTTAGGCTTATTGGAGGGTAGTGTTAAGCATTTGTTGTACACACACAGACAATAAATAGGAACACACACTCAAAGACTTAACTAAAAGTGGACACAGTGCAAAATTCAACAGATCCTGGGGGAAGTAAGTAAAGGTTAGATTGTCAAGTAAGTAAAGCACTTACAAGTTCAGTCTCCGGGGCATAGGCAGCCCACCGTTGGAGGTTCAAGTTAACCCCAAAAACCTAGCAATACAGGGCCGGTCAGGTGCAGAGGTCAAAGAGGGGCCCAGATAACATAGGCGCCTATAGAGACTAGGGGTGCTCTGGTTCCAGTCTGCTAGCAGTTAAGTACCTGCGTCCTTGGGGAGCAGATCAGGGGAGTTTTGTAGAGCACTGGGGGGGGTCCCAAACAGGCACACAAAATAAACCCTCAGCGGCACAGGGGCGGCCGGATGCAGTGGGCAAACAAGGATTCAGGTTTTGTATTGGAACTAATGGAGGGACCCTGGGGTCATTCTAGCGATGCAGGCAAGGTACAGGGGGGCTTCTAGGGCCAGCCCCCGCCTGGGATGGATGAGGGCCACCTGCTGGTCACTCCTGCATGATAGTTGGTTCCTCTTGGGCCTGGGGGCTGTGGGTGCAGTGCTTCTTCCAGGCGCCGGGTTCTTTGTTACCGGGCAGTTGCGGTCAGGGGGATCCTCTTGATTCTCTCTGCAGGCATCATCGTGGAGTTGCAGGGAGGTTGTCTCACAGTGGACACGTCGTTGGAGTCACCTGGGGGTCCTCTCTGCGGTGTTGGTTTCTCTGGACACGGGCTGGTGGCGTTGGTGCAGAGTGATGTGGACTCAAGCTTCAGGAGTGAGGTGGGAGTCTGTGTTGCTTTGGACAGAGCCGCTGTCCACAGGAGTTTCTTGGTCCTTTGGATTTGCAGGGCAGTCCTGTGAGTCAGCAGAGGTCGCTGGATGCGTCGCTGTTGCAGGTTCTCTGAATCTGGAGACAGGCCGGTAGGGCTGGGGCCAAAGCAGTTGTCGTCTCCTTCTTCTCTGTGGGGTTTTCAGGTCAGCAGTCCTTCTTCTTGTTAGGTCATCAGGAATCTGATTTCCTGGGTTCAGGGTCACCCTTAGATTTAGGGGTGTGTTTAGGGCTGGAGGGCAGTAGCCAATGGCTACTGTCCCTGGGAGTGGCTACACCCTCCTTGTGACTCCTCCCTTCGGGGTGGTGTCACCCGGAATGTGCACATTTGTAGAGAGGTTTGGATTTGTCCTTTTTGATAAAGTCTTTTCTCCCGTGTCTTTGGATTGGCATATGTCTGTGGTATTGGGCATCCTACTCCTGCTGTGTGTCAGGTTGTAAATCAGAATATTGTATTTAGACATATCATCTGATATAAATGTTGTGTCCTAAAAAGTGGTTAAAAATCTTAGATTCTGATTAACAAAGGTAAAGTTAGACCAAAAGTCTAACTTTAAGACTTTCAGTATACACAAAGAGACTTACGAGTTGTATCTTTTAGGCTGTGGAGGTTCCTCACTTGGGGTGGAATGTCCTCACTCAGGGCAAAACACAAAACATCTAGTTGAACAACCATCACAGCATAAACTATATCACTGAAAAAAAGCTACAAAAGATCTAGTTGAACAACCAATGTAGCACAAAATACATCACTGAAAATATAAAATAACTACATGTAGGCACTGGGAAGTTTCATATGTGTAGAGTGTTTTTTGAAGTGGTAACAATTCTGGCAAAACACACACCACTAGAAGAGTGTAGAAAAACATCACAAGTTGTAAAAACATCCCTTCTACGTTTGCACATTTAAACCTTAGTCATGGGTCATGTAATGCTTCCACAAACAGACAAATTGTGAATGTAATATACAACTCTAAATCCATGAACAAATATCAGATTTCTGACACCACACATACCTCTGTCAGTGCTTACCATCCCACCACCCAGCTAAACGTCTTTAGCCAATCCCAGCCTAACTGCATACATAAACTGAGAGCTGCCACACAAAAACCCTTTCAGACCTTGCACCATGTTGATGAATGTGTTTGTTGGGTTGCCTCATGTCTTGGGACAAGATGATGTGAGGAGGAGAAGGAGGAGATCAGAGAAGATCTTCAGACAAAAGATTAACCTCTTTGGGATGTCCAGTCAAGGTGTCAGCTCCAGATTCTGTTTTCCCCCAATGTAATCTTAAAGATGGTTTCTGAGTGGGAACAGGATCTTGACTTTGTGACCTGCCACTCCTACACCAACCCTGCCTATGTCAAAATGCAAGCAGCTCTCTATTTCTTCGCTACTGGGTCATTCTAGAGACTGTCCAATTAAATTGTGGGCATATCTCAAGCAGGCCAATCCCGATACTTGTGTCAGGTTCTGAGCTACATAAATAGTGCACATGGACATACGTTAGCCACACACACTGGTAGGAAGGAAAAGGGTTGCCAGGGGTTTCAACATCTTTTTCCACTTCCCACTTGTGGTTGGTGCAATTAATTGTACTCATGTGGCACTTCAGCCAAAATGCATGCATCATCCCAATAGACATGGCTGGCACTTCATAAACATGCAAGGTGACTCTGAAGGATGGCTCTGAATGACCATAAGATGGCTGCCAGCAACTTAATGTAATGAACTTCCTACTTTTTATTTCCCATTTGTCGTTTTCTGTATCAAATTTTTGTTTTCCAGCTCAATTACTTAACATCTACCCTGAGTGTGGAGTTTCAACCTGAGTGCTGAGTCTCTGTCCCGAGTACGTAAACTCTGCACCAGGGGCGGAGACTCCACAGTTGGGCCTGAATCCAAAGATATTATACAGGAAATGACGAACAGGAAATAAATAGCAGGAAGTTCAAAAAAGGAAGTTTTCTGGCAGACAATTTATGGTCATTCTGAACATCCTCACCTCCTAGCAAGATCCTCTGCCATCTTATTGCTCTGTTTACCGCACCTGCCCCAACATGGTTGAGGGACTTGAGGTCAAGGCACCCTCCCTTCAGTTAGACTGAACTGAGCATTCTAACTGAGGGGGTGCTTCATAAGTACCCTCAGCTTTATGGGGACCCAGAGGAACAGCTGACTATTGCAGTGCGCAACATGTTCTGTCAAGACATCGCAGTGCACTGCGGTGTGCGTTTGCCATCGGTGGGCCCGGAAGTGTTGCAAGCCCAAGGAAGACCTACAACAAGGGGTCCAAACTAAGGCCCAGGACTTATTGGACCTGTCCTCCTAGCCCCACTTACAGATGCCCTGCCTTTGCCCACTGTAAAGGAGGGTCCTGAAGATAGCCTGGCTGACCTGCCATGCTCATCTAGAGGAGTTTGAACAGCAGAGACCTGGCATGTGCATGAACTGCATTATGTGTCTAGTAGTATGATGTGAGTGGTGAAAAAGATGTATCATCATGTTTATTTTGCTGTCTTTCACCCTATTTGCATAATGGCTACAGTATGTATAAGGCTCTGTGTCTTTGGAGCAATTGGAATGCTGCTTTCCGAGGGCATTCTGGAATTTGTACTATTCTAAACACAACTGGGACCCGGAATGTGCCTTTGGCATTGGACACACTAACCAACATCCTGACATCCACCGGGGACGCTTTGGAATCCAACACTGGCACACAGACTGCCATGCTTGGTGCATGGATTTCTAGAGGCCACCTTCTCAAATACCCTCACACAGGTCATGGATTCCTTGCTAAATGCCATTAACCATCAAATTGCCTTTGCACAGACACTCAGACAGGCTTTGTACTAATGCTGGCATATTGCCTCCCACCATGACATGCTGTCCTAAACGACATGCTGCCTTAGAGTCCATTCACTTTGTCACCATGCATGCTACCTTCCTGTTGCCATCACCATTCTTCGAGTGCTTCTCAATGTGAAGAAGGCAGAAAGATTTCCTTCTGGGTTAGTGGTCCTTAACCTGTCCCCTCCTACTGGCCACCCGAACCCAAGCACCCCAAGCCATTTCAACAGTATGAACTTTAATAATTCACAAAAAGACACAATTACACACAATCTGAACTCAACACATTTGATTTACTCTGCAATTGCAAGTTTAAATGTGAAATTGAGTACACACTGGTATAAGACCTAGGTCATACTCACAAACCAATAGGTAATCATGTGAAATCAGAGCTCCCAGCAGAGGTAGAATAGAAGTAGTAACTGGTTTGATATTGGCCTAGGACAGACACAGGGCAATAATCCATTCAAGTATGGACAAAGTTGGACACCATGCAGGGCCTTTGTATTTAAAGGTGACGAGGTCAGCCATCACATAGGAGCTAGAAGACCAGATGCGCATTATGCCAGAGTACATGCTGCCTACAAAGAAGTGGTACTCTGCATGTGGAAGTATTTCATCTCTGGTGAAAAATGGAGACATGCTTCCTTCCCAATACGAGAAGTCTAGGTGCTTGGAGTATGTAAGTGCCTGACCACATAACTTGTTGGATACGAGAACGTGCAGCCTGGATGGGCCTCTTGGGCACTCTATCTGAGGATACAAGTATAGACCACAGAGAGATTATGACACTGGCTCTCCAAGTATACAGATGTATGCATTTCTAGAAAATAAGCAAATAAAATGTATTTTTAGTCCATAGCTGACTGCCAGCTCAGGTCGGAGCATGTTTGAATATTCATGCTCAATCCTGAACCAACAATCAGCTTCTGACCAAAAACATTTTTAAAATGCTTCTGATTTTTTAAACATATCTTAAATAATTCTAATAATGACTATATCAAATAAATTGTGGATGCAATACAATAGACATCAAGTAACTAATATTGTTACCTGATGAAACTATTAATCTCATAGGAGGAACCATCCTTAAATAGTTATTTAGCTCAAATGCTTACGATTATTTACAGAAAATAATGTTTAGAGGTCAAATGGGTCCGTGGATCCCCTGAATAGGTGCCCCCAGGGGCCACGGGTCACAAGTTAAGAAATTCTGTTCTAGATTACACCTGGACCCAGGAAAGAAGCACAGATGTAAGTTTTCTGCTACCTGTGGATCAAGCAGACAAGTGGTGTGCGTGGTTTGTCTCTTTGCAGTGTGGTTGTGATTGGCCAAGTCTTCCTGCTAATGAGGAGTTGAGTAGTTTGCTAGGGTTGGTGTGTAGCCTCCTCGCTGTTAGTGGTGAGTGCTCTGTGTCAGAGTTAGATTCACGTGTGGTGGTCTATTTGATTGACACTGTTCTTGATCCAGTATGTACCTTTTTAAAATGTTGTAGGAGTCAGATTCAAGGATATAAAATGAACTGGTCCCCTAATATTTCATGGGCAAAGGTGGAAAATTACCTGTAATTATTAGTACTTCCCCCTTATATTCTAGGCCTGTCGTGACAAATAGTAATTTAAACAGTCCTATAATATTTGGAAAAAATAGTTTTGGTTTGAGGGTAATAATTAGTATACAATGGATACAAATTGTGAACATATGTACTGTAAAGGATTTTCAGACATATGGTGCAATGACAGAATTAAATTACACACATGATCTGAGAGTGTTTCATTCCTTTGCTTCATAATGATACTTTAACGAGGCTATCCAGACATTAAATATACTCTTGAGAAGTTCAGTAGTGCCAAGATGATTCATGCAAATGCAGAAGCTAGTGGAATTATTTGCATAATGAATTCACCAGAACACAAAAGGAATGCATCACCGTTACTGTCATTATGAGAAGTTAAATGACAGAAAATCATCTAGGCTCATCTATAAAGGTTTCTTCACCCATTTCGATCTCCTCACTCCAGTGAGAAAATTAACTTGTCTTTTCTTTTCAGATTCCATTGCATGTTTTAACCTTTGAGAAATAATGAATTCTTAAACAATAAACAGCGCAAAGAGGCAGACAGTAACAAATTACTGTTTGGCTCTCACCTACGAGGCCAAGTGGTTTCTAAATGGCACTAGAACTCTAAAACCATTTTTACATGCAATGTATTTTTTATATCACATGGTTTTGAAATAAGAAGATATGTACTTAAAGTTGTACGCAGCACTACTTTATCCCCTTTCCATTGTTTGAAATCCGTAATTTATGGAGATAATGTAATAATGGAAAAGTAAATAGTTCAAGCCCATGACATTGTACCTATGAATTAGGGAGTTGAAATCACTCATGAATGTACCCTGTTGATAACATCGTAAAGCTAATAACACACATATGTTCACCAATTGAGGCTACTACGTCATATATTGGGGCGCCGAGAGAAAAAGTTAATGAGACGAGAAACGTTGTCGAGTTGACCAGGGAGTATGTCGCTGTTACGGAAGGATGTTGTGCACTGTGCGGTCACTTGCCTAAAAAGGGACAACGTTATAACAAAAACAGAATTGTCTGCAAAATCTATATCATCACACCGAACATCTCAGCCTTTGGCTGACCTCACCTGCTTTGTCTACCTTCGGAATTAGGTCCTCATTTAGTAATCTAAAAGAATCATAGAGTGTGAGACGTGCAACAACGTCCTTGCTATCCATAACCACTCTGCCTCCACGCTAGCCCTGCTTGACTATAGCTGTCCAGTTCCTCATCGTGTCATCAGGTCCCTTTGGGTTACATCACGCACTCTCTATTGTGCAGTATAATTGCCAGACGTTAAGTATGTTACTTCACAGATGATAGATACACATTCTAAAACGATTTCTGCTATCTGTCATTACAGGTGTGTAGACGCACACACCGTGGCACTACAGCGTCATAAAAGGTGTGCAGTGTAGTCTGGCTATTGGAATGTCTTAAATGAAGTGCTAGTCCAACTTCTCATTAGTGGATTCTAGAATCTTCTCAGTAGTCCAGTCTCTGCCCATAGGATACCCTCCAATTGAAAGCGTGGGTCTGATGAAGGCAGACAGCAAGTTGCACGGGTCCCTAGAGTTCTCGTCGAGGGAGTCTCCAGCAGCAGAAGTTTGCCAGTTCATGGAGTCATGAGTCATGAAGAACCACCTGCTACCACTGCAATCAAGGTGTTTGTAGCTAGGCAATTCTTTCATAACAAGACCCTGCCCAAGACGGTTGGTGTACTTTTACAAGAACTGTGAGACACCATAACCCCCAGGCGGACATTCACGTCTTGCAGGATCTGCTGGCAGTTCCATGATGGAGTGCGGATGGCTGGCAAATTGTCTCACAGAGAACACCGTTTTTTTCCTTCTGCGGCTAGGTACATGGTCAGACAATTTCAATGGTCTTGAGTATCACTGCTGCTCCTGGTTGCAGCGCTGGTGGCTGAATGGTGGTGACCTCAATGACTGCTTCTTGATGTTGAGCACCAGGAAAAGGATCATGGTCATCCGGTGCCTTCTTGTCCCTAGAACCCCTAATAATTGCTAGTATTTGCCAGGACCCAAAAGTACTCCATCGATTCACTGACTCAAGTCCAGGCCTAAAGGAAATCTACTGCTTAAAGAGAAGCAGGAGATATGATTCATGTGCCTTATCTACGGGTTCCCAGGTAAAATCTTTAAGTCCAAACTTCTTTCAGTCAAGGAATTATTCATGGAAGGTCCTCTCACACCACTGAGAGTCAAAAACACATTCCACCTCGTATTCCAGATCAGAGCCCACAAGTATGAGGACATCTGGTGATGTTAGGTGGGTACTAGTCACCATGAGGTTCACCAAACTAGAAACACCGACAGTGTAACATCTGGTTCTTGAAGCAGAAAACATAGCCATAGATTTCTCTTCCTCTAGATCCATCAGTGTTTGGTAAACAACCACACCCAATCCCCTGGTTCTTACTTAAGGTCGCTGCCTAAAAAGTAGAATAGCCAGTAATGCTGTGGTCACCGTTGGTATAAATGAGGTCCGACAACCAAATATGTAACACCCAGGCATGTGCCTTAGTAAAAAAACTACAGATGTGCTTCACCAACTAAAAACTCACTCTCTCAGTTTGTCCTTTGGTCTTTGGAAGAGAATGCTGATGTGATAAACAGAGCAGCACAGAAGGCAGACAAAATATTGGATTTGAACCTAGCTCCCCTATTGCGCCCCAGGGGAAAGCCTTGAGTATCTGATAAGGCAGCAAACTGGAGGTGCTAAGTGGGCTCTTATCATGTGAAACTCCTTCGGTTAGTCTTAGCTTTTGGCCCAAAGCACTTAGAGTCATATGTATCAAAATTGCGATTTCCAAATTCCCAAAAAGATTTTTTTGTTAATGCACCCTGTTTTTTAGGGAAGACAGAATGTGTTTAAAAACAACAGAAACGTTTGTTTTTCTATTGTCTGCTTAGGAAAACGAAGTGGTCACATGAACCACTGTCTACTTTTAAACAAACTTTTAAACAAACTTTTTTTAAAACATTTTTACATTCACAAAGAAGATGGGGTACCCAGAGGATCCCTTCCATTGGTGAATGCATTACCACTGCACTTCTGTAATCAGCAAATTATTAATGTTTCACACCTGGAATTCGGTCAGAAAACATTAATACATACCATTCCGATTCAATGTATAGTGGGTGTTAGACTTTTCATCCTTGGCATGGTCTCCCTTAACTTTTTGCCTCTGTTACCCAGGTTGTTGATTTGTTCTGGACTGTGATTTTACTGTTTTTGTTACTCTGAGCACTTTACCACTGCTAACCAGTGCAAGTGCTCCTTTACAAACTATGTATGTAATTGCTTATCCATGATTGGCATATTTGATTTATTAGTAAGTCCCTAGTACAGTGCACTAGAGGTGCCCAGGGCTTGTAAATCAAATGCTACTAGTGGGCCTGCAGCACTGGTTCTGCCACCCACATAAGTAGCTCTGTAATCATGTCTCAGACCTGCCATTGCAGTGTCTGTGTCTGCAGTATTCACTGTAAATTCGACTTGGCAAGTGTACCCACTTGCCAGGCCTAAACCTTCCCTTTTCTTACATGTAAGACACCCCTAAGGTAGGCCCTAGGTAGCCCCGAGGGCAAGGTGCAGTGTATGGTTAAGGTAGGACATATAGTAATGTGTTTTATATGTCCTGAAGGTGAAATATTGCTAAATTACGTTTTCACTGTTGCAAGGCCTGTCCCTCTCATAGGTTAACATGGGGGCTACTTTTAAATCTGATTAAAGTGTAGATTCCCTTTGGGAGCAGATGGACATGTAGAGCTTGGGGTCTCTGAGCTCACAATTTAAAAATACATCTTTTAGTAAAGTTGATTTTAACATTGTGTGTTTGAGAATGCCACTTTTGGAAAGTGGGCATTTTCTTGATGATATCATTTATGTTACTCTGCCTGTTTGTGGATTCCCTGTCTGGGTCAGTTTGACAGTTGGGCTGGTTGCACCTCACACTAGACAGTGACACAAAGGGAGCTGGGGTGTAGTCTGCATTTCCTGATGGGCCATCTGTGCTAGGAGGGAGGGGAGGAGTGGTCACTTACACATGAAAGGGCTGTGCCTGACCTCACACAATGCAGTCTCCAACCCCATGGTGAATGTCTGGGGCCTGGACTGGGCAAGTCAGGATTTCACATTCAAAAGAGACTTTACTTTGAAGTAGGCCTACTTCACAGGAGAAATTGGGTATAAGAAGGGCACCCAAAACCACAGACTTTAGAAACCCTTCTGGAAACAAGAGGAACCTCTGCCTGGAGAAGAGGTGAAGAGCTGAGGAAGAAGAGCTGCCCTGCCTGTGTTTTGTGGAGCTATCCTGCAGTTGCTGCTTCTGCCAGAGTAAGAGGGCAAAGACTGGACTTTGTGTGACTTCCATCTTGAGAAGAAATCTCCAAGGGCTTGATGTAGAACTTGCCTCCTGTTGTTTGAAGTCTCAGTGACAGCAAAGACTTCTCACTGCCAGCACCTGGAGTCTCTGGAGAGACTCCTACTCTGCCCTGTGGTGCCAATCCAGTTCCTGGGACCCTGAAAGGAGAAACCGGCAGCCTAAAGACAAGGATATCCATGCACAGAGCGCCGTGCAAGGAAAAGATTAACGCGACTCCGATCTGTGGCTCAAGGGTTCCACAGCTGAGAAACGACGCTCGCAGAGAACGTGACCGAAGAATTGATTCAAAGAGCAGGAGTAACGACGTGCAGCATCGCTGACTGAGGCTGGGAGATCACAACCCGCGCTGCCGGGTTTTTGGATCATCGTGCAGCTGGATTTCTGACTCAAGTACTGCTGGGCGTGGAAAAACAACGCAAGGCCTGCCCGGACCCGAGAGTACTGACCGGATCAACGCATCGCTCTCCTACGGAGAGAAGAAACAACGCGCCCGACCTGGCGAAAGAAGAAACGACACACGGTCCCGCTCGTGAGGGGAGTCAACGCCTCGCAAGCCCTTTTTGACGCGCATTCGCCCGTGCGGGGTTATTTTTGACGCACCCAAGGTACTTTTACACGCTGACAGCGTTAGTGTGTGTTTAAAACTACTTAAAGACTCTTTTTGATTTTTAATTGATAACTTGACTTGTGGATTGTGGATTTTTGTCGTTCTGGTCTTGTTTTGTATAGATAAATATTTCCTATTTTTCTAAACTGGTGTTGTGTCATTTTGTAGTGTTTTCATTAGGTTACTGTGCGTGTTGGTACAAATACTTTACACCTAGTACTCTGAAGTTCAGCCTACTGCTCTGCCAAGCTACCAAGGGGGTAAGCAGGGGTTAGCTGAGGGTAATTCTCTTTAACCCTGACTAGAGTGAGGGCCCTTGCTTGAAAAGGGGGTAACCTTACTGTCAATCAAAGACCCCATTTCTAACAGTGGGGACACCCCTTCCAAATACTGAATCAGCATTTGGTCGCAAACTGAAACTGTGATTCAGCAATGTGCTACCAAATCGCAGTTTGGGTTTGAAACATACCACAATGCTTCATTTCGGTCACAAATGGGCCAATTCTGCAAATTGGCCTGTTAGCGGACTGAAAAAAAGCTTGATACATCTGACGCTCAAACTTGCTTCAATCAACACTTGTACCAACAAGACCAGAGACACTGATGGGGAGACTAGGAGCAATTTACACGTACAACAGTAGTAACACAAAACTACCCATAGGAAAAGCTTTGTGAACTAGGCCGTTGTCTGTATTTCCACAAAGTACAATTATAAATGTAAATTTAGTTATGATCCAGACAAAATGGAATGGATATTAGATAATGAGGTTGGTACGAAGCCATCTTTATTGAGGTGCAGTGCCTAATTTGTAAATAAAAAGATGCTGGTGCCAAAAGTGCTCCTTTAAAACTTGCGGCTGCTACAATTAAATGTACGAGCACAGAATACAGAGGCAGCACAATCCTAAAGCCATTTTATGCCCTTTTTAATTAATTTACAGCCACGCCCTGCCCCTTCAGCTCACTCTTGCAGCTTTCTGCTGTCTTCCTTTGTGATGCTTTTCTGGTTTTTTTTTCAACCGCCTTTCCCACGGACCACTGCCTACTCTTAAAAAATTTCAAGAAAACTTTTCATTTTTCTTTTTTAAATGCAGCCTGTTTTCCTTTATGGAAAACAGGCTGCATTTAAAAAAAACAAGTGCTTTATTTAAAAGCAATCATGGAAGTGGTCTGCTGAGCTCAGCAGGCCACCATCCCTGTGATTATGGCCATTCACGATGGGTCGCAAAATGGGATCTACCCCATGAATATTAATGAGATATGTTGATTTGCGAGCCATTGGGAATCGCTAAATGAAACTCCTAGAGTTTCATACATTCAAATAGCGAATACGTCATTGCGATTCGTAGATAATCGCAATTAGGTAATCACTATTTGGAAAAATGATACATCTGGCCCTAGGTGCCGTCCCTCAAAAATAGGAGCCGGTGCCTCGCACCAGAAACCACCTGCACAAATAAAGCACTGATTGACTCCCTGAAACTAATGGAACTAAACCTATATGAATATACATTCGCTCTGATATATGTAGATTCCTGCAACCGAAAGATTCATCTTACGCAAAAAGCGAGAGTATGGTATTCCGTCTTCCAGTTTTAGTACGCAATCGGGAATTGAATCCATTTTTAGGTTTAGAAAAATAAACCTTTTGTTTAAAATATATGTTTCAGTGACTAAAATAGATGTCGTGCAGCTTTTAAGATAACAAATACTACAAATATGAGTAAAAGTGACATGCATAAATAAAAAACAGGTGGAACAACTGCACTGAAAGTGGGACAACCAAAATATAAGAGTCAATTCATCTTTGCTTCAAAAAAATTACAAGATAGACTTCTGGCAGATCTTTGAGAATGAGGTCACCTTACCCGATTGTTGCGAGTGGAACATTCGTCTCACAGATTTCAGACAATGACATCGGAGTAGACAAAGCATTACAGAAGCAAAGGGCTTTGTAAAGAACTTCCTGCACCTGACATAAATAATACCTTCTACAGATCATAGGCAGGGACACTTGAATTATGCGATTGTGCGGCAGCGTTGTTTTCACATAAATATAGATGTTCCGCATTTGCCACATAATCCATCACCTATTGAGTAATCTGCAGATTAAAAAAAATTCTAGCTCAAAGTGTTCAAAAGTTACTAAAAATGTAGTGAAACCTGCACAGTAGAAGGCACTTTGCAAAAGTTGGCTTGTCACCTTTTGTTTGCTTATTGCTGTATTTGGGTGTTAAACTGGTACGAATAAGGTGTGAAACCAATGTCTAGACAATGTCAACGAGTGTAAATAATGAAGAACTACTACCACAAAATGCGCTGCATTGCGGTGCATAATTTGCCCTTTCTTGCCTTATAATTTACTCAACCCTGCCACATAATTTGCCACTGCCTTTGCCGCATAAGTCCAGTGGCCCTGATAATTGGTTACGTTTTCTAAGCGGCTTAGACTAAGACCTTAGAACATCACAAAAAAGTATAATGCAAACATCTGCAACTACCAAAGCACAGAGGATGACTTTTACAACCTGTCATAGTAATTGATAAATATTGTGCAAACTTTCCAACTAGGAGTATTGGCATTACGATTTATCGCGTGTGTTCTTGTTCGCAACTTCCAAATAACGCACATAGTGCAAGACCATGTTCCTTCTTTCTTTGGACCTTCTGACACATTTGTGTCAGTGTTATGCCTGTTCCTTTAAGGTACCGTAATAACAAGTGAAAGTGTATGGTGAATGAAATGCAAGAGAAGAGCTCACTGCATCTGCATCCGCAAATGGGCACAGTGAGCTGCGCAGATGTGCTCTCCTCAAGAGTATCAGTTATGCAGGTTGACTGCATCAAAGTGCATGGCCTGCCTCACTCCACCAGATTTGGAAATCTAGCACTTGGAAGACTGCATGAGAATTCAAAGTGACACTGCATGAGGATTCAAAGTGACTCTGCGTGATACTGTAAATCAGTATTTTAGACTCGGTGGTTCCTGCCTTCCCTCTGTGGAAAAAGGGTCACAGAACAAGGCGTAGGACTAAGCTCATAGTCTCAAGTATAGGTATGAGCAGTGTGTACCCTACAAACCTAAATGCAGCCCAGGAGATGCACAATGATATTACTCCTCTCTAGGACTGCAAACATCAAACTCAGGGACATATTTACCAGAAAGTTGCGGATCATAGAAGATGCACCACTTTTCTTGCGCCCGCCCCTTCCTCTACATAACAACACCTTGATTGTGCCATATTAATAATGTAGCACACCATGGCAGTCGTTAGCACAATAGCATCAACATTTTTGACATTATTGTGGTGCTTTGCTACTCTAGAGTCCAAAAATTTGACGCTTGTGCAGCAAAGCAAAGCAGAGGGACCATTGAATATAATTGGTGCGTTATTTTAACGCCTGCTCTGAGCAGGTGATTAAAATGACCAAATAAATGGCACAGTGAAATTTTGTCAATTTTACTGCACCATTTTTTTGAGACTCCCTGTGCCTGCCCCCCTTGCATAATTTATGCCTGACGCGAGTATAATATGACACAGGGGGATGCAAAGTGGCGCAATGCAAGCTTTGTTTCACCTTGTAAATATGGCGTGGTAGAAAAGCCACCTTAGCGCTGCTGTCGCATCCAAAGTATGATGCTATGGCAGCGCTAAAGTGGCACACGGGACTTGTAAATATGCCCCATAGTGTCACTTGGATCTTCATAAAATCTGAAAAATCAAATCTTTTCTACCCTTCTTGTTCAAACTGTGGCTTCAGTGTTTGTTTTCTTCTTGTGTCAAATCCTCTTTCTCACTATATGTAGGCTTTCCAAAATATCTGCTCTCTCAGCTTCAATCCATTCAAAACTTCTGCATCCATCTTCTCTTCTCCTTACTTGGTTTAGTTTTGTTGGTCAATGCTTACAGCTCAATTCCAAATCTGCTAACGTTGTATTGCTTTAAGTGCCTACAGTTACTTTCTCAACCTTACACATGTTCTTTGATTTCATTCCCCATGCTGTAGCTCGCAATTTCCTTTGTCTGCTTCTCGACCTCGATTGGTTATCCGTTGGGAAATATGGCCAAAACATCAGTGGAGGGTGATGAATTTATGGCTAAAGTTCAACCCCACCCACCAGTGGTAGAGGGTTTTCCTCTCAAACAATTTTGCTTCCACACGGACCAGCAAAGCGCCTGGCAACTCTTTTGTGGCATTGGAATGGCAACAAATCCCCCCTCCTGCACTTACCTCTTCAAAGTGATGGCTATCAAGGTCTGTCTAGTGGGATGTGGAGTTCCACAGCTTCATTAAGTATTGGGTCCATCCGGTTACTTTTTGGCCTTATGAGGCTATGATGGTCCCCTTTACTGGTTGAGTATATAGTCATTTTTATAGGAAATGTATTCTTCTTGGGAAGTTGGGCATTGCCTTGAGGATTATTTACAATGTTGCTACTTTTACATCCCCTAACGCATTTGTCATACATTATAGACTTCAGTCAGGTCAAGCCCTGTCAACGTTTGGTTCAAGTGTTTTGAGAGCATCACATAATTAGTGAGTACTTTCTAACTGAATCTGTTGAAAGACAGTAAGTGAAGCAGTAATAGTCTCATAGTGGTTGAAACTCTTTTTTATCACAGTGGTTGAAACTGCTGTGATGCATTCTCATAAATTAAGGGATAAGACAAGGAAAATGCACATGGAGGTCATTTTCTGATTACTTACAAATAATCTTCCTTATTCTGATTCCTAGCCTCCGTGCTGACAGCCCGTAGTCCTCCCCTCTCCTCTCTCAGTGACATTGATTTTATTCACTGTCTTTTTGGATCAATTTCCTTTCTTCTTATGATGATAGGATAGTGGATAAATATAGAGATGAGTCTCCATGAGCTGAAAAAAAGATGAAAAGATTAGGCATAGGGAAGGAAATTCCTGTTCTGCTAGAGCAGTACACCTTGCGTAATGACTGTGACTAGGAAGACTAGAACTTAGAGTAATGAAGATTACCAGTAAGTAATCAGGGCATTATTGCTCTGACATCCGGTACATAAGTGATATCTTTCAAGAGAAACACTTATTTGGGGTTTAAGTTATCTCTCTAACCTTGCAGTGACTTCACCAAAATTGTTAAACTCTCCATTCCCTACTAATTGGTTTGCTCTATGTAATAACTTCCTGTTCTTCCTCAACATAATGAAGAAGAACCCCTTTTTCGCAGGCAACATGCCTGAATAAAAGGGAATTAGGCTTGTAAGAAATTCCTCCTTTCCCCTTTTCCAAGGTAACAGAAGTTCTACTTTGCATTGTAAGACTATCTTTGTAGGGCTAACTTGTATAGTGGGTGGACAATGGAAATACCAACAGATATGCACAAAGTTACATACACACACCGGATTGAAGGAAAGCACAAAGTAAGCAAATAACCAGTAATTACGTCTAAGGTTGACTATAAATGTACTGTATACTGGCAAATATGTACCAATATATGAAGATGCTATACTTGCACTTTGTATAAAGATGTGAACAGTAATAATTCTCAATAGTTAAAGTTTAATGCATGCACATGGTTGTTTGGAATGAGGTAATTTATGAAAATAGATCAAAACAAGAGCAACAGTGATGAATTAATTCATGCACATCACAAATGTGCACACCATGTTGCCAATAAAGAATTCAAAATTATATTGAAAGATAATTTGTGCATATCACAGATTACTTGCTCAATTATGAAAGAGAACAATCTAAAATGACCAGTGATGGGTGGAAAGCAGCACCTTGTATGTAGAGTTCAATGATATCTAAGATTGGGAGAGTGGCCAGAGCTTGCAAGATGGTGGATGCTACATGCTGAGCTCAAGAGCGGCAGCTTAATTGTCCGTCATCATCCGACAATGTCAATTCTTATCTGAGGCTCATGGACATTCATTCCGAACATGCACCCCCGGTGCTGCTGAGAGGAAGAGCGGCGGGGCCCTGTGCTGGCGAAAGATCCAGGAGGAAGAGAGGCGGCATACAGGCCGCATCCCAGAAACGTGTGGTGTTGTCCTTGCATCCGCTCTGGACGGAAAAATCCCCGCTGCATAGTTGTTTCTGCCCCCTTGGGGGCAGATTGACCTAAAATCGGCCGATCTGCCCCCAACGGGGGCAGAAATGGTCTAAATACAATTTGTCCCCCAGGGGAGCGGCCCTTGCCTAATGGGTGGCTCCCCATCTCTAAAAAACCAAACAAACACAAAAAAATACAAACATTTTTTTGCCCTGGCGCCTAGAGGTGGCCGATCTGCCCCCGGGGGGGCAGAAATGGCCTAAAATAAATTCCCCCCCCCACACCCCTGGGGAGCGACCCTTGCCTACGGGGTTGCTCCCCTTGCGAGATGTTGGTGCAAAAAAAAAGATCCCCGGTGCCTAGTGGTTTCTGCCCCCCTTGGGGGCAGATTGACCCAAAATCCGCTGATCTGCCCCCAAGGGGGGAAGAAATGGTCTAAATACAATTTTCCCC
Organism: Pleurodeles waltl; assembly: GCF_031143425.1. NCBI lineage: Eukaryota > Metazoa > Chordata > Amphibia > Caudata > Salamandridae > Pleurodeles > Pleurodeles waltl. The sequence goes on from NC_090437.1 coordinate 395,357,786, forward strand.
CCAGGGTAGCGACCCTTGCCTAATGGGTCGCTCCCCATCTCTGAAAAAACAAACAAAAAAAAAAAATTGTTTTTGCCCTGGCGCCTAGAGGTTTCTGCCCCCAATGGGGGCAGATCGGCCTAATAACAATAGGCGGATCTGCCCCCAGGGAGGGCAGAAATGACCTAAAATAAATTTGCCCCCCCACCCCCCTGGGGAGCGACCCTTGCCTACGGGGTCGCTCCCCTTGCGTGACGTTGGCGAAAAAAAAAAGATCCCTGGTGCCTAGTGGTTTCTGCCCCACTTGGGGGCAGATTGAGTTAAAATCCGCTGATCTGCCCCCAAGAGGGGCAGAAATGGTCTAAATACAATTTGCCCCCCAGGGGAGCGGCCCTAGCCTAATGGGTGGCTCCCTATCTCTAAAAAAACAAACAAACAAACAAAAAACACAATTTTTTTTTGCCCTGGCGCCTAGTGGTGGCCGATCTGCCCCCAGGGGGGGCAGAAATGGCCTGAAATAAATTTGCCCCCCCTAACCTCCGGGTAGTGACCCTTGCCTACGGGGTCGCTCCCCTTGAGTCACGTTGGCGCTAAAAAAAAAGATCCCCGGTGCCTAGTGGTTTCTGCCCCCCTGGGGGAAGATCGGCCTAATAACAATAGGCCGATCTACCCCCGGGGGGGGCAGAAATGGCCTAAAATAAATTTGCCCCCCACACCCCCGCCCCCCTGGGGAGCAACCCTTGCCTAATGGGTCGCTCCCCATCTCTAAAAAAACAAACAAACAAAAAAAAAAAACACAAAACAAATGTTCTCCAGGCACCTAGAGGTTTCTGCCTCCCCTGGGGGCAGATCGGCCTAATAACAATAGGCCGATCTGCCCCCGGGGGGGAAGAAATGGCCTAAAATAGATTTGCCCCCCTTTTCCCCCCACCCCTCGGGGAGCGACCCTTGTGTGACGTTGGCGCAAAAAAAAAGATCCCTGGTGCCTAGTGGTTTCTGCCCCCTTGGGGGCAGATTGACCTAAAATCGGCCGATCTACCCTTAAAGGGGGCAGAAATGGCCTAAATACAATTTGCGCCTCCAGGGGAGCGACCCTTGCCTAAGGGGTTGCACCCCTTGCGTGAATTTCACGAGAAAAAAAAACTCCCTGGTGTCTAGTGGTTTCTGTCCCCCTTGGGGGCAGATTGGCCTCATAAAAATAGGCCAATCTGACCCCAAGGGGTGCAGAAATGGCTAAATGTAATTTGCCCCCTAAGGGAGCGACCCTTGCCTAAGGGGTCGCTCCCCACCTCTAAAAACAAAAATAAAACAAAAACAAAACAAAAACAAAAAAATGATCCCTGGTGCCTAGAGGTTTAAAAAAAAATGCCCCCCGGGAGCGACACTTGCCCAAGGGGTCGCTCCCTTATGCCAATTTCCAATTTAAAAATAAATCCCTGGTGTCTAGTGGGCGTTTCAAAAGCCGTTCCGGTTTTTGAAACGCTGAAAGAGACTTCAAAGGGAAGGAAATTAATTTCCTTCCCTTTGAAGCCACTCTGGCCTTCTCCACGTGATCGGAAGAGAAACGCTTTGCATTTCTCTTCCGATTGCGCGATGGAGGAGGCCTCTGTTAATGTCAGCACGCGATGTGCGCTGACATCACGGGGGAGGGTCGGGGGGGAAGGGATTCCCCTTCCATCCACGCCCGGGGGGTGTGAGTGGGGGCCCATGGGGGGAGCGTTAGTGCTCCCCCTGGTTCCTGGGTGCAGGACGAAGTGATCTCAAAATCAAAAAAACAAAACAGGACAACCTATACAGACAACTTTTAAAAATAGAATGCGCAAAAAGGAACTAATGAAAATACATACCTATATTCTATCTTATATGGCATTATGCCATGGCATCTCCTCATTGAGTCCTCTCTTATGTGTATCAAGCAAAAAAATCCAAAAGACTTAATTTTTCTTTCTTCATTTTTCAGAATCATGAACATTCTTAGCAGTGATTTTTTCTAGAATCACCCATCTCATTTCATCCTCCCGGTGATTCTCAATCGCCCAATGCACCACAAATAGAGCATTCGGTTTACGGATTCTAATAGATTATTTATGTTCTGAAAGTCGGATTCTGAATTCTCTGGAGGTCTCGCCCACATAGCCCAAACCACATGGGCATAAGATCAAATAAATCAAATTTTTTGATCTACAATTGATCATTTCTATAATTATAGGAGATAATGTGAGCTCTGTATCAGACTCCCTTTTTTCAGGTAGCTTAAACAACGATTGGTTAAAACTTCTTAACTTAAAGAAAAAAGCTCGTAGGACAGAGGCACATGCTGAGTTCCTTCTTGAGTATTTAAGAGCAGGTACCATCCCTAATGGCCTTAGAGTAAGAAACATCCCAGGACTCTTTGTTGAGATTAAACAGTTTCTGGAAAAATGGTCCCTTATTTCTAACCGTTGCTCACAAGATTACATGCTTTTGATTATTGAGACAGCGAGGGAACTTTTGGCCACACTTTGCAAGGAAATACAGGAACTTGAGACTAAATTAAAACAATCAGTAGCTGTAGAGGAAGCGAAAAAGAAACTTGAAGATATCAACTCTGATCTTGAGTCGTTTAACCAATATCTAATCAAGAAGAAAACTGATAAATTAAAGAAAGATATCAGATATTTTACTTTGGAAAAAACATACCTTTATTTAGCTGATCAATATTATAGGCAGCCATCGGGTTATGCGGCAGAAAAACAAAATTGGACCTCTAGGAAAGTTGTCAGTTTCTCAGATACTTCGGAATCTGAAGGAGAAGGCAGTTCTCATAGCTTTGATTCATTTGGCAACAGACAGGGTCAAGGTGATCATTTTCAATCGGGTACTCGTTTTTTAGGCAATCGCAGACAGACTTTCAGAACCAGATTTCGACAAAGCCAAGGCAACAGATCGTCAAATTCAGATCAATCCCCATTTCTTCTCAAAACAAGACGCAATCAATACTGGAGGGATTAAATGGTATCCCAGTTTTCAATTTCAGCACTATTTCTTTAGATAGCAACACTGAACGTCTGTTAGCCAGGGGCCTGTCCTTTGTCCCTTATTCTAATGTTAATAAATTCCAACTTATGAGAGATTTGCAAGCCTTTTTCAGACGTATTAGGTTTAAGAAATACTTTCTTTCTACCGACATGCCGTATGCTTTATTGAATAGATCAGGGCTTAAACCTACTTCATCCTTTACCCCCAGTCTCGAGGCTTTGGGACCAGAAGTGGCTATTTTTGAAAAAACGGTACTGCAAAAAATTGATAGAATGTTGAAACATATTCTTAAATCTAAATATAATTTAGATGCAAATGAAATGTCAGCATTACAGAAATTGAAAAACAGCAAGATTGTGACAGTAAAACCGTGTGATAAGGGAGGTGGGATTGCCATGTTGGATACTGTAGGATATAAAGAAAAAATGTTCACTATGCTTCATTTTTTAGAATTTTATAGACCTACATTAGGGAATCCCAAAGGAAGGATCAAGAAACTCATTAAAGCCATGAGTACCACAGCTCTAGAGTCAGGTTTGATTTTCCAAAAAGAATTTGAGTATTTGATGCCAGAACATACTAGATTCCCCATTATACATGGTTTACCCAAGGTGAATAAAGATGTTAGTGATCCTCCTTTACGACGTATTGTATCAATGTGTGGTTCTGCTTTAGAGCCATTATCGAAATATGTTGACACCTACTTGAAACCTTTAGTTTCTCAACTGCCATCATATATCCGAGACACAGGAGGCTTTATTTTGAAGCTAGAAGGTTTACAATTTAATCCTGAACAGGAAACAATGGATATTGAGTCACTTTATACAAACATCCCTCAGCAAGATGCATTGAGTTGTGTTGCGAGATTTCTAAGTAGGACGGGTGATGATCCTCTCTACATCTTCATCTTGGACTTCCTAGAGATGATTATGTTGAACAACTTTTTCGATTTTGATGGTAAAGTTTACCAACAGATCAAAGGTGTAAGCATGGGAGCGGCATGCGCTCCTAGTGTAGCCAACTTGTATGTCGGAGCCTTTGAAGAAATACATATTTACAATGAGATTGTGCCATTTTTTGAGAATGTACACCTTTGGTGTAGGTATATTGACGATGGTTTTTTCATTTGGAAAGGGAACGAGGAAGAACTTAACGAGTTCCTTTCATGGTTAAACCTTTGTGATAGTAATTTGACATTCACTATCAAGTATAACCATGAATTAGTGGAATTTCTAGATGTATACGTGAAACATCTTGATGGACATCTGGCGATGACTCTTTTCACAAAACCTACGGCAAGAAATACCCTTCTACACTTTGATAGCTTCCATCCCAAAAAAAGGCTATTCCGTTTTCACGATTTCTGAGATTGAAAAGAAACTGTACGGAAACGAGAGAGTTTCTGAAACATGCGGATGTGCTCTCGGAGAAATTGGTTGAAAGAGGGTATCCGAAAAAAGTTATTAAGGACGCATTGAAGAGAGCAATATATTACAATCGTGATTCTCTCTTTCAAGCCAAAGAATGCAGGAATATGGATAGGCTTGCATTTGTAGTTCATCATTCCTCTCTCAATGATAGAGTGAGAAGAATTATCAACAGTGAGTGGCATATTCTTAACGTTGTCATTGATGCTACACGTTTAGAAAGACCTCTATTTGCCTTCAAAAGAAACAGGAACCTACGAAATATGCTGGTGAGAGCGTCAGTCGGCTCTCCCTCTTCTCAGGCTCAAGGTTCCATTTGGGAGCAGACAAGGTAAACAGTAACTTTAAATGTGGCAGTTGCCATGCGTGTGAAAATGCCTCGGTTACCAAAGAGATTGCTCATAATGGAAAAAACATTCTACTTACTGAAATGACCAATTGTAGATCTAAAAATTTGATTTATTTGATCTTATGCCCATGTGGTTTGGGCTATGTGGGCGAGACCTCCAGAGAATTCAGAATCCACCTTTCAGAACATAAATCATCGATTATAACCCGTAAACCGAATGCTCCACTTGTGGTGCATTGGGCGATTAAGAATCACCGGGAGGATGAAATGAGATGGGTGATTCTAGAAAAAATCACTGCTAAGAATGTTCATGATTGTGAAAAATTAAGAAAGAAAAAATAAGTCTTTTGGATTTTTTTGCTTGATACACATAAGAGAGGACTCAATGAGGAGATGCCATGGCATAATGCCATATAAGATAGAATATAGGTATGTATTTTCATTAGTTCCTTTCTGCGCATTCTATTTTTCAAGGTTTTCTGTATAGGTTGTCCTGTTTTGGTTTTTTGATTTTTAATGTGAATATCGTTTTTTGTTTGCTGTTGGCTTTATAGGTTATATTTAAGTATTTTCTAGATGTATATATTAATGTCAGTGTGTTTTTTGTGATAGGTAGGTGTATCGCCTTTGTTAAAAACATTGTTTATTTGCAATGCACTGTTATTGTGGCCTATAAGTACTTTTTGATCATTCCAAGATGGCCACCGCATTTTAGTTCAGAAGGCATCCGGTTTGTTTCCGGTCCTTCTTTTCTTTTTATAAACATTCGAGCTGACCGCGTTTACATGGCAGCGTTGAATATTTGAGTAACGCGAAGGGCGGGGCTAACTTCTAGCCGTCCGAAATTGCATTTTTCAGACTACCCCTGTATCTAATATCGCATCGGTAAGTATGTTATAGACATTCTGTTGGCATCTGTTTTTTTTTTTAGTGTAGCGTATTAAACCTTGAAATTCTGAATTAATTTGTTGATTAGATGTTTGTTGTTTCATTGTAGTTTGTATGCAAAGGCATGACGGAGGATCGAGTAACTTTTTGAGTTACTGGGGTACAGTTTTCCATACAATGAAGCGGTTTTTGCCATTTATGCCATTGTCGGTTACTCTCTATTATATCTTTTCTGTCTCACGTGGTGTTGGTTTTGTTCATATTTTGTGGGATCTTTTTTGACACTTTTTTCACGACATGGGCTGTGAGTGTGAAAAGTACTTGAGTTTACAAACATTTTTTATTTTATTATTTTGATGGTGTAATTTACATACCTATATTTATTTGCATTAGATATCATATGACGAAGGAGACCCCATGTTTCATAAAATTTTGAACGCCCTGAGGAAGGTGGAGTCTATTGATTTGAATACGTTGTTGGTGTATGTACACGAAACGCGCGTCGGCGACTTTTGATGTGCCAAATTGGATGAGACAATTCTGAATCAGAAAAGACATGTGATGATTTTTGGCGACTTTTGATGTGCCAAATTGGATGAGACAATTCTGAATCAGAAAAGACATGTGATGATTTTTGGAAATTTCTTTTTTTTATTAATTTAATAGGACATATGATAGAAGGAATAGCATCTTGGAATCTATTTTTAAATGCATCATGACAATTGAGAGAGAGAGTGGATTGCTCTCTCATATACAAGTTATCAAAAATCGATGTAACATCTCTATGAATTTATATATAATTTTGTCTGTTAATTTTGTTATAATTTGTGAAATGTTAGTTATTTGATAAATGGTGAAATTGTTTGGTGGGGTTTATCTGTTTTTTGGACTTTTCTGTCTTGTCTTGAGATTTGTCTTTTGACATTGTCTGTGTTCATATGTATGGTATATGTTGTTTCTGTTCATGGTGTGTTCTCCTTTGTGTCTGTGTCCTATGTTGGCTTGTTTCTTGTTCAGAGGGGGTGTCTGTATATAGTAATGGTTTCTATTTTTGATAAAAAAGTATGATATTATTGTGTTTATTATGAATAAATATTATTGATGTTTGATAGTATTATTGCCTATGATTTTCCTTTCTCGTTTTCTGTATATGACATTATGCAAGAGAGAGATGTTGCTATACCTTAGGTAGATTACCCTTGATCTGTCTCTTTATTGATTTAGGGGCCCTGTTTTCTACTTGGTCTCCGACTGGCTTCCCAGCCAGAGCCTGCAGCCTGCCTTCATGAGGACCAAACTCCCTTAGGAAACCATTGGGTACCCAACGCCTTACTGTACCTCTCCACCCGGCTGCCTCAGTGTCACTCGGAGTGACCTGTTGGTGTGGTTCTGGTCAGGGCCCAGTATTTACCTTAACTCCCTGAGATTGGCTCCGTAAGTCGTTGTTAACCCTGTGTTTGAAGAACATTGCTCTCTTCCATAGGTTAACTTTGGGGTAACTCTGAAAATTGAAAATTTTTGAAACTGCAAAGTATTTATGTTTAATAGTCTCCTTACCTGATTACGAAGTTCTTTCATTTGAAACATATATAAAAATAATTGTTATATTTCTAAATTAGTCTCAGATTTATTCTTTGAGTGTGTGTCTCTTTTATTGCCTCTATGAGTACAACAAATGCTTAGCAATACCCTCTGATAAGCCTAACTGCTTGCCCACACTACCACAAATACAGCATTAGTCATATCTACTTTTGCCTCTGCAATACCAGTCGGGGATCCACTGAACTCTCTTCACAGTGTACTTCATTTTTGTGCACTATATAGAAAGCCAGCTTCCAACACCAGTCCAATCTGTGTTGACCCCGGATGTCCTACTTCCTATAATCTTCATTCCTTTTTCGCCATATTACACACCATTGAGCCCAGCCATAGTGCTGCCATCATTTTCCTGGATCCCACGAAGGCCTTTAATTCTCTGGAATGGCCATACCTCTTTTCTCTACTATCTTGACTCAGTATCAGCCCCGAATTTATCAAACTCATCTGTCTTCTTTATAAAAACCGTATAGTATCAATGAGCAAGTGACTCCCTCCCCCATTTTTAATATCCCACAACAAGCTTCAAGGGTGCCCCTTATCTCCCATACTTTTTTCCATCACAATGGAGCTACTTGTGGTTAAACTCTGACAGCATCATTCACACCACGGATTTGCCTTCTCTCCTCGTATGGTCTTGGTTTCCATGTATGCCGACGATGGTACCCTATATGTTAAACACCCCTGGGACAACTTAGACCCACCTAGTCAGGGAGTTCACTAAATTTGGGGAGCTCTCCAGAATCCAGTGGACCAAATCAGTTATTTTCCCACTTACAACAGTGACTCAGGAGGTGATGTTGAAGTTTCCCCTACGATAGACGACTAAACCGGTTAAGTATTTTGGAGTTTGACTGAGCCATGACTTGGACACTCTCTGACTCTCACAGTAGGGACACCTGATGGACTGGCTGGAGGATCACATGGAGATATGGAAGAACCTTCCACTCTCCATGGTGGGCAGGCTTGCTATGGCAAAGATGGTGATAGTACCCACATTTTTAGACCTGTTCCTTAACCTCCCACTCCCACTGCAACAATCTTTCCAGCGTCGTGTCTGTTCACTGCTTGTCACTCTAGTGTGGGCTGGGAAGCAACCCCGAATTGTCTGGTAGACCCTCACACTACCATTTGAACTAGGGAGACTGGCTGGGCCAGACATGGACCTCTATTACTACAGTGCGCAAATGCAATTTGTACACTACTGTTTAAATCCCACCCAGTTTACGGCACTCACAGCACCCGAACATGACCATGCTGCTCCCTGCCCCATTTGACTAGTGATGTTTCAAACTCCGAGGCGTCCTAGAGCCCTGATTGATACTGTGGGCTGCACGATCTGGGTGTGGGACAGGCTGCGGTGGCGAGCCAAGTTAGATTCTCTCTTTAGCCCCTTGGTCCCGCTAATTGGCCACCCAGCCTTATCCTTCACACAGGACATTGGCAAATGCAAAAGTGGAGCATTGTAACCATGGGTGACGTCTACCTATCGGGCACCTTCATCACCTCTAACCAGGAACTTCAAGACCCCAACATCACTCTATTAGATACATTTACATATTTCCAGCTAAGAGCGGCGATGCAGAGCCTACATGGCTCATTTACCAGGCTCCCCTGTGTTTCAAGCGCTGGAAGCCTTCTTGACTACTTAATCACTATGTAAGCTTATCAGTAGACTGTACTCCAACATGCAAGCTGCAGCTCCGCTGCGAGTTCTCAGCGCCCGACAGGCTTTGGCCGAAGTCCTTGACACCCCTATCACAGAAAAGCAATGGTACTTCTGCTGCCCTCAGGCTCGTGCTCTTTCCCCCAATTATCGGCTGGGCTTGGTGCACTTCAAGAACCTACAAATGCTCAGAGCGGCGTTCACAAAATGGGCCTGTTGGAGGCAGTGCTACGTGTCTGATGTTTGGCGCCATGCGCTGACTTTCGTAATGTGACCAGGGACTTCCCGGGAGTGAGAACGTTCTGGACCACTGTTTCTGATACAATTGATGAAATAACTGATCTACAACTGCCGTGCATGCCTCAGGTTGCATTGCTGGGCTATGTCAGAGAGGTATCCTCGGAACAGCATAAGCTGATTGCGCTCCTGCTACTGCTAGCGAAATGGCAAGTGACGATGCACTGCCAAAAAGTGCCTGGCTCAAAGACACAGTGTATTATCAGGACAATTGGACAGCCTTTTGAGAGCCGGTGAGATCATGGCTGAAGGACACATGGGCCCCAATGGAATGGTGTCTTAGGATTCGGACAAGCAATAACTGTGATGACGAAACCGTTGATAGGCTGACATTAGACTAGATGTCGTTGCACCAGCAGTTGGGCGCGTTTGAAGTGTGTGAGATCCGGAGCGACTGAGCGCCACCTTGCTGTCTATGCAGGTGTGAATGCGCTTTGCTGACAGTATATTTTCCTGCTACGAGCTCCCTGAGAGGAGACCTCTCCTCCCCCCCTTACGTGCGCTGTTAGACTTGGCATCATTGGCATGGTCCCCCCTAACATTTTGCCTCTACTTCCCAGGTTGCTTCTGTGTGCTGGACTCTGTTTTTGCTGTTTTCTTTGCTCGGGACACTTTACCACTGCTGACCAGTGCTAAATTGTAAGCGTTCCCTATATACAGTATGGCCCATTTTAATACTTTTTTAAAGCTGCATTTGCGCCGCTTTTTGACGCAAAAACGGCACAAACTTGCAAAATACAATTGTATTTTGCAAGTTTGCACCGTTTCTGCGTCACAAAATGACGCAAATGCAGCGCTAAAAAAGTATAAATATGGGCCTATATGTATACATTGGCTTATCCAAGATTGGCATATTTGATTTACTAGTAATTCCCTAGTAAAGTGCACTAGAGGTGCCCAGGGCCTGTAAATCAAATGCTAACAGTGGGCCTGCAGCACTGGTTGTGTCACCCACATTAGTAGCCCTGTAAACATGGCTCAGACCTACCACTGCAGTGTCTGTGTGTGCAGTTTTAAACTACCAATTTGACTTGGCAAGTGTAACCACTTGCGAGGCCTAAACCTTCCTTTTTATACATGTAGCCTAGGTAGCCCCATGGGCAGTGTGCAGTGTATGTTAAAGGTGGGACATGTACTTAGGTGTTTTACATGTCCTGACAGTGAAATACTGCCAAATTTGTTTTTCACTGTTGCAAGGCCTATCTCTCTCATAGGTTAACATGGGGTTGCCTTTAAATATACTTAAAGCACAGATTCACTTTGGGAGCAGATAGGAATGTGGAGTTTGGGGTCTCTGAACTCACAATTTAAAAATACATTTTTTAGTGAAATTGTTTTTTAGATTGTGTGTTTGAAAATGCCACTGGCTTAAACCATTCTGTGATGGTGGATTTCCTGTCTGGGCCAGTTTGACAGTTAAGCTGTTTGCACCTCTCCTCTAGACAGTGAAACAAAGGGAGCTGGGGTGTAGCCTACATATCCTGATGGGCCATCTGGGCTCAGGGGAGGGGAGAAGTGGTCACTTACACCTGAAAGGGCTGTGCCTACCCTCACACAATTCAGCCTCCAACCCCCTGGTGTGTGTCTGGGGCCTGGCCTGGCCTGGACAAGGCAGGATCTTGAAAACAACAGAGACTTCTCTTTGAAGGAGGCCTACTTCAAAGGCGGAAAGGGGAATAAGAAGAGCACCCAAAACCCCTGAAAATCAGATTCCTACTGGAACCTCTCCCCGGGAGACGAGCTTGAGAAGCTGGAGGAGGAGTACTGCCCCTTTGCCTGTGGCTGTGTTTTGCAGGGTTTGCCAGCAGTTGCTGATTCTGCCTGAGAGAGGACAAAGACTGACTTTTGCGTGACTTCCCACTGGTGAAGAATCTCCAAGGGTTTGAACTGAGCTTGCCTCCTGTTGTTAAAGTCTCAGGGATATCAAAGACTTCTCTCTGCCAGCACCTGGACTTTCTTCTGAGATTCCTGCCCTGCCAGGTGATGCCCCAACCTGTCTCTGGGCCCTTGAAAGGTGAAGCTGGTGGAAAAGGACAGAAATCCACGCAAAGACTGCTGTGTGGGTAAACTTTCGATGCACCACCCGCCACACGGCTGATAAACGACGCACCGCCTGCCTAGTGGCTAAAATCAGTGCTCCACCTGCATCGTGGCTGAGAGATCGATTCAATGCAGCTGGAGAAACGATGAGCAACACCCGCAGCGGCCGTTGTTAACGACGCTAGCCCCCACACAGCGTGGTTTCTTGACACCGTGCGACTGGATTTCAACGCAACATTGCTGGGAGTGGAAAATCAATGCAAAGCCTGCCCGGACCCGAGGTGCCCGTCCGGGATCGACACATCGCTCTCTTGCAGGAGAGAAGAAACAACACACGCTGACCCGATTGGAGGAGGAATGACGCACGGTCTCACTTTCGAGTGAGAAATCGACGCATCGCTGCCCTTTTCCGACGCACACTCACCCGTGCAGCTTTATTTTTACACTACCCAGGTACCTTTGTGCAATAACAGTGTTTTCACTGTTTCCTAAGGATTAAGGGGGTCATATGACCCTGGTGGTGAGTGGTAATGTGGTGGCAATGCCATCAACAGGCTGGTGGTACATACTGCCACATTATGAGAATGGCGGGTTGGCTGCAGCCAACCCACCACTTCTCCACTCACACCGCCATGGCGGTATCAACTGCCGGGCCAGAGATGTCTATCTGCAGCCCGGCGGCCAGCATAGTACCGCTGGCGGCATTATGAGCCTGCCTACCACCATGGTTTTTGTGGTGTTAGCAACCCTACAAAAACCATGGTGGTAGGCCCTTCCCTGTCACAGGCAATGTCTCCCCCAACACACCTGACACCCCCACCCCTCCTCCATCCAAACTCACCCTACCCCCTCCGATCCTCACACACACACCCTCAACCCCCATACACGCACACACCCACAGACACGCACCACGCATACACCCAATCACTCACACTGGCATACACGCTTACTTCCAGACATGCTCGCACCCATCTTACAACGATCACACTGACATGCAGACACGCACTCACTTCACCATTCTTACACGCATTCACTCACACGCATACAACCAGGCAAACAACACAACACAGACTCATTCACACACACACTCAGACATTCATGCACACACTCAGACACAAACCCACAGAACGCCCCACCTCCCTCCCCTATCGGAAGCCCGGCTTACCTTGGTCGAGGAGGTCTTCCGGCAGGGAACGGGAAGGGGCACTGCTACCGCCAGCAGCGCCCCTCCAGCAGAACACCACCAGGCCGTATTACTGGATATAATACATCTGGCGGCATTCTACAGGCGTGGCAGTGCTGGTGGTAGCAGCGCCAGCTTACCACCGTCCGCCAGTATGATCACTGCCAGATTTCCACCCTTCTTGTGACAGAAGTCCGGCAGTGATCATAATATGGCAGACAGATGGTAGCCGTGGTGATGGTATGTTGGCAGCCGTAACCGCGGCGGTAGCTGATTTTTACCGCCAATGGTATAATGAGGGCCTAAGACTCTTAGGTGGTCATTATGACATTGGCGGTAAATCCCGCTTTCTGCTGCGGTGATGGCCACCAACATACCGTCACATAGGCGAACATTCGTTTGCCAAATTCTGACACACACACACTAAACCGACAGAATACTGCCACAAAAACAAATACGCCAGATCAAAGGTAAGTAGTAAAGTGTTGGTACGAACATCCACACCGTCACGCCAACAAAACAATGCCCTCCACATTATGACCCACGAATCACCACAGCGGACCTTCAACGAAGGTAAACCATTGGCGGTACACACCGGCGCCGTCAGAATGCCCACCCAAAAACAATACAACAAAACATTGGCCAATACCAAAAACACACACCTGACACTAATACACACACCACACCCTCCCACCCACAGCACAATAAAACACACAATGTTATAATGAGGTCCTAAGATTCTTAGGTGGTCATTATGACATTGGCAGTAAATCCCACTTTCTGCTGCGGTGACGGCCGCCAACATACCATCACGAAGGTGAACATTAGTTTGCCAAATTATGACACACACACTAAACCGACAGAATACTGTAACAAACAAAAATACGGCAGATCAAAGATAAGTAGTAAAGTGTTGGTACGAACACCCACACCGTCACACTAACAAAACAATGCCCTCCACATTAAGACCCACGAATCACCACGGCGGACCTTCAACAATGGTAAACCATTGGCGGTACACACCGATGCCAGTCAGAATGCCCACCCAAAAACAATACAACAAAACATTGGCCAGTACCAAAAACACACGCCACACCCTCCCACCCACAGCACAATAAAACACACACTCACATTACCTACAACCCTTTACGAACATGAAAAATAGCCGAGAGACAGACATGCAAATCACAGACACAACTACACACACCACTAACACCCAGCCATCTGTCACTCACCCCACACCCCACCACATTAGTCAACACTCACTGCACAACACACACCACACAACACACATGTCCCCACAAAGGCACCCTAATTTCACTGATGAGGAGTTGCGGGTCATGATGGAGAAAGTAGACAGAGTAGAGCCACAGCTCTTTGGAGCACAGATAGAGCAAATCTACATTGCAAGGAAGAAGGAGCTATGGTGGAGAATTGTGGACCGGGTGAATGCTTTGGGACAGCATCCACGAATAAGGGACAACATCAGGAAGAGGTGGAACGACCTATGGGGGAAAGTATGTTCCATGGCAGCAAGGTACCAGCTTGCCATCCAGAGGACTGGCGGTGGATCCCCACCTCCTCCCCCACAGCTGACAGCATGGGAGGAGCACGTTTTGGCAATACTGCACCCTGAGGGACTCACTGGAGTTGCCGGAGTACTGGACACTGGCGAGTCAACATTTACTACCTATCACCCCCCATACCTGCATGCCATCTCAACCCCTCACCCTGACTCCCAACACTCGCTCCATCCCACACAGTGCACCGAAACATATGACTAACCCCAATTTCAAGCCCTGCATGCCATACCCACTGCATTTACAGCCCTTCCAGCCCTGCATGTACAACTACCACCTATGCATGCACAGCATGGAGAACTAACAATCCCACAATACATCACCATACACAAACAAAGGGGGCAGGGCAATAGCAACGATATAGGGGAAGCTAGGGATGTAGAATATGCCACAGACATGATGTATAATACATCGCTTACATCCTCGCCGGTGCCCCAGCCAATCCTAGCGGCGAGGAGGTGCCACGGCTATCCAATCCCCCAACAGAACATTCCCCCAGTGATGATAGTAACTCTGGACATCTAGATCTGGATGAACTTCCTGGCCCATCAGGGACCACTGGTCAGTCAGACACCCCTTCCCACTCCCAGTCCACCACAGAGCCTCCCCCTTCAGTATCCAACACCACAGCACCCACCCAATGTCCCCACACCTCTGTCCCCAGGACACGTCAATCAGCAGTGTACCCACCTGTACAGGGACCCCAGTTCACACCTCACAGCCAAGACAATCAGGGTCCTTGGGTCAGTGGCAGTGGCAGTGGGAACACCGTTCAGGGGACACAGGCACAGGGGGACAGGGACACTCAGATGACAGCTGTGCGCCAGGGGGAGGACAGGCTCAGGGAACCGACTGTCCTGGGGGCACTCACGAATGTCCTGGGGGCCTACCAACAATCTCAGGACAAGATGGTCCAGATTCTTGACATCATGCAGGAGAACCAGCGGCTGCAGGAGGTACACCATCAGGATATCAGGAAAGATTTGCAAGCCCTCAACACCACCATGGTCTCTGTAGCAGAGGTGATGGCTGATATGGCCAACATCATGAGGAAATATACAGCAAATCAGCGGGCCCCTTCCACTAGCCAGTCAACTGAACAGCCCACCACATCTGCTGCAGCTAGTGGACAGGAGGCCCTGCCACAGGACCCATAGGCCACCAGCACCCCTCTCCCTGCAGAAAGTGAACCACCCCGCAAACATTGCCTGAGAACCAGACAGATGCCACAGACACTTTCCAAGACCAAGACCACTGCCAGGAAATGAGATCCTCCTGAATGTCCCCCTTGTGTCCGACCCTGATAACTTGTCCACTTTGAACTGCCTTTGCTCCCCTTCCTATGGCCCCTTGGACGCTGGACCTGTGCTACAAACAGATTGAACCAATACCCTGGACTTACCTCTACCATCACTCCATTCCATTGCACTATTCCTTCTATAAATTTCACTACAATAAACACCATTGAACACAACTTGAGTGATAGTGATTCATGTGATGAAAATGTGCAATTATGGTAACAGTTACCTCTTGTGAAAATGACCTAAACACTGTGATAGCATACAAATAATGACCTGTAGTTGTCTGTAGTCATCACATCAGTTCACAGTTGTTTTAACATCAACATCTGTAAAATGAGAAAGCATAGGTGACAGTCATGTGAGATGCAAAGGAAGTGAATTCCATCCTGCTACAGTCATACTGAAAACATAAACAATCAGAGGAATGGTCAGTTCCACTGTCTCACCTGTGTGTCATTGGAAGTATTGACATATAGCTGATGTTCTGTTGTCCACATCCTCATCCTCTGCCTCCTCATCCTCACTGTCCTCAGGGTCCACTGCTGCCACAGGGGCATTTCCAATCTCCTCCTCCTGCTGATCAGGCATATGTCATCTGAGGGCCAGGTTGTGCAACATGCAGCATGCTACAACTATCTGGCATACCTTCTCAGGGAAGTAACACAGGGATCCACCTGTCAGATGGTGGCATCTGAACCTGGCCTTCAGGAGGCCGAAGGTACATTCTATGATTCGCCTGGTTCGCCCATGTGCATCATTATACCGATTCTCAGCCCCCGTCCTGGCATTCCTTACAGGGGTTACAATAGGTTTGGGAAGCCAGAGTCACCTGCAAGAATTGAGGGACATACATTAGCCTTACACATTGGTATGGGGATAACTCCGGAAGGCATACACTGACATACATTGGGTGGGGACTCTGGTTCATCTATTAGCCACACCCTGTGCCTCCTTAGTTGTGCCATCATATTTGGAATGCTGCTATCACTCAGGACGTAGGCGTCATGCACTGACCCAGGATACTTGGAAGTGACGTGGGAGATGTACTGGTCTGCCAGGCACACCATTTGCACATTGAGTAAGTGGAAACTCTTCTGATTCTTGAACACCTGTTCATTGTGCCGGGGGGAGCACAAATGCAATATGTGTTCCGTCAATCACCCCAATAATATTTGGTATATATCCCATTGCATAAAATCCTACCTTCACAGTGGCCAAATCTTCAACTTTGGGGAAAGAGATGTAGCTGCACATATGTTTGACCAAGGCAGACAAAACCCTTGCCAGCATGATTGAGAACATTGGCTATGACATTCCTACTGCCAAGCCCACTGTCACTTGGAAAGAACCAGTTGCCAGGAAATGGAGCACTGATAGAACTTGCACAAGAGGGGGGATCCCAGTGGGATTGCGGATCCCTGATCAGTCTCCAATTGTGCACACAGTTCTGTGATTGTGGCCCTGTCCAGTCTATAGGTGAGTATTATGTGCCTGTCCTCCAGTGTAGCCAAGTCCACAAGGGGTCTGTACACGGGGTTCTGCCGCCTCCTATTGCTACGCAGTTGTATGTATCTAAGGGGCACAAGAGTGAGTAGGGTGTCACAAATTGAACAATGGAACCACCACCTCAGTGTGCATAAAGCATTTATGTGATGGGACAATGGGAAAGGCAATGTATGTGCAATTTACAGCATTGGCGCAGTTTCTAATTTCTGAATGTTGTCCACCACCGTAAAATGGCGACTGCCTGTCCTGTTAGTATGGACAGGTGGAAGTGAGGTAACTCCGCTGGCATTGGGCGTCATGGCAGAAAGCAGTTTTGCACCACCATGCTATTCCTCATTGGCTAAAGTGGGGCTCTATGAAGTACAGTGGCCAATGAGGATCACCAGCGGCAGTGACAGTGTACACCGCCGTGGACATGAACACCATTTTCTAAAACCTCACTAGATTCCTGACTTTCCACAGGACAACACCTCCACTGCGTGTGCTGCTGTGACCTGTGTCTGGATCCTGCCGTGGCCTGTGTGACTGGTGAAAGGGCCCCTGCCTTTACTTCGGCGGAGTTAGAGCGCTATGTGGATGGGGTCCTACCCCTGTATGGACAGCTGTATGGGCCTCCAGATCAACAGGTGAGTTCACCACAATGCATGTGACAAGGTTGCATGGAGATGTGTGTGCTAGCAGCATGTCAGTTGGGTGGGGGTGTTGGTAGTGTACATGGTGGGCGCCGGGTAATGTGCGTGCCAATGGAGATGGAAATGGTATTTGTGGGCCATATGTATGACAGGCTGGAGTGTATGGTTAATGGTGTCCTCTGCACGTCAGTGCCCATCAGAAGAAGGGATTGTGGCGTGCCATCCCCAGGGACGTGCTGACCCTGGGGGTCTATAGCAGGCGGAGCTCCCACTGTAGTAAAAGGTGGGAGGACCTGAGAAGCTTGGCCCGGAAGACCGCGGAGGGCCAGCTGGGGATGGCCTCCCATCGAGGAAGGGGTGCCCGTCGTAACCTGCCCCCCCCCGATGGCCTGCATACTGGTGGTGTCCTACCCAGAGCTGGATGGGCACAGCAGCCACAAGGGGGTGAGTACAGTGAGCGTGACAACAATTATTGTTGGGTGGCATGGGATTCTGGTGGTGGGTTTCATTTAGTGGGTGCCCCTTAATGCCTGTTCAGCCATTGTTGCGTGATCCATCTCAAGATACATGGGTGTATAGCAAAATCTAGTAACCTAGCTAGGTTGCATTCCATGTCAGACAGGGCTTACTGGGTCCCAGGAGGGGTGCAGTTGGCGGTGGTTGACTCTCATCTTGCTGTGGCACCTAGCCAATGGAATGCCAGTGCAATGCATAGTGCACAATCCTGATCCCTGCGTGTGATGGTAATGTGTATGCCAACTGTGGTGTTGGTGCTGTCATTGACCCAGTGCTCCCTTTCTCTCTCTCCCCCCTATTTTCTTCTGTCATCCTGTCCATGTGTGCATTAACATCATCTGGAGGGGCAGGGACACCTGCGACTGAGGAAGCTGCATCCCACAGGACCCAGGACGCAGAGTCCACTGACGCTGAGGGGACCAGTGGGACGGAGGGTGAGGGAAGCTCCACGGCAGAGACAGGAGGTGACAACACTGACTCTGATTCCTCCTCTAATGGAAGCTCCCTGGTGGTGGTGGACACCTCTGGAACCACCCCAGCTACAGGTACAGCCGCCACCCCCATACCAGCACCGCCCTCCCAGTAGCCCCCCACGAGGTGCCCATGCCCGCTCACCCAGGAGGGTGGGCATCTCCTTTGCTCCAGGCACCTCAGGCCCTGCCCTAGTCAGGGCTGCTGCACTCAGAGAGGAGGCTATTGACCTCCTGAGATCCATCTCTGTAGGGCAATCAACCACTGTGAATGCCATCCAGGGGCTGGCATCCCAGATGCATCAAGGCAATGCATACCTCGAGGACATCTACAGTGGGTTGACGGCCCTACAGAGATCATTTCAGGCTCTGGCCCCCTCTCTGATGGCAGCCAGTGTCCCTGTTCCTACCGTCCCCCCTCCAACTACCACTTCCCAGTCTCCTCAACCCCAACCCATCCCAGGCACAGATACAGACAAGCATGCACACAAAACATCACACAAGAGTAGGACAGTCAAACACAGGCAGCACTCTTCAGGCCACAATCACTCACACAAACAACAGACAGATGCACACACAACCACATCCACAGCCTCCACTGTCTCCCCCTCCTCCTTCCTCGCAGTCACATCCATACTCACACCTGCATGCACAGCATCTACAGCCACCACCACCATTACCACATCAAGCAGCACACACACCTCACTTGCAGACACCTCCACAACTCCCATCCAAGCGTCCCCTTTGTCTTCTGTCACCCTATCTGCCCCCCTCCTAAGGGACACAAATGCACGCACTCAGACATCCAACAGCCATCCACCTCACACACACACACTGTCTATGCACCTGCACCCAAGTCCAGCAGACGTACACTTCTGACAACCAGTCCCTCAACCTCCACTTCCATCCCTCCTCCCACATCCTGCCCCAACGCCCCTAAGAAGCTTTTCCTTGCACATCTTGACCTCTTCCCTTCCCATCCACCACCCCCGTCCTGCCCGTAAGAGCAGGGTCCCAATGACCCAGCCCAGCACCTCAGCCAAACAGTCTCCCACTGCTCCCATCAAATCATCAGCTGCTGGCACAAAGGGGCCCCAGAGTGTGATGGCTGCCACTCCTACTGAGAGCACACCTGCGGCTCAGAAAGGAGGACTAGGGTTGTGAAAAGCAAGGGACAGGTGACAGGGACAGTGGAGGCAACTCCTAGCCCTGGAGGCAAGGACACAAGTGACATCTCAAAGGCCAAGGGGACCTGTCACAAGAGGGGACACATGGATCTATCTCCACCACCAAAGATTTGTCAAAGATCGCCTTCCACCAGCAAAGAAAAGGAAGGTTCCCACTCAACCACCAATGAAAGGGAAGGTTCCCACTTCACCAGCAGAGGGCAATGAGCCCCCACCTCCAGCACAGGCACAGCAGCCCTCACCTCTAGCTGAAGCACAGAAGACCTCACCTCCAGCACAGCCTCACTGCCAGCAGAGGGCATGTAGGCCACCCTCCAGGGACTGTTGTACAAGGAGCCCCCTCATGAACCAGTGGGCAAGTTCCCCACTTCAGAGACTGTGGCCTTGCACTCCCTACCAAAGACAGATGGGCATGGAGCCCCCTCCAGAACCAGTGGACAAGTTCCCCACTTCAGGGATGGTGGCCTTGCACTCCCCACCAAAGACAGATGGGCATGGAGCCCCCTCCAGAACCAGTGGGCAAGTTCCCCACTTCAGAGACTGTGGTCTTGCACTCCCCACTAAAGACAGATGGGCATGGAGCCCCCTTAGAACCAGTGGGCAAGTTCCCCACTTCAGAGATTGTGGCCTTGCACTCCCCACCAAAAACAGATGGGCATGGAGCCCCCCCTTCAGCTGAGGTGTCCCCCCCCAACTCCTCCCTCCCCCTGAGGCACCTGCCTATTTCAAACATGATGACCCTGAACAGTGGATTCTGGAGTGTGTCAGGAGTCAACTTGGGCCTTTGACTGTGCCCTGTGGCCATATGGCTCTTTTGTACTTTGGACTGGCCATTGGCCCATTCTGGACATTGTCACCTGCATTTATATTAGAATAGACAATATGGTGGCTGTTGGCATCAGATTACAGTGTTTATTGATAATCATTGTGGTACTTGTTTCATTTTGACGTGTGTCCTGTGACATTGGTTTAACTCTGCAGCTGGTTCTGTGTATGGTGTGTGTGTGAATGGTGTGTATTGTGTGTGTGTGTGTGTGTGTCATTCTCCTTTTCCTCCCTCCCTCCCTTGTGTGCTAGGCTGTACTCACCGTCATCGTCTTCGTCAGCGTTGATGTTCCAGGAGGGCCATGGCATAGAAGAGCATCAGGAAGACTTGAAGTTCCAGTTCCATGGCGGCGGCGGAGTCCTCTGTGTACTTGTTGATGAGTCTTTAGTTTTCTGTGTTCTGTTCCCGCCAGGCTTTTGATGGTATTGGTACCGCCCCAGAAATCCTGCAGTTTGCTGTGTCATAATATGGTGGGCGGTACCTTGCCTTCCACCTGGCTGTTGATGGCTACCGCCATGGTCAGTGGTGTTAACGCCCTGGTGGTTGGTGTGGTACATTGGCTGTCTATAGGAGGGATCACCAACATGGTCATAATTTGGCAGGAATTACCGCCAGCCTGTTGGCGGTATCACTGCAACTTCAAGAGTCACCGCCAATGTCATAATGACCACCTTATTCTTTTGAAAATTCATATCTTGACGTGTGTATGCTAGATTTTTGTCATTTGGTCTTGTTTTGTTTAGATAAATATTACCTATTTTTCTAAACCTGTGTTGTATCATTTTGTAGTGTTTTCAGAGTTACTGTGTGTGTTGGTACAAATACTTTACACATTGCTTCTGAAGTTAAGCCTGCCTGCTTGTGCCAAGCTACCAAGGGTGTGAGCAGGTGAGGGACATCCTCCTTTACCCTGATTAGAGTGAGGGTCCTTGCTTGGACACGGGATAACCTGAATGCCAACCAAAGACCCCATTTCTAACACGCGCACATTACGAGTCTTAGACGGCATTACTTTCACGATGCAGCCTTTAGACTTCGGCACTGCTGCCAACAATTGTCTAGTGCAGATAGATGTGTCATGTGTGCACAACTGAGGCTTCTCTTCTTGTTTATCTGTACTGTTTTTGAAATACCAATAAAAATATTTTTTAAACAATGTAGGATATGTTAGTTTTAACCTTCCCATAGGCATATTTTGAAAACTTACAATAATGTACAAAAATGTATTCGCTTAATTCCGCTGAATGTTTCAAAATGAACAATGGCTTACTCCCAGAATCAATAGGTAGCTTGTGATGTAATTCATTGATGTAAAAGCCTGACCCTGAACTGAAGTTTTCTTAAGTAGAGGCAACAATGGGAAACTACTTCAAAGTATATCATTTATGACTATGGACTATTGTTTTTACCATGAGATGACTGTGAAATGTTCCTGTTCCCATGAAGACATTGTTTGCTGATTGGCTGAGACATGATGGTAGCTGATACTTGTTGCAAAAGTTTAGATATGACATTTTATATTAGTGTGTTTCCTGGGGTAATTTAGGACAGTTTTAGAGGACTATTGCTGAGAGACTTTCACACCCCCTTTGGCCTGAGATTCTTTGTCTCCACGCACATTCACTCTCTGCTAAATCTTTGCTGCTCAGAGACTCTAATGAGTTTCATAAACTTCTCTTTATGGAAGGTTTTGCTTGATGGATTATTGCGATTTGATTCAGATGCTTTATGATTCAAATTCTCAATTTGGAGCTCTTTATGGGTTCTAGCTAACAACTTTACTCGCCTACCTCCATCCCATTCTTAGATTTAGACTAGGGACATTTCCATTATGGAACATGCTTTATGCATTTGCTCCGATGTTATTTGATCATCTTGATTTGCTAATTGATTGATGATTACTTATGCACATTTAATATGTAAACTACTAAAAGATTTCTAAATAAAGCTTTTAAATGCACACCAACTCTTATCATTGACTGTAGGAAAGTACCCTTTTTCTTGGCATGGTTATCACCATTTTCTGCCTGCTGTCAGTATGTTTGACTGTGTCTACTGGATTCCTGCTAACCAGCATCCCAGTAGTTTTACTCTCTCCTCTAATTGTACCCTTTTCTTCCCACAATTGGCATACTTGTCCCCCCATGAATGTCCCTGGTATATGGTATCTAGTTACCCAGGACATTGGACTTCCAGGGGATTCCTATGGGCTGCAGCAGTTATTCTGCCACCCATAGGGAGCCCATGCAAATGGTTCTGCAGGCCTGGCATTGCAGCCTGCGTGAAACGGGTGCATGCACCTGTTTTCACTACAGGTCACTACACCAGGTCACTTCTCACCCCTATGGTAGGCCCTTTCAGCCCAGAGGGCAGGGTGCATGTACCTGTGTGTGAGGGCACTAGCAGAGGTGCCACCACAAACTCCAGATCTGTTTTCCTGGACTTTGTGAGTGCGGGGATGCCATTTTATGCGTGTACTGGACATAGGTCACTATCTATGTCCAGATACATAAAGGTAACTCTGAACCTGGGCATGTTTGATATCAAGCACGCCAGAATCATATCCCAATACTGTTGCAAGTATGGGAAGTATGATTCCATGCACTCTGGGGGCTCCTTAGAGGATCCCCAGCATTGCCACCACAAGTCTTACAGGGTTATCCAGGCAGCCCAGCTGCTGCCACCCCTCAGACAGGTTTTTGATCTAGCCCAGGAAGGCAGAACAAAGGATTTCCTTTGGGAGAGGGAGGTAACACCCTCTCCATTTGGAAATAAGTGTTACTGGCTTGGGAGAGGTAGACTCCCCAAGCCATTGGTTTGCTTTGAATGCCACATTTGGTGACATCCATGCAGAAATCGGTCCACACTGGTTCAGGGACCCTCAGTCCCTGCTCTTGCGCGAAACTGGACAATGGGAAGGGTAGTGACCACGCCCCTGTCCATCACCACCCCAGGGGTAGTGCCAGAGCTCCTCCAGAGGGTCCCTGGCTTCTGCCATCTTGTTTCCAAGGTTGGCAGATAACTCTGGGAGGATCTGAGTGGCCAGGCCAAGCAGGTGATGTCAGAGCCCCCTCCGAATAGGTGCTTACCTGGTTAGGTGACCAATCCAATTTTCAGGGCTATTTAGGAACTCTGTCTTGGGTAGGTCCTCAGACTCGGCTTGCAAGATTCAAGCAGGACTCCTCTGCAGCCTCTGCTTCGACTTCTGGCCACTGGGACAGCGTCTGGACCCTCCAGGAACCAACAAATGCTGCTACAACGAAGAAGACTATTCTGCAACTTTGTTTCCACGTACCCTGTCAGCTTTGCAACATTTCCCCGGCCATGCAACCCCAGAAGATTGCAACTCTTCAGCCTGCACAAGAAGAAGAAGGAATCTCCCTTGGAGTGAAGGAGTCACTTCCCTGCAACCGCAGGCACCTACAACAAGCGGTGACTGGCTGCTTCGATCTCCTCTCATCTTGAGCTGCATGGATCCTGCATCATGGGTGGTGGTCCAGAGTAGTCCTCTTGGTCCTCTCTGCCAGCTGTCAAACTTTGGTGGAGGGAAGCCTTTGCGTTCCCCCGCAGGGCAGTACTCCCCCATGCAGCTTGTCTCTTGCAGCTGCCAAGGCTTGTTTGCATGTCCTCCAAGGGATCTTCAGAAAACGTGTAGCTCCAGCCCCCAGCACTCCATCCTGCAAAGCACAGCCTCCTGCGTGGTTCTCCTGCGGCATGGGATCCTCTTTTGTAGTGCTGTCTGGGCTTCTGCGATTGCCATGTCCCAGTCCTGTGGGACTCCTGTGGGTGCCTCCTCTGCTGCTGAGGAATCTCTGCAATGCTGAGGGTCCCCTGTGACTCCCCTCCTGGGTTGAGTCCTCCTGGGCCTTTCTGGTCCCCGGCAGCACCTCTTTTCCATTAACTGCAAATTTGTCTGTGCCAAGGCTTGTCGGTAGAATTCCTGCACCAACACTAGTCTGCAATCTTCCTTCCAGCGTGGGGCTTCATCTGTATCCGTCAGGAACTATTCTCTGGCTCCAGGGCTGCAGTGCTGAACTGTTCTTCATCACTATCAACCAACTGCTGCATCCACAGCTGAGTGGGTAGTAGCCTCTACTCCTCCTGGACTCCACTGTGACTCTTGGACTTGGTCCACTCTCTCCACAGGTCTTCTTTCTTCAGGAAGCCACTGCTGTTTTTCTTGCAGGCTTGTCTGGGTGTCTTCTTTTTCTTCTTTTCCTCCTTTTGGGTGGTTTGGGGAAAATCCAGTGTTATACTCCTGTATTCCTGGTCGCTGGAGGGTACTGTGTTACTTACCTCAGTGGTTTTCTAGCACTCCTAGCTCCCCTCTACACATTTTACTCACCTAGTTGGGGGTACTTTGTTCGCATTCCATTTTTTTGTATATGGTTTGTGCCCCCTCTAGGGTCACTATTGTTTATTGCTATTTGCACTGTTTTCTAACCTTTTCTATGCCTGTTTCTGATTACTAGTGTATATATTTAGTATATTACTTACCTCCTAAGGGTGGGTTACCTGTCTAGGATTTTGTATCCCTACTTCTCATCCCTGCTTCTCATCCCTTCTTCGTATTCATCATCCTTAATTCTAATCCATCATACGTCATCCCTACTTCTCATCTGTCATCCCTACGTCTCTTCCATCATTCCTACTTCTCATCTTTCATCCCTACTTCTCATCCATCATCCCTATTTCTCTTCCATCATCCCTATTTCTTAGCTATCATACACCATTGCTACTTCTCCATCATCCCTGCTTCTCATCCATCATACATCATCTCTACTTCTCACCCAACATCCCTGCTTCTCATCCATCATCTCTTATTCTCATCCATCATACATCATCTCTACTTCTCATCCATCATCCCTACTTCTCCTCTATCATCCCTGCTTCCCTTCCATCATCCCTACTTCTCATCTATCATCCCTACTTCTCATGCAGGTTTTCAGTTGAACTGTAGAAGAATTGTATAGCCCTTTCTCCAAGAGCTGATTTATGCCCCACGCTCTGGGTTCCTTGTATTTCCTAAATCAGCAGAGCTTTCTGAAGAAGCCTGTGTAAACAGAAAAACACTTAGTTAAATAAAATGAAATGTTGTGTAGCGTTGAATTCCCTGGAAACAAACAAATAGTTGCATTTCCTTTCCTCTGTCTTCACCAGCACTTGCAAATAGAAGGCTGTTTTTTAGTGAAATAGAATGCAGCTCTCTCTCATAACTCTGATTGGCTGTTGCCAACCAATCATTGTGAAGGTGTGTTTCACAAAACAGAAAATTTGTTGGTATGACTGAGGGATGAGGAATGAGGAGTATGGATGATGGATGAGGAGTAGGGATGATGGACAAGATATATGGATGAGGGATGAGAAGTAGGAATGATGGAAGAGAAGTAAGGATGATGGATGAGAAGTAGGGATGATGTATGATGGATGAGAAGTAGGGATGATGGATGGGAAGTAGGGATGATGGATGATAGATGAGAAGTAGGGATGATGAATGAATAATAGGGATGAGAGGCAGGGATGAGGGATGAGAAGTAGGGATGATGTATGATGGATGAGAAGTAGGGATGATGAGTGAGAAGTAGGGATAATGTATGATGGATGAGAAGTAGGGATGATGGATGAGAAGTAAAGATGATGTGTGATGGATGAGAAGTAGGGATGATGTATGATGGATGAGAAGCAGGTATGATGGAAGAGAAGCAGGGATGATGGATAAGAAGTAGGGATGATGTATGATGGATGAGAAGCAGGGATGATGGGTGAGAAGCAGGGATGAGGAGTGAGGAATGAGGATGTCCTAAAATGGATGCTGTAGATGTGAGCAAAATACACTGAAGACTCACGAACTCGAAAGATCAGTATTCTAAACTGCAGGACTCCAAAAGAAGCCACCTTAAATGCAATGCATAGCGGAGAAAGTAAGGTCTGATCAGAAAGTGTGTTGTGAATCCTTCCAAAATAACACCATACTGCAAAGTAAGCTCAATCCAATATGGCAGCTCATAAATTCATGTTACTCAGCCACAAAGTATGAGTGTATCACGTGACCTCAATGCATAGTTCTTTGAGGATGCGAGTGCAGGGGAAGAGACGGACAGAGTTGCATGGGAACACGGAGCTCAATGTCCGCATCACTTCCTCTATGGAATGCTCCACAAGGCTAAGAACATTGCTTGATTCTGAAAGAAGTGTTGCAACAATCATTCCACTACAGGTAAAATGCTGCACCTTTCTTAAGCCACAAAAAACAGGATTCCTAAAAGTTGCACCACGTAGGCATGAAAACATATTTATAATTTGTAGTGATGAGGCGGTGGTACTTTAACAGCAGATATTTCCTTGTGATACATAAAGTTTCACTTTCACTCAGGATAAAGTGTGTGGTCCAAAGGTGTTCCAGAAGCAGTCACCAAAATTATAAAGAAAACACTTACTCAGATGTCTTCTTTGAAATTTGATTCTAACACTGGAACACCAATATAAATACAGCAGCAGCAACAGCTTGAGCCTCTCCTCCTGCTTGTTCGACAACTTTCCCCACGGTTCCACAATCAGGAACACTAGGAGGTTGGCTGGAAGCATGTCAGATACAGAACAAAATATACAACCCATACATAACACCATGACTTGGCAGAGACCCTTACTGCCCCAGAAGTACTCTCCGTCTCTGTGCTCTGTTGTGCACTCGAGTCTCCTTGCTATGAGTCAACGTCCAGTTTCATGTGGCGTCCATTAACCTACTTGTCTAAACCGAATGTGGAATGGAGTCGGCTTGATATAGTGTGCGAGTTCTTGTACCCTAAAAAAATGCAAGTCGGTGTGTCTGGTGTCTCTTAAGTGAACTAGCACAGGGGCAGTGCAAAAATCACCTGAGACCAGACCAGATCCCTCGGGGCGATACGCTGCAAGCCGATATATAAGGACCCTCCGCTTTCCCTCTTATAGAAAGCAACAAGTGATCCTTGACTCGAATCTGGAAGCCCACCTTAAAGTTTACAGTGGCCTTTTTTTTACGCAACTTAATAATTCACTGTCTTGATAAATTTCTTGCTCTGGCATCGCTTTTAATGATGTCCTAGTCCTGATGATGACCCTTAACCCGTTCTGTGCCCCGGACTTAATGGTTACGTCCAGCAGCACAGTGCTCCTGTGCCGAGAACGTAACAATTACGTCCTGGCACCTGAGCTCGAAGGGAGCGATAGCGCTCCCTCCGTGGGTTTCCCTCCCACCCCCCAGGGCAGGGATGGAAGGAGAAGCCCTTCCTCTTCCACCTCCGACCCCACGCGATTCCCCAGTGATGTCTGATGACGTCAGCACGCATTCGCGCGCTGACCTCATCAGAGGCTGTCTCACATCGTAAGAGAAATGCTTTGCATTTCTCTTCCAATCATGTGATGGGGGCCTGAGAGGCTTCAAAGGGAAGGAAAGGAATTTCCTTCCCTTTGAAGTCTCTCAAAGCTTTTCAGCAATCAGATCGTGAAACGATCTGGCTGCTGAAATGCCCACTAGACACAAGGGATTGTTTTGAAAAAGGAAATTGCCAGAAGGGGAGCGTCCCCTTGGGCAAGGGTCGCTCCCCAGGGGGGCAATTATTTTCAAGGCCTTTTCTGTCCCCCCAGGGGCAGATTAGCCTATTGTTATTAGGCCGATCTGCCCCCATGGGAGGCAGAAACCTCTAGGTGCAAGAGATTTTTTTTTTTCTAGTTTTTTTAGAGGTGGGGAGCGACCCTTTAGGCAACGGTCTCTCCCCTAGGGACAAATTATATTTAGGCCATTTCTGCCCCATCAGCCTATATTTATTATGCCAATTTGTCCCCAAGGGAGGCAGAAACCACTAGACACCAGGGAGTTTTTTTTTAAGGTGAATTTCACACAAGGAGTGACCCCTTAGTCAAGGGTCGCTCCCCGGGGGGGGGTCAAATTTATTGAAGGCCATTTCTGCCCCCTTGGGGGCAGATCGGCCTATTTTAATTAGGCCAATATGCCCCCAATGGGGGCAGAAACCATTAGGCACCAGGGATTTTTTTGTTTTACAGATGGGGAGCGACCCCTTAGGCAAGGGTCGCTCCCCTGGGGGGCAAATTATATTTAGGCCATTTCTGCCCCACTTGGGGGCAGATCGGCCTATTTTTATTAGGCCAATCTGCCCCTAAGGGGGGCAGAAACCACTAGATACCAGGATTTTTTTTTTTCTATTTGTGCATAAGGGGAGCGCCCCCTTGGGCAAGGACCACTCCTCAGGGGGGCAAAATATTTTTAGGCCTTTTCTGCCCCACCCCTTGGGGCAGATTGACCTATTATAAATTTGAGTTTTGCTGAGGATTCTAGGTAAGAAAACATTGGGGGATCCACGCAAGTCACACCTCCCTGGACTCCCTCGGTGTCTAGATTTCAGAAATGTTTGGGTTTGGTAGGTTTCCCTATATGGCTGATGAGCCCAGGACCAAAACCGCAGGTGGCCTGCGCAAAAACAGGTAGTTTTGCATTTGATAATTTTGATGTGTCCAAATGGTGTTTTGAGGCATTTCCTTTCGCAGGCAGTAGGCCTATCCACAAAAGTGAGGTACCATATTTATCGGGAGACTTGGGGGAACGCTGGATGGAAGGAAATTTGTGGCTCCTCTCAGGTTACACAACTTTCTGTCACTGAAATGTGAGGAAAAAGTGTTTTTTTGCCCAAATTGTGAGGTTTGCAAAGGATTCTGGGTAACAGAACCTGGTGAGAGCCCCACAAGTCACCCCATCTTGGATTTCCCTAGGTGTCTAGTTTTCAAAAATGTGCAGGTTTGGTAGGTTTCTCTAGGTGCCGGCTGAGCTAGAGGCCAAAATCTACAGCTAGGCACTTTGCAAGAAACACGTCAGATTTAAATGTAAAAATGTGATGTGTCCATGTTGCGTTTCCTGTTGCTAGCATTAGGTCTACCCTCACAAGTGAGGTACCATTTTTATGGGATGACTTGGGGGAACACAGCATAGCAAAACAAGTGTTATTGCCTGTAAGAAAGTACAATCTTGCCTGGCATGTTATCCCCATTTTTACTTGTGTGTCAGTTTGTTTTTGCCTGTCTCACTGGGATCCTGCTAGCCAGGACCCCAGTGCTCATAGTTTGTGGCCTGAATGTGTTCCCTGTGTGGTGCCTAACTGTGTCAATGAGGCTCTGCTAACCAGAACCTAAGGGCTTATGCTCTCTCTGGCTTTAAAATTGTCACTGCAGGCTAGTGACCATTTTTACCAATTCTGATTGGCACATTGGAACACTCTTCTAATTCCCTAGTATATAGTACCTAGGTACCCAGGGTATTGGGGTTCCAGGAGATCCCTATGGGCTACAGCATTTCTTTTGCCACCCATAGGGAGCTCAGACAATTCTTACACAGGACTGGCACTGCAGCCTGAGTGAAATAACGTCCACATTATTTCACAGCCATTTTACACTGCACTTAAGTAACTTATAAGTCCACTTTATGTCTAGCCCTCACTTAGTGAAGGTTGGGTGCAAAGTTACTAAGTGTGAGGGCACCCTGGCACTAGCCAAGGTGCCCCCACATCGTTCCCCGGACCTTGTGAGTGCGGGGACACCATTACACGCGTGCACTACATATAGGTCAATACCTATATGTAGCTTCACAATGGTAACTCCGAACATGGTCATGTAACATGTCTAAGATCATGGAATTGTCCCCCCATGCCAAATCTTGTATTGGGGTGCCAATCCCATGCATCCCCGGGGCTCCAGTATGGACCCCGGGTACTGCCAAACTAGCTCTATGGGGCTTTCACTGCAGCTACTGCTGCTGCCAACCCAGACAGGCATCTGCCCTCCTGGGGTCTGGGCAGCCCAGTCCCAGGAAGGCAGAACAAAGGATTTTCTCTGAGAGAGGGTGTTATACCCTCTCCCTTTAGAAATAGGTGTTAAGGGCTGGGGAGGAGTAGCCTCTCCCTGCTTCTGGAAATGCTTTGAATGGCGCAGATGGTGCCCTCCTTGCATAAGCCAGTCTACACCAGTTCAGGGATCCCCCAGCCCCTGCTCTGGAATGAAACTGGACAAAGGAAAGGGGAGTGACAACTCCCCTGTCCATCACCACCCCAGGGGTGGTGCCCAGAGCTCCTTCTGTGTGTCCCAGACCTCTGCCATCTTGAATGCAGAGGTGTGAGGGCACAGTGGAGGCCTCTGAGTGGCCAGTGCCAGCAGGTGACGTCAGAGACCCCTCCTGATAGGTGCTTACCTGGTTAGGTGGCCAATCCTCCTCTGAAGGCTATTTAGGGTCTCTCCTGTAGGTTTCTCATGAGATAACGAATGCAAGGGCTCACAAGAGTTCCTCTGCATCTCTCTCTTCAACTTCTGCCAAGGATCGACCGCTGACTGCTCCAGGACGCCTGCCAAACCGCAACAAAGTAGCCAGACAACTACCAGCAACATTGTAGCTAGCGCCTAATCCTGCCGGCTTTCTCGACTGTTTCCTGGTGGTGCATGCTCGGAGGGCTGTCTGCCTTCACCCTGCACTGGAAGCCAAGAAGAAATCTCCTGTGGGTCGACAGAATCTTCCCCCTGCTAACGCAGGCACCAAACTTCTGCATCACCGGTCCTCTGGGTCCCCTCTCATCTTGACGAGCGTGGTCCCTGGAACACAAGAGCTGGATCCAAGTGACCCCGACAGTCCAGTGGGCCTTCTGTCCAAATTTGGTGGAGGTAAGTCCTTGCCTCCCCACGCCAGACAGTAATCCTGTGTACTGCATGATCTGCAGCTGCTGGGGCTTCTGTGCACTTTTGCAAGGATTCCTTCATGCACAGCACAGCCCAGGTCCCCAGCAATCCGTACTTCATTGCTCAACTCGCTCCATGGGACCCTCTTTTGTTGTGTTGAGACGACCGCCATGCTCAGATTTCTTGAACACCTGTTCAAGTGCTTCTGCGGGTGCTGCCTGCTTCTGCATGGGCTTTCTCTGTTGCTGAGCACCCCCTCTGTCTCTTCATCCAAGGGGCGACCTTCTGGTCCTTCCTGGGCCCAGGCAGCACCCATTTTCTTCAACCACGACCTTTGCAGCTAGCAGGCTTGTTTGCGGTCTTTCTGTGTGGAAACAACTCTGCATCCTCCAGCACGCCGTGGGACATCTTCTTTGCAAAGGAGAAGTTCCTGGCATCTTCTGTTATTGCAGAATCTTCAGTTTCTTCCAACCGGAGGCAGCCATTTTGCACCTTCATCCGGGGTTTAGTGGGCTCCAGCCCACCCCTGGACACTTTCGTGACTCTTGGACTTGGTCCCCTTCCTTTGCAGGTCCTCAGGTCCAGGAATCCATCTTCAGTGCTATGCAGTCTGTTGTGGTCTTTGCAGAATCTTCTATCACAACTTTAGTGTATTTCTGGGGAAGTAGGGTAACTTTACTCCTACTTTTCAGGGTCTTGGGTTGGGATATCCTGGACACCCTTAGTGTTTTCTTACCCTCCCAGTGAACCTCTACACACTACACTAGGCCTGGGGTCCCTAAGTGGTTCGCATTCCACTTTCTTAGTATATGGTTTGTGTGGCCCCTAGGCCTATTGCATCCTATAGTATTCTACAGTGTTTGCACAATTTTTCTACCTGTTTACTTACCTGATTTTGGTTTGTGTGTATATTTTGTGTATTTTACTTACCTCCTAAGGGAGTATATCCTCTGAGATATTTTTGGCACATTGACACTAAAATAAAGTATCTTTATTTTTAGTAACTCTGAGTATTGTGATTCTTCTGATATAGTGCTATATGATATAAGTGGTATAGTAGGAGATTTGCATGTCTCCTAGTTCAGCCTAAGTTGCTCTGCTATAGCTATCTCTATCAGCCTAAGCTGCTAGAACACTACTAATCTACTAATAAGGGATAACTGGACCTGGCACAAGGTGTAAGTACCATCAGGTACCCACTATAAGCCAGGCCAGCCTCCTACATTGCCCCTTGTCTTTCTCTACATTATTTCCATTCCAAATGTAAGACAGTGTGTAAAAAAGACGTCTATTTGAGAAATGCCCAGTAATTCACATGCTAGTATGGGCACCCCGGAATTCAGAGATGTGCAAATAACAACTGCTTCTCAACACCTTATCTTGTGCCCACTTTGGAAATACAAAGGTTTTCTTGATACCTATTTCTCACTTTTTATATTTCACCAAATTAATTGCTGTATGCCCAGAATACAATGAAAACCTGTTGCAAGGAGCAGCTAATTTATTGGCTCTGGGTACCTAGAGTTCTTAATGAACCTGCAAGCCCTATTTATCCCTGCAACCAGAAGAGTCTAGCAGACGTAACAGCATATTGCTTTTGAAAATATGACATTGCAGGAAAAAATTACAGAGTAAAACGTGGGGATAAATGACTGTTTTTTCACATCAATTTCAATATTTTGTTATTTCAGCTATTACACAAATGACTCCTTGCTGAAATTAGTATTTTGTCTACTTTTCAGACATGTTTAGCTTTCTGGGATCCAGCATTGGTTTCACACCCATTTCTGTCACTAACTGGAAGGAGGATCAAAACACAAAAAATAGTAAAAATGGGGGATGTCCCAGTAAAATGCCAAAATTCCATTGAAAAATGTGGTTTTCTGATTCCAGTCTGCCTGTCCCTGAAAGCTGGGAAGATAGTAATTTTAGCACTGCAAACCCTTTGCTGATGCAATTTTCAGGGAAAAAAACACAAGCCTTCTTCTGCAGCCCTTTTTCCCCATTTTCTTTTTAAAAAAAGAACTTTTCGCTGTATTTTGGTTAATTTCTTGGTATCATCCAGGGGAGCCCACAAACTCTGGGTACCGCTAGAATCCCTAGGATGTTGGGAAAAAAGGACACAAATGAGGAGTGGATAGCTTATGTGGACAAAAAGTTATGAGGGCCTAAGCGCAAACTGCCCCAAATAGCCAAAAAAAGGCTCGGCACAGGAGGGGAAAAGGCCTGGCAGCGAAGGGTTTAAATAGTATGGGGTCAAAACTCAATCGACAACCCTAACAATCAGGACATTTCATTGATTATCTGCTTCCTTCTTACAATATACTCGGAGTTGTACCTAGTATATTACCATTGTACGGTTCCATTGCTTTTATCTGCGCACTCCTGTACTGGTTTTAGCATGGTACACCCTGTGCTCACTGGGGCACAGAGCACTTGTTTATCCACTTGTTTATACATTTATGCTTTCATCAAATATATATGTTTTACAACATTTGCCGTTTGGGTCCAGCTTTTTGTTTGTTTAAGATGTGAAATTATTGTCGCTTCCGCCAGAAACCATTGTTATTGTTACATAGTGTCATAAAAGGGCTCTATTGTCCTATGTGTCTGAATCAAGACAGGGAGGGACATAGGTAAAGCATAGAAAAGTGCTAAAGAGTTTAATAAAAATACAATAAATTTAAAAGATAACATGAGAGTGAATTGTAGGCCTAACTAAAAGGTACATTTTCAACGTGCATTTTCCTTCCTAGACTTTGCATGACCCGCATTTTCTTGATTTGCTAGACTTGTTAACGTTAACAAATTCCACAATGCTTTCCTATGGCAGAAATGTTTCTTTTGTGACTTTTGCATGACTTCTCATGATGCAAATTTCCTATTCTAACAAAGATGTTATTTTTTCCCATTCATTATTAACTGCTTGACCTGCATTGGAATATCAAAATTTGCTAAACTAATCTTAAAACTTGCTTTTTTATGAATAGGCTTCTAGTGAGATGTGTGACTTAATGTGATCATACCTACAATTTACATAAATTTGTTCAAATGTTTTGTGTGTTTAGAGCACTCTTTGTGAGAACTTATCATCTCAACAGAAACTATTCCTGTCTCACGATGTTCTCAGTTTCTGAATCGATGTTCCTGCAAACTATCTGAAGAATTGTTAAACTTTTGTATCATTATGCTATGTATAAAACTTGAGCCAGGGGAAGAACAGGGTAATCACCATAGATTTAGATTCTCTTCAGAGAGGATCGGACGCGCTTTACACAGCTCTGTGAAGCCTCAGTCAATTCTCTAGCTCGCTTGCCTCCGCAAAGATTATTTTTCCTCTTTATGAGTTCTAATAGCTTTAATGGCTAGACAGACTCTATGACACATTTTCCTTTTTTGCTATTTTATATCTTATCCTCACCGGCTCAGATAAATTTGTTGCTGAGCCTTAGCTGCTCTTTATTACATAATTTCTTCTTAAGAGTTGTTAGATCTAATTTTTCCTGTATTCGTAATTTAGAATACGGAAAAGATTTATGAGGCACGCCTTATGCTATATTCTGTAACCTATGCTTAATTGATATTAATGAAGAACACTATTTGAGAGCTAATGATTAATAACACTTTTAAATTTAAATACGACTCTCATTATTGACTCCTAAGAATAAAAATGTGATTAATGTTGAAGTATATTGAAGTTTTAGATGTAGTTTCTTATTTCCCTGCTCATTACCAAGGTCCCCAAATTTAGGGCCTCATTACAAGTCTGGCGGTCTTTTAGCAAGAACGCCACAGTGGCGGCTGCCAAAAGACCGTCATGTTGGCCGTATTACAACTCACACTGTAAAGACTGCCAAAAATCCCAAACCGCTAGGACATAGGAGGACAGAAGAGAGGTGGTCCCACTACCAGCACCGCCAGCCCGACAAACATCCACCCACCAGATTATGAGCCACAAATCACCACAGTGATTGTTCCATGGTGGAAAACCTTTGGCGTTGTGAACCGCGGTGGTCACAACTCACTACAGTCAGAACACCACACCACATTCGATAGTCTGAATACTCCACACCGGAGACACATTTACACACCCGACACACCTACTCACTGTACTATATTCCACACCCCTACACAAACCACAAACCTTTGCAAACAGAACGTCATTCAGATACTCTGAGAAGCCAAAAATAGAGATTTAGCTCTTTTACACTCTAGGCACACATACACATCTCACTGAGCAAACACCCCACAATCAGCACAGCTGTCACAATACACACATCGCTAGCACACACAATCCGCAACAACAGTCTCCAAGACACATCGCAGCACCCATACCTCACCAATTACCAAACTCTGCACCCCTACATTCACAACACCCCCAAACACCATCTACACAATCACTACTATGTCCGCACAAAAACAGCCACGTTTCACTGATGATGAGTTGAGGGTCATGGTGGATGGAATTGTCAGGGTAGAGCCACACCTGTTTGGAGCACAGGTCCAACAAACATCTATTGCCAGGAAAATTGAGTTGTGGTAAAGGATAGTCAACAGGGTGGATTCTGTAGGCACAAGGGACCACATCAGGAAGAGCAGGAATGACCTATGGGGGAAGATGCGTTCCATGGAATCAAGGCACCAGATAGCAGTGCAGAAGACTGGCGGTGGGCCACCACCTTCTACCCTACAGGTCACATCATGGGAGG
This sequence comes from Pleurodeles waltl, assembly GCF_031143425.1. Taxonomy (NCBI): domain Eukaryota; kingdom Metazoa; phylum Chordata; class Amphibia; order Caudata; family Salamandridae; genus Pleurodeles; species Pleurodeles waltl. The sequence continues at coordinate 395,393,666 of NC_090437.1, forward strand.
AGAAGGTCTTGGACATACTGCATCCTGAGGGCCTGACACAAATACCTGGGGGACTGGAGTCTGGCAAATACCTACAGCATTCATCTCACACAATTGACTAATCCTGGATACTTCCTCACCACCCAAATCCTCATTATTTAACTATTTTAGCCACTACACCTCTCACCTAATCACCTAAAGCCCCTCTCTGGCATGCCACCTCTGCAATCAGCCCAACTGCCCTCACATCAGTTGGAAATGGCACTCTAACTGCAGGCTGATCAGATCACTACGACTCCCAGAATGCACTAACCCATCATTGTGAAAACCTAGATTGTGCACATTACATAACATGTTATGCATGTACAACTAAAGTACTAGCTACACGATCTAGAATGTTCTAGTGAATACTAGTACATAGCAATGACAGAAATGCAATGGCACACTCAAAATAGCAACCACAGTAAAACAGCCACAGCTGAGTGACCATTTCCAATGACCACAGATCAAATATCCCAAAACAGAAATAGACAGACCTGAGTTGGAAACTAAGATGGCAGAGTTGATGCACATGCACAATTTCCCCTGCATACTCACATACTGTGTTCCCACTAGGACACCATGGTGCATTGTGCAGCTTTAATGTGTGACATATAGCAAGCCTGACTATTCACCAGGTAACAGTACTGAACAGTCATGTCATATATCAGACATAATCAGATTGCATCTGCACAAAATTCCATGCCCAATTAGTCTGACAGCTCTCAACAAGGAGTAAGGGAAACAAGTCACAGAGGGAAACAAGTCACAGAGTTGTATGTACAACTAAGGTATGCTGTGCTGCATCTGTCAATGTCATTACAGGGAATCATGTTAAGCCACTGTCTGCATCTCACAACAAAGCAACCAAACACACAAAATGTTAGCATAACATTCAGCCACTGCAGTGTCTCAGCACAATCCTGGGCTTTCTACAGCTTATGCTGCGAAGCACAAGTGACACAGATTACAGTTTGTGGTCCAGTTTTCAAATGATTTTGGCAGATGTCACCAATGGCTTGCCTCTCATGGTAAAGGGAAAGGTTTAGCCTCAAAGTCCACAAACCCCTTTCACATGTCTCGTCCAGTTAGTTGTGACTGCGAGTTTCTGTTTTCTATTAAACTAAGTTCATCCAATGGAAGAAAATGGAAAAATACAGGATCTACAACTGTCGCCCAGTAAACAGTCGAACAGAACAAAAGCACACCCCAAAACAATTCAGAAGGTTTCATGGTGTAACTTGGTCTTGGCAATGTTTTTCCACGCCTTGCTCAAAACTATTTAAGTGCATTAGCGGATCATTTTAATTCCTGCCAAAAGCAATGTATGCTGATCTTGAGTGCATATTACGTTTTATTTTATTGCGACAGATTTTTAAAACGTCAACATTTCTCCCACAAATCCTGGGGGAAAAGACAAAGTTGCAAATCTGTGAAACTGCATGTAACATTTCAAAAGTTTCCCATGGACTTCTTGAAAACTGCAAGAAAGAAAAACAAGAAAAAGCACTGACTTAATGCCTGACATCGATGTGGCAAATAGTGAGTGAACGGAGTCACAGAGCCAGAGAATTGAGAGGCTGGAGACAGAGCTGCAGCGTTCAGCGACCTGAGGAATCTTTATCAAAGGGCACTGTTACCCAGTGAATCAGAGCCTTCAGTGAGCACTGCACGTGAAGACAAGCAGTTGCAATGCAATGGATCTCGTATTTGCTCGAGTTAGAGCTATTAGCGTTAGAAACTCCTAAGGCCCTCTCCCTGCGGAACTATAGTTCCTTTAAACAAGGAGAGGGTGGGTGGGGGGCAGGAAAATGTAAATAATAAACTAGTAGTCATAGGAAGCACTTGATTGGTTCCCAGCGAGATCACACTGCGTAGGAAATAAAAAGAAAAAGTAGTCTAGAATCTCTGCTGAAAACAAGGAGCCTCGTATGTTTTTAGTAGTTGGCCAGTGCGCTCGAGGACGGCTAAACACTGGAAAAGGCCTGACGTATGCATGCCTTTTACTAATGAAATCAAGCGAATTCTAAAAGCCAAGCCCACAAACTGATGAAAGTGATGGGCTTAACATGGGCATGGTTAAAAGCCCACATTGAGACTACAACAGGGACAGAGCGCTTGTGCGCTCGACCCTAAAAGGCAGACCAGTCTGTCATGTACAAATTACAATTTATCAATCTGCATCCACAACTCACACATAGGCATTGGAACCCATTACACCAACACTCATGGAGCCAGAAAGGAGGTGTAATGGCAGCCATCCACTACAAGTTGTGCACTTCTCATACCACATACCTTTATGTCAGTTGGAGTACTGATTGAAGAGATTTGCCCTAGAATCACCTGCTCCTTCTTCCTCTGGCTCTTCATCACTTGCTATATCATCATTTCCAGCTACTAGTCCAGCTGTCTCCCCCTCATCTGCTATCAATGGTATCTGACGTCTCAAGGCTAGATTGTGGAGCATGCAGCAGGCAAAGATTATTTGGCATACCGTGTGGGGCATGTAGAGGAGGGCTCCTCCAGATAGGTCCAGGCACATAAATCTTGCCTTCAGGAGCCCAGATGTACTCTCTATTACACATGTTGCCCTTCCATGGGCCTCAGTGTCACAGAGTTCCCCTGGTATTGTTGGGTACCTCACTGGTGTCAACAGCCAAGGACGGTTTGGATAGCCTGAGTCACCAGTGAACATAGTGGTTAAAAAACTCAAAAACTGAATGTATGACTGGCTATATTGTGATGTGTTCATTTTCACTGGGAGGGACCACGGCTACATGGGTGCCATCAATAGCTCCTACCACATGAGAAATATGTCCCATCTCATAAAAGTCTGACTTCACACAGGCCACATCCGCTCACTGGAGAAACCTGATATAGCTAACTGAACATGAGCTAAGACATCTCGGCTGTTAAATCCACTGTATTCTGAAAGGAGCCTGTGGCCAGGAAGTGTAGCACTGACAAGACCTGAATGGTGGGAGGTATGCCATAGGGATTGCGTATGGCAGGCATCAGATTTGATTCCAACTGAGTACATACATGCATGATGGTATGACGATTAAGACAATATGGCCCTCATTATGACATTAGCGGTAAGTCCCGCTTACCGCCATGCCGACTGCCGCCAACATACCGCCGTGGAGGTTTACCGCTACCCATATTATGACCCACACATCACTATACAGCCACACACACAAGTCCGCCAGCCCAAAGGTCAGTGATAAACTGGGGGTAGCAAAACCCACACCGTTACGCCAACAAAACTACACCCACAACATTAAGACCCACGAATCACCGCGGCGGACATTCAACGGTGCTAAACCATTGGCGCTACATACCGCCGCACTCAAAATACACACACACCAACAAAACAACACTACATTGGACAATTCAAACTACACACAACTGACACACATACCCTGACACACACCACACCCACATACCAACAACACTATAAAACACACACACACACTACCCACAACCCTTTACGACTCAAATAAATTGACAAGAGAGAGAGACACCAAGAGCACCCACAGAACCAGAGCCACAGAACACCATCACCCATACACCATCCACGTACCTTACAGCACACACCCCAACACATCACCCCACACACCATCACACACACCACATACACTACACCCATGGTACCACAAAGACACCCCAGGTTCTCAGAGGAGGAGCTAAGGGTCATGGTGGAGGAAATTATCCGGGTAGAGCCACAGCTAATCGGATCACAGGTGCAGCAGACATCCATTGCTAGGAAGATGCAGCTACGGTGGAGAATCGTGGACAGGGTCAACGCCTTGGGACAGCACCCCAGAACAAGGGATGACATCAGGAAGAGGTGGAACGACCTACGGGGGAAGATGCTTTCCGTGTTTGCAAGACACCAGATAGCTGTACAGAGGACTAGCGGTGGACCCCCACCTCCTTCCCCACAACTAACAACATGGGAGGAGCAAGTCTTGGCAATACTGCCTCCTGAGGGCCTGACAGGAGTAGCAGGAGGACTGGACCATGGTAAGTCAAATCTCTATTACAATCACCCCCCCTACCAGCATGCCATCACACACCCTCGACCCCATCACCCCACCACCTCACATACACCCCACCATCACAACCCACCCATCCCAATAGCAAGCCCTGCATGCAACACCAATGCATGGACATCACTCACAGCCCAGCATGGACACCCATCACTACAGCATGCACATTATAGAGAATCACCTAGCCCACAAAATCACTACTCACACAAGGCAAAGCTGACAGGGCAATCACATCCATACAGGACAACACACCCATGCACAAGATGTCAAACGCAGAAACAATAACACTGCATTTACTATCTATTTATAATCTATGGGGCAAAACGGTGAGCAGCTGGTCATTATTCACCATTTTCAAACACTACACTGCATTGCATATTGTCACTGTAAAGTATGTTGTTGGATAGGCCCAAATGGTGCCTATGTGTACCTTGACGCAGTTATGTGCCATGACCTGCCCCCCCCCGAAATGGCGTCTCCCTGTCCTGTGTGGATGGACATGTGGAAATGAGGTAATGCCACTGACATTGTGAGCCATTGAGGGAGGCAGTCCAGTACGGCTGTGCAACTCCTCATTGGTTGTCATTGGGCCTTATGGCTTACAGTGGCCAATGGTGATGTACGCCGGTGGTGACGGAACACACCACTGCGGACACAGTACGCACCGCCGCGGACGTGACTGCCATTTTCTATCTGGTCTCTCACTTGCTACCTTTCCTTCAACAGGAGAGGACCTCCACTGCAAGTGCTGCTGTGACCTGTGTCTGGAACCGACCATGGCTCATGTCACTGGGGAAAGGGCCCCTGCCTTCACCATTGCGGAGTTGGAGAGACTGGTGGATGGGGTCCTACCCCAGTACCGAATGCTGTATGGGCCCCCAGACCAACAGGTGAGTACACTGTGAGCACGATGCATGGGGCATGAATGCATGAAGTGCTGTATGTGAAGGCCACGTGTAGGGGGAGGTTGGTGGAAGGGTTCTGGGCAGCGTGATGCATGTATGGTGGGCAATGTATGTGCGTAAGGGGAAGTGAGGGCTATGGTGGGTCATGAGTGTAACAGGCCGGACGGTATGACTGATACCTTTTTCTATGTCTCTTTTTCAGCAGCTCAGCGCCCATCAAAAAAAGGGTATATGGCGTGCCATCGCCAAGGACGTGCGGACCCTGGGGGTCTACTGCAGGTGGCGCACCCACTGTCGCAAATGGTGGGAGGACCTGAGATGCTGGGCAAGGAAGACGGCAGAGGCCCAGCTGGGGTTGGCCTCCTAACAAGGAAGGGGTGCCCCGTCGAACCCTGACCCCGCTGATGGCCCGCACAACTGGCAGTGGCCTATCCGGAGCTAGATGGGTGCTTGAGGACATCACAGCAGCCACAAGGGGGTGAGCACAGTTTCCCAATATACTACTTGCTCGTGGTGGGGTGGTCACCAGGTGAGGTATGTGGGCCTGTGGGTGCCCCTAGGCCAGGCCAGACATTGCAGGGTAGGTCCTATGTTGGGCAGGGTTCTGATGTAAAATACCTCCAACCAAGCTAGTAGGCATCCACTACTGGGCAGGGGTCTGTGGGTCACAGGTATGCTGCTATTGGCTTTAGGTATTCCTGTCCATGGGCTGGTGACTAGCATTGTGACTGGTAGTGCATTCCCTAGTGCGTAGGGCTGTTCCCTGTGTGTGTGTGGTGTACACCAACAGTGGTGTTGTTGCTGCCATTGGCCAAGTGTATCCTTTGTCTCTTCCCCCCCTTTTTGTTTTGACACCCTGTCCTTATGTGCATTAGCATCATCTGGCGGAGGAGCAGAGGCACCGGCGACGGAGGGAGCTGCATCCCACTGGGGCCAGGAGGCCAAATCCACCGACGGTGAGGGCACCAGTGGGACGAAGGGCGAGGGGAACACCACGGCAAAGACAGATGGGGACAGTTCGGACAGTGATACCTCCTCCGATGGAAGCTCCCTGGTGGTGGTGGACACCTCTTTGCGCACCCCAACTACCGGTACAGCCGCCATCCCTGTACCAGCACCACCCTCCCAGCAGCCCCTCAGGGATTTTCCCGTGCCCGCTCACCTAGGAGGGTGGGCATCCCCTTGGTCCTGGCACCTCAGGCCCTGCCCCAGTTAGCCCTGCTGCCCTGAGTGAGGAGGGTATTGATCTCCTGCGATCCATCTCTGTTGGGGAGTCAACCATAGTGAATGCCATCCAGGGGCTGGCAGGCCATTGGCAACAAACAAATGCATTCCTGGAGGGCATTCACTCTGGCATGGCGGCCCAACAGAAATCAATCCAGGCTCTGGCCTCCTCCCTAATGGCAGCCATTGTCCCTGTCTCTAGCCTCTCCCCTCCAACTTCCTCTACCCAGTCCCATTCCCCACAACCCCAACCTATCCCAAGCACACATTCAGACCAGCATGCACCCAAGACAACACACAGGAGTGGCTCAGGCAAACACAAGCACCACACATCAATCCACAGGCACTCACACAAAGACCATCTAGATGCAGACAACAACATCCACTGCCTCCACTGTGTCCCCCTCTTCCTCCACCGCCCTCCCAGTAGTATCTCCACTCACAACTGCATGCATTACGTCCTCATCCACTACCCCATCACCATCACGCCTATCACTACACACCCCTCACTGGCAGTCACCACCCCCACATCCATGCACACATCCCCTGTGTCCTCTCCGACTGTGTCTGTGCCCCCTCCTTCCAAAGTACACAAACACAAGCACTCAGACACCCAACAGCCATCCACCTCACAACAGCATACAGCCCATGCACCTGCACCCAAACACAGAAGATGGACACCTCCTACAGCGACTTCCTCTTCCTCCACTCCCAAACCTTCACCCCCTCCCGCCCCAGTGTCCCTAAGAAGCTTTTCCTCTCTGCCGTTGACCTCTTCCCTACCCCTCCACCCCATCCTTCACATTGGGCCAGGGTGGTCAGAACCCAGGCGAGCACCTCAGCCGCCCAGTCCACGGCCACAGTAGTGTTGCCAGCTAATGCAGGTGGGAGAGGGAACCAGCCATCAGCACTGACAGTGTGCCTGCACCAGCTGCCACAGGGTAGAGAAAGGAGGCACCACCAGCTGCAAAAAGGAATGGCAAGGGGCCTGCACCTGCAGGCAGGAAGGACAGAAGGCCTGGTGCTGGGACTGATTCTGAGCCCCCACCACCACCCATGGTGGTATTGTCAGCCCAGGCTGCAGGGGGAGGGCTGGAGCCTCCCCTCACTACTGGCATCCCCCACACCAGCACCGCCACATGCACCACCAGCAGCACCACTGCCAGCAGCAGCAGCCCCAGTGGGCAGCCGTCTGAGGCTGCAGGGGAAGGGCGGAGCCTCCTCCCACCACTGGCATCCCCAACACCAACAACGCCACTGCCACTACTGAGCAGCCATCACTGCCGGCGGGCAGTGTGTAGTCCTGCCTCCATGGGCTGTAGTGCATCCTGTACCCTGCAAATCCTGTAGGTGTGACACCAAGGTGAGAGACTGTGACCTTGCACTCACTAAGGGCTGCATCACAGGGTACAAGGCCCCCTCCAGAACCCTTGGAAGAAGCCATCCACTCACCCCTCCTTGCCCGGATGAAGCACACTGGGCACATGGCCCCCTCCAGAACCAGTGGAAGAAGCCATCCACCCACCCCCTCCTTGCCAGGATGAAGCACACTGGGCACAAGTCCCCCTCCAGAACCAGTGGAAGAAGCCATCCAGTCACCCCCTCCTTGACAGGATGAAGCACACTGGGCACAAGGCCCCCTCCAGAACCAGTGGGCAAACCACCTACTAGAGAGACTGTGGCTTTGAACTCTCCAGGACCAAGCAGTGGGCAAACCACCCACTTGAGAGCCTGTGGCTTTGCACTCCCCAGGACCAAGCAGTGGGCAAACCACCCACATCTCACAGGGCATGTTGACCCCTCCAGGACCAGTGCTGTTATACCATCTTCCGGCTGAGGTGCCCCCCGTTCCCTGTTCCCCCGAGGTGCCTATGTATTTTCGACCTGATGCCCCTGCAGTGTTCTCTCCGTGTTGTTGCAGGAGTCAAGTGGGGCCTTGGCCTATGTGTAGTGGCCCTGTGGCCCACGGACATTGAGGACTGGGCAGTGTACCTCCATTTGTATATATGTATATACTGTTTTGATTTTGAAGCACAAATTTCTACTATTTGATCTTATTACACTCACTTTGATCTATTCCCTTTGTCCTTGCATTTTGTCTTAGGGGTACACGGTAGATATGTGATGTTATTGCATCTGTTTGTGTGTATGGTGTTGGGGGTGGGGTTGTTGCTTGTTGCGTGTGTGTGTGTCACTCTCTTTTTCCTCCCCCTCCCTCGTGTGCTAGGCGGCAGTACTCACCGTGGTCACTTCGCCGGCGTTGCTGTTCGTAATGCATGAAGAGGTATACAATCATGGGGAAGATGTGCAACTCGGGCTCCATGGCGTCGTGGTTGTTCCCTGAGTCTCCAAACGTGAGTCCTTTGCCTTCCTTGCACTGTTTCAGCCATGCTTTTGATGTTGTTGGTACCACCCTGGAAAAGGTGGCGGATAGGCCTGTTGTAATGGTGTGGGGAGTCTTCCCCCTGGCTGTTGGTGGTTACCGCTGCGGTACTTGTTGCTACCGCTGTGGCGGTCGGTGTGTTAAAGTGGCTCTGTGCGTGGGCGGTTTCCGCTGTGGTCATAATTCAATTTCTGTTACCGCCGGCCGGTTGGCAGTATTTCTGCCGTTTTATCACCGACCGCCACAGTTGTAATGAGGGCCTATGTTTGGACGTTATGTCTTTCCTCAATGGTGTCCAGGTCTACTAGTGGACAGTACACTGATTGCTGTCTCACTCTCTTCATGGCAGAATAACTATGGTCAGAGAATTGAAAATATTATGATTTATGCAGTATGCACGCATCATGTACACTTTATTTATTAGCTCACACCTCACATCTGTATAGGATGCCTAGCACATCTAACGTGTACAGTACAGCCCATAGATATGCACCGATTTCACCCTCCTTGGTGCACATTGGCAGCAATGACAACGGGATTGGATATATGATACTACTGTTAGAGCATATGTGTGTAAGACTCAGCTGTCCTGCACTAATCACACATATGTTTTGGTAAAGTTCAATGTATTTCCGTGGACTAATCACCTCTGAGTAGCTCTACATGGTTATCACCATATTTACTCACTCAACACAGCTTTTACTTCACATTTACAGATTATGTTACACAAACATGATGGCACTACATTCAGATATACAGCTCTTTAGGGGATTAAGTGAATGACGCAGATTAGGATACCCTTCCATCTATGAAATGTGCCCAAAATGGCAGGAGCCTGACCTACTGGACTGGACAGGTGGAAGTGACCTAAGTCTGCCGGCGGAAGTTATCATGGTGCTAGGCGGTCGCAACCGCCATGTAACTTGCCATTGGAAAACATTGGTGTCTTTGACTGACTTGGCCCAACGGTGAGGTATGCCGGCAGTGATGGTCATGTACGTGGCAGCCGTGACCGCCATCTTCTGCAATGTTGCTCAAGTTGACTCCTGACACAGTTGCCAACAAGACCTCCACGACGTGAGCTGCTGTGTACTGCCTCTGGGAGCAATCATGACACGTCTTTCAGGTGATAGGGCCCCTGCCTTCACCCTAGAAAAGCTTAAAAGGCTACTGGATGAGGTCCTAACCCTGTATGGACAGCTATATGGGGCACCAGAGGAGCAGGTGAGTCCAATGTCCTAGCTATGTGTGATAGGTGTTCTGTGTGACGTTGCACCGGGCATGTGAACTTGTGAGGGTGTTGATGCATGCATATGGCATAATGTTGAGGTATGTGTGCAGAGGCGATTGGTATTTGTGCCTTCTTGCTGTGACTGATGTGTACTGACCACAACTATTGGTATGGCGCAAATGTACATGACCTTCTTCTTTTGTCTGTGTCATCCATGCAGGTCAACGCCCATCAGAAGAAGGGGATTTGGGGTACCATCGCCAAGCAAGTGCGGACCCTGGGGGTCCACAGCTGGCAGAGCACCCATTGCAGAAAGTGGAGGGAGGACTTGAGATGCTGGAACCAGAAGACCACGAGGCCCAGCTGAGGATGTCCTCTCATTGAGGGAGGGGTGCCTGTCGGACTCTCAACCCCCTAATGGCCTGCATTTTGGCGGTGACCTACCCAAAGGTGGATGGGCGTTTGAGGGTAGCACAGCAGCCACCAGGGGGTTAGTGCTGACTGACTCCATGTACTTTACTGTGGTAGTTAGGTGTTTGCTGTCACACTTTAGCAGCTGTGACACTGTAGTAGGTGCTACATGCATGGTGACTACTGGGAATACATAGTACTCAAGTTGCCTGACTAAAAGATGAAGATCTGGCTTAGGGTTGTGCATGTCAACGTTTAGATCACCTGTGTCAAGGAATACCTATGACTGCATGTGCAGATGCACAATTGACAGTGCTACATGTGTGACTCTACCCAAACATATATATGTATGTAAGCTGCTGTATAATCCTACCCATCTTGTATTTCCTGGTCCATTCATCTAATTATATGAATATGTAGCTCTAAGGAGTCAGACCACTCCCATCTGTTATGATCAGCTGTATGTGCTACATAGTGCCTGACATATCTGGTACAGTGCCTAGATACCCTGTGTCCTGGTACAGGTATTGACTCCATGTGAGGCTGGCATCTCATTCAGTCAATAGGTATGGCCAGTATTAGACTCTTCATATGGGTTTGTGGAGGCGTCACCATTGCCCCTTACTAATGATACTATGGGGTATGTGAAGGTAGTAATGGAAGGACAACCAAGTATTGGTGTCTGATTTTGTCTATTTGCCCATATCAAGCATTTCCATTCCATTGAAATGTGGGCAAATCACTTTTATCCCAATGCCTTTGTTTTGGAGGAGGTTCGTGGGTAGGCTATCCTACGCTTTGACAATGTGCAATGTCTATGCTATATGTGCCAATGCCCTACCAATAAGAGTGCAACAAATGGTATTAGCTTCTTACATCATGCCTCAAAGGTTACTTGGGACCAGATCTTGTAGAGTGGGTCAGTTGGTGCTACCCTGAGCCTAGCTGATGTGGGCAGTTTGGACAGGAATTGGTGTTGGCTCACCTCATATTTCGAGATGTCATGGTTTAGCTGTACTACTATTTCTCATACGGTTATTGTAGTGGGATAGGTTGTCAGGGCAATGGCAGTCGTGTAGGTCCATATGTACATCATATGTACATGTCTTTTCAGTGGGATATGTGTGTTGTCTAGACTTAGCTACTGGAATTCACATGTCAGGAATGGTGTGAGTGATGTTGGTGTACTCATTTTGTAATTTATTTGCTCTGTGTCTGCATGACAGGTGGAATGTAGTGTGCCCTATTAGGAATTAGTAGGCTTTCCTTTGTTTAGCTGTTGTAACTATTCTCTATATGATTGTCAGTGGATGTCTCATGTGTGCTAGGTAAGCCATTTTAGCTGTGCATGTATTTCTAGTGTGATTTGAAATATCTGTGAATAGTGACTGCAGCTATTCCTCTAAGGTTTTGTACATGTAGTGACATAGCTGTTCTCCAGACATGGAATGTAAAAATGTGATGACAAATGTAGGGGACTACCACATGTTGTGTCTTCATCAGAGATTGTTGCCATTGCGTCATATATGTACAGAGGGATCAGCTAGGCATGTGACTGGAATAAGAGGTGCTGTGTCATTTGTGAAGAGTTGTCTTTACTTTCATGGAACATAACAGACAGTCATGGACTGGTCAGGTGTAGATTTGGAATATGCATGATATGTTGTTATCATCCAACTGCATCTCCTAAAGATGATAAGATATTGGAGAATTATGACCTGGAACGATATATCAGCTTTAGCCAGGGCATGATGAGCATGCTGACATAGATTTACAGGTGATTTGATGGGATGCTCCAGTTGTGCTTCCTCACATGGATTATGATGTCGGTGAAAGAGATATCAAATGGGGTAGACAGAAGTAACATGTTCTGACACAGTGTAGGATCTGTGGGTTTCAACATGGTATTAACTTGCCAGGAGATGTATACCTACAGTTGTGCATGTTATAATGTGTGTATGTGAAGAATGTGATGACCCTCCTTCTCCCTCTCTATCTTGCCCTCTCTCTCTCTCTCTCTCTCTTTCTCTGTTTGTGTGCATCAGCATCAACAGGTGAAGGAGATGGGACACAGGCGCGTGGAGATGGTGCCGGCCATGGGACCCGGAGTGTTGATACCACAGACTGCGAGGGACCCAGTGGCCCAGAGGGCGAGGGAAATGCTACTGGGGAGACTGGATCCAGGACATCATCTTCGGAATCCTCCTCCAGTGGACACTCCATGGTGGTGGCAGACCCATGTGGGACCACCCCAGCACCATCTTTGTCTCCCACCCCCTTTTCTACCACCTCCCTCCCTGTAGCTCCCCACCCAGTTGTCCATGCACACTCACCCAAGAGGGTGGGTGTCTCCTTCGACGCAGACCCTGCCTCTGTCAGCCCTGCTCTCCTCAGTGAGGAGGCTACTGACCTCCAGAGGTCAATCTCTGTGGGTCAGTCGGCCATTTTGAATGTCATCAAGGGACTGGCAACAGAGTAATGTGTTCCTGGAGGACATTCACAGTGCATTGGCTGGCCTACAAAGATAATTTCAGGCTCCGGCCTCCATGCTGACGGCAGCCAGTCACCCATGGTCTTCAGTTCCCCCCCCCACCTTTCTCTTTCCAATTCCAAACCCCTCTTTCCCAACCCAGCCACAGCACACAAACAGACAGGCATGCATCCACCTCTACATCCATGGGTAGCGCTCAAAAATACAAGCACCACAAGACCTATCACAGGCATGCATACAAGCAACATCCACCTGCAGACACATCAACAGTCATCACTACCTGCCCTGACACCCGCACTACTCCCAGCATCACATAAACAACACCTGACACGCCTGTAGTCGCCACACCAACATTCACTGATACATCCACAACACCTATTCTACCCACAATCAGCATAATAGCAGGCCCTCAGACATCCACCCCAGTCACCACATCTGCAGACACCACAACCACAGACATGCCTACATGCAGCACATCCGTCTTGCCTGCAGTCACCACCCCAACAGACACTCACCCATCCACCATGGCATCTCCCATGACCTCCACCCTCCTCCTCTTAAGACACATAAACGTCCACACTCACCCACCCAACAGACACCCAGCACCCACAAGAATACCTTGCACAGACATGCACCCAAGACATCCACCAAAACACCTCAGACAACCACTCCCTCTACCTCCACACCCAAACCCTTTTGCCATGACCGCCCCCTGTGTCAATGAAAGCTTTCCTGTCAGAGTTAAAGCTTTTCCCTGCTCCTCTCCCACCCCGCGTGGCCCCAAAACACTCTGGCTCTCATTATGACTTCGGCAGTCAAAACAGTTCATTGCCAAAGCCACGCCCGCAAGAAGACCGCCAGTGATGGCGGTCTTGAGACCGCCATATTATGACTCCTGGCAGCTCTCCACCATAAATTGGGGGGGAGCTGCCAGCAGCCATACTGGAGGTCAGCGTTCTAGTGGAGGTTGCTTCGCTGGAATCATCACAACATCGGGACGGGGCAGTGCCGGCGGAGCAGGCCACATGGACCCCATTCCCTCTCAGATGACCACCCGGTAAGGTGATCGACCGACAGGGGAGGGGGGTGTTGAGAGTTGTGTGCATGAATGATGGGACGTGTGTGAATAGAGGGGGTGGGTGGTGTGCGTGTTTGTGTGAGTGTGTGTGCAAGTGTCTCTGTGCTTGTGTGAATGCGTGTATGAGGGGGTTGGGGGGAGTGTTGTGGCCATTTGTGCATGTGTGTGTAAATGAGTGAGCGGGGATGTGTGCGTCTATTTATGCATGTGTGGATGTGTGAGTGTATGTTTGTATGTGAGGTGTATGCGTGGATTGGGGGGCCAGTACGGGGATCAGGGGTGAGGGGGTCAGTACGGGGATCAGGTGGAGGGGGTGTCGCTGCTTGGGGGGCTGGGAGGCTCCTGATGGGGTCGGGGGTTGGTGAGGGCTCCTACAGGGGGATGGGGAGTCCTGTAGTGGTGACAGGAATTAGTATTCCTGCCGCCAGTATCCGAACCACCAGGGATTTCATGGCGGGGCTGCCGCCACGGAATCCCTGGCGGCAAGGATAATCATTATACCATCGGCGGTGTTAGGTGGACCTCCGGGTCGAAGGTGGTCTAGCTTCAGCCGGGTGGTCCCACCCCCCTGGTGGTACATGCGGTGAACTGGCTGTGATGCAGCCAGTTCACTGCAATGGTCATAATTTGGCAGTCCTGCACCGCCATGCTGTCGGCAGTCTGGCCGCCACTGCCGGCGTGGCGTGGCGGAGCAGGACCGCCAGGGTCATAATGACCCCCTCTGTGTCCCTCACAAGTCCAGCCTTTCCACCCCCCCTGCCCCCCTGCAAGTATCCATGCCCCTTCCCCGTTAAGAAATCTGCCCCTCCCTATGGTTCCCAAACCTCCCAAAGCCTTGACCTAAGCCCCCCTTCCCAAGCTCAAGCCCAAAGATCCCACTCCCAACCCTAAGCCCAAACAGCCCCCACTCCCTATCCAATCCCTGAGGTGCCTGCCACCCCCTTGACGCCTCTACCTGTGGAGGTTACATGGCAGTCAGGAGTCAAGTGAGGGGCAGATACAAGTACCATATGTGCAACTTGCATTTGTAAGATTTGGACTGGGAGGAAATATTTGGATTTGAAATTAAGGGACTTGCGACCCCTTCCCAGTCTGCGTAGACTCGAGCACAACAGTGGAATGATTTTTTTATATATATATATATATATATATATATATATATATATATATATATATAGCTTTTTTACTATATACCTCACAGCCAACCTGCTGTTGGGCTGTTAGTTCAAAGGTTACATCTTTGTCCTGCTATTATCTATTATTTTCTTTGGGCAGTTTTGGTCTTGCCTGATTTTGGTTGTTTGTGAGTACGTTTTGTGTGAGTGGTGGTTGTGCTACCAGTTGTGTCTGGGCAGCATGTGTGGTTGTATGCAGTGCATTTGACCCCCAGTGATGGATGTGTATTGTGTGATGGGCGTGTGTATGTTAGGGACATGTTGTTGTGTTAGTATTGTGTGGTGTTTGTGTAGACATGTGTTATTTGCAGTGTTGCATGCCTTTATGTGGTTATACTGTGTGCGAGAGTGTGTTTGGAGATTGGTGTGTCAGATACATTGTCGTGTGTTTGTGGGGAATGACTTATGCCTCGTTGTTTGTATGTGTGATTGTGTGCATTCGTTCTCTGGTGTTGGTATGTTGTGTTGTGTGTATGATTCGTCAAGTGGTGGTGTGTATTGTGGGTACTTGACGATACTTCGGTGGTGTTGTGGTTATGGTGTAGTTGTGTCTTTTGGTGGGGTTGTGTGTTGACGTGTGTGCCTGTGCCGGTGCTGTGTACCTAGGAGTTGGTGTGTGTTTCAGCCCTGTGTGTGTGTTGGCCGTAGTGTGAGTACTATGTATGTGTGTGGGTGTGTGGCTGTGTGTGAGTGTGAGTGTGCGTGTCGGTGTGACGTTACGTGTGTGTCGCCCTCCCCACCCGTTCTGATTGATATGTTGTGTGTGCCTAGGTACTTTGACAATTTACAACAGTGACAGACTTCAGCTGGTTCCGAAGTCGTTGGGTGAGCAGGAGCAGCGGGAAAATGTGTAGTTCTGGTTCCATGGTGGCTCTGGACGGGTATAGCTTCCTGAAGGTGAGTGTCTCCTTTATACAGTCGGTTTCACCCAGGGCTTCCATGGTGGTGCGCCCGTGGCAGAACCCTTGCTGCTGTTCAGCCTTGTACTATGTCTGATAGAGACATGGGGGGTCATTACGACCTCAGCGGTCTTTTAGCAAGACCGCCGAGGGACCGCCGTGCGGAAAACTGCCTGTGCAGGCGGTTTGCCGCTCTGCGTATTATGACTGTTGGCTGCTCTCCGTCGTTATTCCGACGGAGAGCCGCCAACAGCCATACTTGCGGGCGGCGGGGAAGTGGAGGTTGTCCACCTCCACCGCCACGGCAGAAGAACACCGCCCAGCGAATCACATCCAGTGATTCACCGTGGCGGTGTTCTGTAGGCGGTGTGGTGTCGGCGGAGCTGCCCACATGGCTCCCGTCCCCTCCCGGAGGATCGACGGAACAGGTAAGTCAGTGTTGTGTGTTGCGTGCGTGCATGGGGGTGTGCGTGTGTGTATGTAGAGGGGGGTGTGAGTGCGTGTATGCTTGCGGCGGTGTTGTGTGTATGGGAATGATTGCGTGTATGGCTGTGGGTATGTCTGTATGGATGTGTGCGTGTATGTTTGAATGTGGGTATGCGTGTCTGACTGTGTGTGTGGATGTAGGCATGTATGTCGGGGTGTGTGCGTATGTGTGTTGGTGGTGCCTGCATGTGTGTCGGGTGAGTGTGAGTAATGTTATGTTGGGGGTCGGGGTGGGGAGGGGGGCCCTGCCACCTTTGGGAATTCCCTGGCACTGATAGTGCTTACCGCTGAGAGAGCGTAGTTTAAACATTACCTATTGTAGATGTGAAATGCTTATATTAACAATGCTGCATTAATAATATTATTCATTGAAACGTATTTTAAACGTGGAGAATTATCACATGCATAAACGAATGTCGACTGTAAGAAATAATTGCTTGTATTATGATTAATTGAATATGTTAACACGTACGATGATTGCATTTATTAGAATCCATAAGCCTTAAGTTAGCGTGAATCGAAGACTAGCTGTGTAGCTCTCATATTGAAGCATATTTTTCTGTTTCTCCAGTGTGCTGACTTGCAAAAGGCCATGACCCAGCATTTGTTCTTTTCTCCGCTTATTGTATCATTGACCGTTATATTCTCATCCGCATGCTAGTTGCTTTAGTATAAAGTTGTACGCTTTGCAACAAAATATGGACACTTTCAAGGACACTGAACCACGGAAAAGAGAACTCTTGACCCGAAGAACGTGCCAGAAAATGAAGTAACCCCGGATGTGCCACCTACGAAAGACGTAAATTATGAAGACCAATCAAAGTGTTGTAATTTATCGTAAAATGACAAATGCATTACTTAATGTATAATTTGATAGGTTACAGATAGTGGGGTGTAGTGACTATCCAATAGAATTTTGGGGGAATGTATTATGAAAAAGGGATAAAAACCCATGACACAGGAGACTCGAGAGCATTAGGTAGGGAATGATATCGATTGCATCCAGAAACTCTGTCACTCCATTTGGTGACTTGAGACTTAGATAAAATCATCCTCACCCTTAGTCGCCCCATTACACTTTCTTCCTTATGAGGGAAGTGTCCCATACTCTTAGACTAATAGACTGACAGCGATCTAACTGATGTCCTGAAGACGAAGACTGATCCTGTATGCTGACCTATTCCGAGGAGGGTAATTATGCTGTTGCTATTGAAATTCATTTATTTGCCTTTTCTTTCTAGGTACCAACTGCTGTGTAAATTTTTGATTAGAGACCTTAGTCAGATGTTTTCCAAATTCATGTTCTAAATTGTTTTGCATGAAGTCCAACATGCTGATGCTAATTGTGGTTAGATGAGGCATTTCATCTTGACTGACGTAACTGACGTGACTGACGTGGTGCTATGCTGAACTAAACATATATGAGGTTTTATGCATTTAGGTTTGTTTATCTTCATATTACTATCTTATGTTTGTGATCTTTGCATTATTACCACATTGTGGCTATGCTCTTTTGCTTCTTGGTTTTGAGATTAATACATTTGCTATTAGATTGTAATCAATAGGGAATAAAATTCACAAAACTTCAATAAGGTATGGTTATTCATGACTGAAAGGTCATGGTTGCGCCGAAGGTTTAACTAATGTCTAAAGTGAAATATATTGTGGTGATATATGTTGACAATATTATTGATATATTGCTTGATATATTGATCAGTTACCTCGTCTTACGGTGTCTCACCACTGGGTCCAAAGATTCATCGGCCTAAAACGAGTCCTGATGTGTATAAATTAACATAGAAGGACGCGTTAACAGTTCTGGTAGCAGAGCGACGGTTAGGCCCTTGGGGGCCCTAGGACAGAGTTTCATTGTTTAATTTGTTTTTCTGTGATAATGCAATTTGGAGATATGATGGGTTGCTAAGTTCGCCATGGCTTTCCCGGGATCTCGGAGCCTGCCTAAATGAGTTGGGAATGTTCTCGGCGCCATAGAGTGTGTGGTTAGGGTCTTTGCGCTTACCTAAGCTTATGCATCTTGCAGGTGGTTGTGAAAATTTTGTGTGTATTTAGGACAAATTAAGTGTTGTTTAGCAGGAGTGGGCGTACTCCACAGTATGAGAGTAGGGAAGTTGGCGTACTTCATGTGAATGTAGCGCTTGTTGCTCAAAAATTATCCACGTGGTTGGTTGGCGTGTACGGACCTGTTGAGATCTAAGACTCCGGAGTATGATGATAAATGTGGTTTATGTTGTAATCTGTGCGGTTTAATAGGTCAATCGGGCGTGGTTGACAAGTCAAGTTTGAGTTATGATGCATGTATGAAACCTTTGATGGAGATTTGACAAATTCTAAAGTGCACTAGAAGGAGTAATTGACAAGTCGAGAGTAGAATTTGCGGGTCAAATTCTGCTTGCGTATGCGGGAACTGAGAAGGAGAGAGTAGCGGCCGAGGCTTCAAGTGAAATCTCTGTAAAGTTCTGAAGCGAATGTGTTACCCTTCCTGTAGTAAACCGACAGATTTGTGTTGTCATTTTAAGGTGCTCGCAATAATTTTGCATTAGTTTGTGTGAGTTGTAGGGATCAGTGAAGAGCGGACAAGCCGCAAGACTTTGTCAGCTGCTGTGTGTGTGAGTGTGACGTCAGTGGTGCCGCGCTGAGATAGGTCGGATGTCGAGAGGGGTCGCGCACGGGTTGGCTGCCGTCCGTGAGAGGCAATAGGTTGAGAAAAGGCAGGTGAAAAGTGTCCTGGGAACTAAGCCATTTCTGATTAAATACGAAATAAAGAATCGCAAAAATGAATTTTGTCAAGGCATTCAAGAGCGCTCTAAAGGGAGATGTGTATATTGTAGCAACTGATGGGGAACCTACACCACCTGAGGGCACTCCGGCTTACATGGTGATGGAAGAGAAAGTTGTCACACCTTGCTTATGGATGAAACAGTGGCGCAAATTAACAGAAAAAGAAGGGTGTTTAGCGTTTCCAGAGCATGGGACATTCAATCCAAAGGTACTAGAAAATCTGAGGTGGATGTTAAGTACACAAAAGCCACCTCCGAGACCGGCACAATACGAGGCTTTAGCGATTTGGGACTTAATGGCTCTTAGACACAGACAAGAAAGGTTTCAGAGAAGGCTGAGAAGGGCAGAGAAATCATATGCAGAAGCTAGGTGGGACAACGAGAGCAAAATGTGGAGAAGAGGAATCGTAGATGGGTTGAAGTTATTCCCAGCAATAACCCAGGGAGAAGAGACACAGGGAAAGAAAGCCTCCTGTAAAACCGACAAAGATTCAGGCAAAACTAAAGAAAATAAAAGGTCCTGGGAAGAGGAAGATGATTCAGAGGATGAGGAATTTATGGATAGATTGTTACATGATCGTCCGCCACTGTATGCGGTGAGCGACAGCGCTCCAAGCACTAGCTTGGATCCTGGGAACCAGACGCAGGAGAAGGGAGTTACTGATACGGTACAGACTAGCGATACAGCTTTGATACAGAATAGTGTCAGTGTACCCAATGCACCAGACTTGCCGATACAGTTGCAGCCTCTACCGCAGATAAAGAGAATTTACCCAGATGTTCCAGTGCTTGAGACTACTACGAACTTGATAGTGCCGCCAGACCCGATATACACAAAGCCAAAGTTAATACAGATTGAATCGACCCCGAAGCTAATGTCTCAACCGCCACAGTTGATACCAGGGTATAACCCTGTAGCGGGACCACCGTTAGTACCTGTACCGGGTACACTGGAGCAGACCTATGGTGTTGCGGCTCCAAGAAGTCTGGGTTCAGGTCAGACACCTGCCGCTATATCGTTACCTATTACTGCTGGTCCCCCAGTACCATTGTATGCACAAGATAAAACAGGGATGTGTGATCAGGGAGTTATGACTCAGGAAGCGATAAGAGGAGGGCCTATGAGAACTCCACAGATAATGGCCCCTTGAGAGCAAGTAAATGAGCCACTGAGACCTTTGATGGACCTTAGTCCAGTAGGGGCACCTCTTGAAGCGATGCGTCAAGCAGGGTTGGGAGTTTTAACTCCCCAAACCATGAGTACAAATACTTCACACTCTCCAATGATACATGCAGGGAACATTTCACTGCAGGGTTTTACAGTACAACAGTTAAATGAGTGGTTAGAGAAAACTTGTACCTCACAAAAGACTACAGTGACCACAGTTGAACCTGAGAAAGAGAAACAAGACGAATACTTGAATTTTGTACGACTAGGGGCAGAAGCTGCCGAGTTAGTGGAAGGAACAATGGGAGTAAATAGGTTGGAATCATAAACTGAGGCAGAATTGAGGTACTTATGTCCCAAGATTAGCAAAGAGGTATGCAAAGTACATCAGAGATTAGCGAATTTGGCAGACAAATACAATATCGATATCGGAAATACTAAACATTTGAAAAGAAGTTACAGATTAGATTTTGACTCCAAAGATTTTGAACACATGAGATCTGCAGGCATGAAGGCACATCTGAGAGAACTGTTGCAAAGTGCACAAATTTGGGGTGCATTGGAGAAATGGGAAGGCCGATGGGCGAAGAAAAGAGATAAGGGAAAGGGAGATAGTCCAGGGTCCAATGAAGTTAGGACCTCACCTAATCTGGATTCAGTAAAAATCTTACCTATGAGAGAGACAGCTGGTGGTGTTTTAGTGCATGTGCCATGGACTAGAGGAGACATTTTATCCTTTACGAATGATTATCCTAGGCTAAGAGAGAAGCCGATCGAGTGGTATCAACAAACAGACAGGTTTGTGAAGCTTGCAAAGTGTCTCTGGGAAGACTTGAATACTTTGTTTGAGATCATTCTTCCGCCTGATTTGTGGCTCGAGAGCAAGAGAGGGGTAGATTGGCCCACGAAGGAGCCGGCAAGAGATAAGGTGACTGGAGCACCTTCAGAAGAGGTGATGAAATATTATCATAAAGTAATTGAGTTCTTGAAACAAAAGGTGTCGCCGAAGGTGACCGATTGGCAGAAAATCGACCGGACCTCTCAAGAGGTTAAGGAGTCAATACATGCTTACTACGAGAGATTATTGAAAGCGTTCAAACATTACAGTGGTACTGAGACTATCGAACCGAAGGACATGAATCACCTCGTGTTTAAATTCGTTGAAGGACTGAGACCAGAGGTTAGCCAGATGATTAAGAATCATTTGATTTGTTGGCAAGCTAAACTGATTGATGAGGTGTTGCAGTATGCAAAATACTGTAGTGATGAGATTGAATTGAAGCAGAAAAAGTTGAAGGAGAAAGTGATGGTGATGCAGATAAGGGCTGCACAAGCTGGAATACAGGGAAATGGAGTTCAGCAAATGATACAGCAACAACCGCAAATGAATGGTGTGTTTCAGGCACAGCCGAGAGGCAGAGGTCGAGGGTTTGTGAACCGTGGTTCGGACATGAATAATGTTGTTATTCAAAATGACGGTCAAGGAGTAAAAAAGATGTCACCATGTCACACGTGCGGGGGTGTGGGGCATTGGAAACGGGATTGTCCGAATATGGTGCAGGATGGTGCAGTTCAGCAGAGCATTAATGTTGGTACATTACAAAATTCACGAGGTCCAAAAGTGAGACATCAAAACCCGAATTTTCAGAATGATTTGGTACAAATGCAAGGGGTACAGCCCATGCAGCAGATGCAAATGCCGCGTTTTCAGTCAGTACAAATGCAACCAGTACAGCAGCAGATTCCTATGGTGCCTAGACAGCAAATGCAATTACCAATGGCTCCGATGGGACAGCAACAGGTGATGCTTCCTCAGCAGGTCACAGGCCAGGTAACCAATCAAAATAACACTGTGCAACAATTCCCATTACGAGGTGAAAATGGCATGAATGAGGATTGGTCAGATGACAGCTCAGACAGTGAAGAGTGCAGGCTTGCAGCATCTTTAGAGGTGGATCAGAGAGGCCCATATGTAGAGGGAAAAGTAATGGGCTATAAGGTTTCATTTTTGGTCGACACAGGAGCTACACGCTCTACAGTTCGAAGTGCAGAAGTCCCGAGATTACCTCTCTCAGGGCGTACTATACGAGTGGTTGGTGTGGCAAACCAGTACCTGACTAATCCGATTACTGATCCGGTGCAGGTTGAAATTGGCAATTTCCAAGGCCTGCATAGATTTGTTGTATGCGATTCAAGCCCAGTGTCCTTATTAGGAAGGGACTTACTGTGTAAGACAAAATGTTCAATTACTTGTTCCAACGATGGAATAGAAGTACAGACAAACAGTGACGATGAGGGAGACGAGAGTCAATTTGTAGAGGAAGAAGCAGAAACAAATGAAGACTACCCTTTGATTACTTTGTTCCCAATGCATACTTTGATCGACCTACCTGTTGATCTACAAGGGACCGTGACAGAGAAAGTGTGGGATTTGACTGGGAAAGAAGTAGGGTTGATAAAAGGAGTAGAACCAGTCAAGGTTCAGATAAAGCCTAATGCAGTGTTCCCACAAGTGCCACAATACCACATGACCCAGGATGTCCTCATTGAGGTGTCACAAATAATTGCAGATTTTCTCAGACAGGGAGTCCAGAAAGAAGTTTTGAGCAGTCCGTGTAACTCTCCCATAATGGGTTTAAAGAAGCCCTGTGGAAAAGTTCGAATTGTGCAGGATTTGAGGAAAATAAACGAAATTGTGATAAAATGCTGCCCTGTGGTACCTAACCCAGCAGTAATAATGTTCCAGGTTCCTTGTGATGCCGAGTGGTTTACTGTGGTAGACCTATCACAAGCATTCTTTTCGATACCTCTTCATGAGGACATCCAATTTTTGTTCAGTTTCAAATTCCTGGATAAGGTGTACAGTTGGTGCAGAATTCCTCAGGGGTTTTCTGAGTCACCATCCATCTTCAATCAGATATTGAAGAAGGACTTGGAACCTCTTGTGCTGCCTTTCAATTCGACTCTTGTGCAGTACATTGATGATTTGCTAATTGCATCCAAAACCAGAGACAGTTGTAAATATGATACCATTGCATTATTGAATAATCTGGGAAAGAATGGACACAAGGTGTCTCCCAGAAAGTTACAATACTGTCAAAAAGAAGTGAAATACTTGGGACATTTGATTGAGAAAGGGTCTCGAAGAATATCAAAGGAAAGAATAACAGCTGTTTTGCAGATGAATCCCCCAACAATAAAAAGAGACGTCAGGATGTTTTTGGGAATGATGGGCTACTGTCGCCAGTGGATACCCAACTTCTCAATCATCTCAAAGCCTTTAATAAAATTGACAGGAAAAGAAGTCAAGGATGAGCCATACACAATAACTTTGACAAAAGAGGAGCTTGAATCATTTCTAGAATTAAAAGAATGCATGTGCAGGGCACCAGCATTAGGAATGCCTGACTGTGAGAAACCTTTTCTGTTGTTCTGTCATGAACGTGATGCTTGTTCTTTGTCTGTTTTAACACAGGTCCACGGAGATGCAAATCGCCCTAAAGCATATTTTTCAGCTACCTTGGACCCTGTCGCAGCAGCCTTACCGGGTTATTTGCAGGCAGTTGCAGCAGTTGGTCAAAGCCTTTCACAATGTGAAGGCATAGTCATGGGATACCCTCTGACAGTAATGGTTCCACATTCAGTTGAAATTCTGTTGACACAAACTAAGAACCAACACATGACAAATGCACGACTCACTAGCTATGAGACGATTATACTGGGGTCACCAAATGTCACACTAAAGAGATGCACTGTGCTGAACCCGGCAACCTTACTTCCCAATGAAAATACTGAAATCAAAGATGGGGAAGAATTTGAGCATGATTGTCTTGAGGAGACTGAACTTTGTACCAAACCTCGCCCAGACATACAGGATACCCAGTTAAAAGAAAACGATTGCATTATGTTTGTTGATGGGTCCTGTCTAAGAGATTCAGCTGGAACATTGAGAGCCGGTTACGCTGTATGTACCATAACTGGCATTGTCGAAGCCTCCTGGCTCGAGAAAGTGTTTTCTGCACAAGTGGCAGAATTAATAGCTCTCACAAAGGCATGCCACGCAGCTGTAAATTTGAAAGTCACTATCTATACTGACAGCAGATATGGATTTGGAATTGTGCATGATTTTGGCCAACTCTGGTCACAGAGGGGTTTCATGACCTCCTCTGGTTCTCCTGTGAAAAATGGTGAACAAATAAGAGATTTGTTGCATGCGATTCAGTTACCTCTCGAAATTGCCGTGGTGAAGTGCAGTGCTTACACCAGATCACAAGATTTTGTGTCTATGGGAAACAGCTATGCAGATCAAGTCGCAAGATTTTGTGCATTAAACTGTATATCGTTTAAAGAGCAGTGGGAATTGTTACCACAACCTGAAAACTACACGAGTTTAAGCCTAGCATTACGAGTGGTTGATACCTTAGACGAACTGAAAACATTACAAAGTCGTGCTAGCAAAGAAGAAAAACGTTCCTGGCAGAGAATGCAGTGTGTACAAAGGGCAGATGATCTATGGGTTTCAGAAGAGGGAAAATTGGTTCTGTCAAATAGTCTTTTGTCACAGTTTGCCCGGTTATACCATGGGCAGGCACATCTGGGAAGAGATGCCATGATCAGATCCTTTTAGATTGATTGGTTCAATCCAAAATTCAGACATGCCGCAGAAATCATTTGCCACAGGTGCGTCATCTGTCAACAGATGAATGCTGGAAAAGGAACTGTGGTAACTTTGAGCCACATTGGGAGAGCTGGAGGTCCATTCAACAAAATGCAAATGGATTTTATCGAAATGCCTGTTTGTGGAGGATTGAAGTACGTGTTGGTGATTGTGTGTGTTTTCAGTCATTGGATTGAGGCATATCCCACACGTAGGAATGACAGTCTTACAGTTGCAAAACTACTACTCAGGGAGCTGATACCAAGATTCGGGTTTCCGGTTTCTATAGAATCAGATAGGGGAGACACTTCGACAATGAGGTGATTAACCTTTTGTGTGCTGCACTCAACATTGAACAAAAGCTGCATTGTAGCTATCGCCCTGAAGCATCAGGACTAGTTGAACAGATGAATGGTACCTTAAAATCAAGAATAGCAAAAATGTGTGCAGCAACAAACATGAAATGGCCAGATGCCTTACCTCTAGTACTGATGTCTATGAGAAACACCCCAGATAAGAAAACGGGACTGTCCCCCCATGAAATCCTCATGGGCAGAGCAATGAGATTACCAGCGGTACCTGCAAATGCACTAGTGAATATTACAGATGATATGGTGTTGGATTACTGCAAAGGTTTGGCTGACGTGACTCGCTCTTTCTCTCACCAGGTGGAAGCTAACACGTTGCCACCAATTGGCGAACCAGGCCACTCTCTGCAAGCTGAAGATTGTGTGGTTGTCAAGAAGCACGTGAGAAAATCGTGGCTTGAGCCGCATTGGAAGGGGCCATATCAAGTAATATTGACGACCACCACTGCTGTGAAGTGTGCCGGGGTTCCCAACTGGATACATGCCAGTCACACAAAAAGGGTAACGTGTCCTGTTGAAGAGGAACTTGAAGTTTCCGGTACAGCAACCTCAGGAAGAGAAGTCTCAGAGTCAGAGATCAGTCAAGAAGGAACTGAGACTACTGGAGAGCCCACTGAGAACAGCCTTGTCCCTCAAACTGTCAATGAGTTCGAGAGAGGTGACAGAGTGCCTATCTCAGTTGAAGCAGCAGGAGAACTAAGCCAAGGAGAGGTTCTCCCAGAAGTAGACGAGTACGGGTTAGAGTCCGAACTCAACATAGAACCAGAAGACGAAAGAGAAGGAGAAACTGTAGATATAAATCGAAACGTGTCAGAGTCTCCCGAACCAGTTGCAGGTCCGTCAAGAGAAAACACCATATCACAAGAGGAGGGTGCTGTCCAACGTCCTGAAGGAAAACACCGAACCAAGACACATAGAGGCGATAATTGGCCAGACAAGTCACATCCTAAAATAAGAGAGGTATCGAATGAGACAATAATAATAGAAAGTGATACTTCACAAGCAGATGATCTGAGTGAAGGAGAACAACAAGGTGAACCAAGGCTAAAAAGAAAAAGAATAGCAAACAGAAGATATACAGGTCCTGAATGGGCATATGCTACAACCTCGGAATGGCAACAAGAATTCTTAGCATTCTGTTTTGATCGAGAAGTACCAGGCCAATACTATGGTACCTGAAGATATTCAAAGGGAAACTCGGCTAAAATTGAATTTGTGAAAGCTGAAAAGAGAAAGAGACTTTAGAAACTACTGGAAGTGACACTAAAACCGGATTTGACTTTAAAGAAACCTGATTACGACAAGCTGCTAACATGAATTGACGAAAAGGGTCCTGGAGTGAGTGAAGACGCTGTAATATACGCAAAAAGAGTTTTTTTCTTCCCTCAAGTTGATTGTTGATCTGCTATTCTGATTCTATACAAACATGGCTTACAGTAGCAAAGGAAGTAAGGTGTGTGGTTGGCTAGGTCTTATAATAGGTGGTGTATGTGCAGCAATGATTGTGGGAGTGATTGTGGGAATGCCATGGAGAGAGAAAGAAACTATTAATGCAACTTCGAAACCTGAAACTACTACTACTAAACTATCACCGTGGGAGGGATTTGAGCAAGATGCAAGACATATGCATGAGGGAACTAATGCAAAAGGGGAACTTTCTACTAATGTCTTCTATCGCTTATTAAATGAGTATGTGGAAACTATGGATGCGAAAGATTGTTATGTATGTACTAAAATTCCTTCATCTGTGCAGGAGGGAGTTACTTATCATAGCCTCCCTCTTACTTATGGAATTAGTTGCAGCTTGCTATTAACAAGATTCTATAATCAAGAGCATGTGCAATACTTTTATTCAAACTTGGATGTTGTGTTTTCTTTTGTGCCTGTGATTGAATTCCTAAATAAATTAGCTAAAGAGCATGATATAAAAATAGTTAGAGGATTCTTTGAGCCAACACTTACATTTGGAACTGCTTATGCACATCCCAACAATTTGACTTGCTTATTGTCTCCCGTAGAGAAAAGCTTTTTAGATCACACAGATGATAGACGCAAAGCACTGAAAGAAAGGTTAGAAAAAGGACTAGAAAAATGTACTTATGCAAATGATTATGCTTACACTGCAATCAAAACACAAGGCAAACTAGCTATAGATGCATTACACGTAGGTAGGCTCTGTATATATAGACCAAAATCCGATCAAGACAATTTGTTTGTGGGTACGAGTGAATGTAGGCATGTGTTTTTGTTTCAGAGTAAATGGACCTTTATGTTAAATGGACAAGATCCAGCAATCCCTGGAATCTATTATATTTGTGGACTAAATGCATATTACCGTCTCCCTAAGGGATGGTATGGGACATGTTATTTGGGAATAGTATTCCCAAAGATATACCAGATTGATGACTTAAAACAAATACCTAAAACGTCTGAATTACAACATCCTAGACAAAAACGAGAATCAGTGGCGGCTGTCATTGGTGATATATTTGGAGCCATAATCCCATCAGTGGGAGTTATCTTGAATTCTATGAAAATTCAAAAGTTGTCTACTATTGTGGATAACATGCTGACAAATTTTACAGGAGCCATACTCCTGATGGATACTGAACTTGCTGCAGAAAGAGCTATGACTCTTCAAAATCGGCTTGCTTTAGACATTCTTTTAGCAAAGAGTGGAGGTGTCTGCAAAATGCTTAATGAGCGTCATTGTTGCTCATTCATATCAGACAACAGTAAGAAAATTAGAAACATGCTTACTAACCTTACCAGAGATAGTACAGATTTGAAGGATCTAAAAGAACCTGGTGTTTGGGAGAAATTTGGGAAAGGAATTGCCCGAGTGGGAAGCTGGTTTACCAACATTTGGAATGGGGTACTTGCAAAAATTATGATGGGCCTATTAATTGTTTTGATTTGTCTATTAGGATTATGGGGGGCATGTAAAATCAATGACAAAGTAAAAAGAAATTGGACTAAAAGAACCCGACGAAATGAAGAAAGTGAAAGAGAGAAAATGTTCAATGAAATATGGGAAAGCTCACATAAAGGGCAAGATGTTGAAATGCGTATTATGCGCAAAGTGAAAAATTAAGATCAAAGAGAAAGATTGTGTGATGACGAGCGACATCAGAGGAGGGACTGAGAGAGCGTGGTTTAAACATTACCTATTTTAGATGTGAAATGCTTATATTAACAATGCTGCATTAATAATATTATTCATTGAAACGTATTTTAAACGTGGAGAATTATCACATGCATAAACTAATGTTGACTGTAAGAAATAATTGCTTGTATTATGATTAATTGAATATGTTAACACGTACGATGATTGCATTTATTAGAATCCATAAGCCTTAAGTTAGCGTGAATCGAAGACTAGCTGTGTAGCTCTCATATTAAAGCATATTTTTCTGTTTCTCCAGTGTGCTGACTTGCAAAAGGCCATGACCCAGCATTTGTTCTTTTCTCCGCTTATTGTATCATTGACCGTTATATTCTCATCCGCATGCTAGTTGCTTTAGAATAAAGTTGTACGCTTTGCAACAAAATATGGACACTTTCAAGGACACTGAACCACGGAAAAGAGAACTCTTGACCCGAAGAACGTGCCAGAAAATGAAGTAACCCCGGATGTGCCACCTACGAAAGACGTAAATTATGAAGACCAATCAAAGTGTTGTAATTTATCGTAAAATGACAAATGCATTACTTAATGTATAATTTGATAGGATACAGATAGTGGGGTGTAGTGACTATCCAATAGAATTTTGGGGGAATGTATTATGAAAAAGGGATAAAAACCCATGACACAGGAGACTCGAGAGCATTAGGTAGGGAATGATATCGATTGCATCCAGAAACTCTGTCACTCCATTTGGTGACTTGAGACTTAGATAAAATCATCCTCACCCTTAGTCGCCCCATTACACTTTCTTCCTTATGAGGGAAGTGTCCCATACTCTTAGACTAATAGACTGACGGCGATCTAACTGATGTCCTGAAGACGAAGACTGATCCTGTATGCTGACCTATTCCGAGGAGGGTAATTATTTCATTTATTTGCCTTTTCTTTCTAGGTACCAACTGCTGTGTAAATTTTTGATTAGAGACCTTAGTCAGATGTTTTCCAAATTCATGTTCTAAATTGTTTTGCATGAAGTCCAACATGCTGATGCTAATTGTGGTTAGATGAGGCATTTCATCTTGACTGACGTAACTGACGTGACTGACGTGGTGCTATGCTGAACTAAACATATATGAGGTTTGATGCATTTAGGTTTGTTTATCTTCATATTACTATCTTATGTTTGTGATCTTTGCATTATTACCACATTGTGACTATGCTCTTTTGCTTCTTGGTTTTGAGATTAATACATTTGCTATTAGATTGTAATCAATAGGGAATAAAATTCACAAAACTTCAATAAGGTGTGGTTATTCATGACTGAAAGGTCATGGTTGCGCCGAAGGTTTAACTAATGTCTAAAGTGAAATATATTGTGGTGATATATGTTGACAATATTATTGATATATTGCTTGATATATTGATCAGTTACCTCATCTTACGGTGTCTCACCACTGGGTCCAAAAATTCATCGGCCTAAAACGAGTCCTGATGTGTATAAATTAACATAGAAGGATGCGTTAACACCGCCATGGATTTCATGGCGGTTGAAACCGCTGGAATTCCACGGCGGTAAGCCGGGTCCAAATACCGCCGGTGGTATACTGATAGCCACTGGGCTGGAGACCCTGGTCTCCAGCCCGGCGGTCGTCTCCGCCCTGGCGGGCGGGTCGGAGAACCGGCGGTTGACCATGGCGGTAACCGCCATGGTCATAATACACCAAGGTAAGACCGCCAGCCTGTTGGCGGTCTTACCGCCGGTTCTCCACCATCCGCCAGGGTTGTAATGACCCCCATGGTCTCTACCGGCCTGCAGGTGGCTACCGTCGACCGTGGCAGAGTGACAGCACTGATGGTGCCAACGGTGGTTTGGCTGCCTATATTCTGTTGGAAATACAACCATGGTCAGAATTAGGCGGTCTTCTCCGCCAGCCTGTTGGTGGTACGACTGCCAACATGGCAGTCCTGCGACCGCCAAACTCATAATGACCCCCATAGTGTCCTAAGAGCTACTGAGGTTTTATAAAATGTAAAATACTCACTGTGTCCCCAAAAAGCATAAAACCAGCACCAGCTATATGAAAAATTCAACAGGGTACATCTGCCTCAAAGTGAGGACTCACGTCACATATATGTAAGGACTAAGGTAAGCAAGACTCGGAACACTGAAGATTACCAATAAGTAATTGGAACAGTAACTATGTTCAACGCATAACATTTAAAACTGTTTTTTTATATACAAGGAATTAAGAGCAACCCTGGGTTTGGGAGAATAATCATTCCACATTTTCCTTCCTGGCACTTGTCATTTTAACATTCTTACATCGTACCTTAGTGGCATTGTGTGTGAAAAAAATCACAGTTTCACAGTGCCTTATTTGTCGCAGGCAATATGGCTGCGCAGATTAAACTCTTGAAAATGTAGCCTTTGTGGTTTAAAACGAACGTTTCTATGGCACCAGCCAATCCAAGACGACGTTGTTCTTATCCACAGTTATCTCTGACTTTACTGTGACTCTCTCCCTGGGATTTAAGTCTCAGCTCTCTGCAGTGTATAATATAAATACGGGGCCGAGGATTTAAAAGTCTCTCACTATACACATTCGAGCCTCCTAACGCAGGGAATCCCAGGAAAATTGGTCCCTAGGGGAAAACGCATTTCTTGAGATGAAAAAAAAAATGTGATTTTTCTGTTGAAGAAGACACACTTGCGTTCATATTGTATAGCCTTTTCCGATCTGACAGCATTTCTCTCAAAAGATTTTCAAGTGAACTTCTTAGTGTTTGAACAAAGGTGAAAAGGTCTATATTAGAAGCCTGATAATTTTTTTCTTCGGTTGGTATGTGTACCAAGTTTTCCTCTTGACACAATGTGTGTCCTAATAAAAGCTGGTTTCCCTTGGCAGCTCTGAACAAGCAATAATGAGCGGCGAACTATTCATCACCATAATGGACAGTGACTGCGTGTGACCGGCGCTGCACAATGTGCCAGGGCGCAGGCACGAGGGAAAGAATGTCTTCTGAACATGTAGGCTAAAAGGTGCGGCAGAAATTTATTTTTCATCACAGATTATAACGCCCGCACTGCGCTTGCTGGAAACAGAAGTTATCCATTTGCCAAACCTCTGCAAAAACGTTTCCAAAGTAGTTAT
The DNA here is from genome assembly GCF_031143425.1 of Pleurodeles waltl. NCBI lineage: Eukaryota > Metazoa > Chordata > Amphibia > Caudata > Salamandridae > Pleurodeles > Pleurodeles waltl. Next base: position 395,425,289 of record NC_090437.1, read on the forward strand.
TGAACATTCCTTTTGAGAGCGCTCTGAAATAACCAAGAGACGACGCGTAGCACTACTTAGAGCTCCCAAATGAATAGAAAGGATTAGTGCTTAAAGTGATTAAATAATGCTTAATGAATTATTTTTTATATATGAAAGAATTTCCATAAAAACAAGTTAAAAAATAAACTGCGCAGGCAATGTTTCATCTGTAAAAAATAAAGTACCAGTGTCCACATTTTTTTCGGAGGCCGCAGCCCCCTTCTCCCAGTCGCTGTGGAGCGTTAATTTATAGAAAACCTCTATGTATTATGAATGAAGAAAAACTTTGGTTATGGCGGACATCAGGGCACTTATACATTCAACTTCAACATCGTTTAAGGCTCAATATCTAAAATGTTCTATTAAAGCTAGTAGTTTTTGGGAATACCTTTCCTCATCATTCAAAAAGAGACAGTTGTCCCTCCCCCTTGGAAGTGATGTCACAGTCGTTATTAGGACTTCCGGTGACCACTGGGAGCCTGCCCCAGAACTGAGGTAGGTGTAGGTGAGTCACGTGTGTTGTGACACAGTGTGATGACATGTTAGTCATGTGTCCTGTTGCTGTCCTTAGTGTCTAGGTGTATGTGTTGTGTAAAATGGCGGCCGTGCAGGTGTGAGCGGTGTTTCTGTGCCTAAGAGGACAAGTCTGGGCATGTTCATGCTGTCAGGCTGGTTGGGCTGCACTGTGGCTCCTCAGAGGGAGGTGCGATGGAACTACAGAGGGGAAACACCTGGAAGAACGAGTCTGGAACCACGAGGTTGTGAAAAACTAAAGCGAAACAACGCTTTCGTTTTCCACTACTTCCTGGTTTTGGTACCTTAACCAAGCATGTCTGAACAACGTACATGTATGGCTAAGGTACAGAAGGGAGTTGGAGTGGACGCGGTGAAGGAGGAGGTAAGTTGGGCTGGGACTGGGACTGTTTTTTGGGGGGGCTGGGTGAGATTAGTGTTTGGGGGGCAGGGTTTAGGTTTTAGGGGCAGGGTGGGGACTCGGGGTATTTTTAGTTTTGGGGGTGGGGTGGGGGCTGGGGGTGATTAGGGTTTGGGGGGAGGGGAGGTCAGGGTTTAGGTTTAAGGGGTGGGGTGGGGGGCTGGGATGGAAGCATGCTGGATCATGCATGCTGATTGGTAATGCCTTTACCAGGAATGCGTTTACAACAGTAAAATCGCTGTAAACGCATTCGTGGTAAAGGCATTAGTGTTTAGAACGAGGTTGTTGTTCCGACCTCATTGTTGAGCCACGGGTGGTTTAGGCACCTGTGGTTCCCACATATAACCACTACAGAGCCCCCACCCACCCTCCCCAAGCCTTGCATAACATTCAAGCAGATGGCAAAGATCGTCTTGAAATCCATCACACCCTTTGTGTTTAGGAGTGCCTTGCTGCACACTCTCATGCAATACCAAAGGTTTTGGGGTTCGATAATATTTGTCAATAGTGTTCAAGCCACCCTCTGAGGCCACCTTTTTCATGAGGGGGTTGTATCTCTTCATAATGACAGAATAATCGCTTCCAGCTAGGTGCTCCGAGTTTAGCGCAGTTCGCTTAGACAGCCCCTTATATGCATTCTGCAGGTCAGAAAGGGCGTATTCCTCTACAACATGACACATGCTCTCCAAAGAGACTATTATTCATTGGGGGATGACGCATAACCCTGCTCCCATATTAGGACCTAGCCACATGCCTAACACGATGCAAAGAGTGAAAAGTTAAATGTTGGAAACATTTTCACCAACTTTGACGATGTAGAAGAATCTATAGCGAGTCCTAACTCCCCTGTCTATGAAGATATGGGGTTTCTGGAGGGAAAAGGCATCGGATGCAGTTATCGTGCAGCAGCCGCATCTAAACACCGAGGACGGTTACAGATCGATGAATCTGTGTGATTTCAGAGGCGCCAACAAGTATCAGGAAAATGAAGCGGTTAGTAAAAAGTACAATATAGACACTTAATACATATATGTAGGAAGTTGGTTCTGTATATACTATCTCAAAGTAAGAGATAGTGTGCACAGAGTCCAAGGGTTCCCCTTAGATGCAAGATAGTGGCAAAATTAGATAATTCTAATGCTCTATTTTGTGGTAGTGTGGTCGAGCAGTAGGCTTATCAGAGGGTAGTGTTAAGCATTTGTTGTACACACACAGACAATAAATGAGGAACACACACTCAAAGACTTAACTCCAGGCCAATAGTTTTTATATAGAAAAATATAGGTGGTCATTACAACGTTGGCAGAAAAAGCCGCGTACCGCCGTGCAGAAGACCGCCAACACACCGCCGCGGCTGCGGAATACCGCCACAGCTATTATGACCCACATCTCAGAATCTGCCAAAATTCAGACACCCACACAAGTCCGCCACACCAAAGGTCATTGATAAACTGGCGATAATAAAACCTCCACCGTCACGCCAACAGAAATACGCCCACACTATCACGACACACGAATCCACGCGGTGGTCTTTCAATCGCGGTATTCCATTGGCCAGAGAGAGACACCACCAGCAAGTACGACAGCATCCACAGTCACATAACACCATCACCCACACAACTTCCACGCACCTCACACAAAACACCACTACATATCACCACACTTATCACCACACACTCCACCCCACACATCACCTACACCACCCCATGGCACAGCAAAGACAACCCAGGTTCTCGGAGGAGGAGCTCAGGGTCATGGTGGAGGAAATCGTCCGGGTAGAGCTTCAGCTATTCGGAGCACAGGTGTAGCACACCTCAATTGCAAGGAAGATGGAGCTATGGCGGAGAATAGTGGACAGGGTCAACGCAGTGGGACAATACCCCAAAAATCTGGAGGACATCAGGAAAAGGTGGAACAACCTTCGGGGGAAGGTGCGTTCTGTGGTCTCAAGACACCACCTGGCGGTTCAGCGGACTAGCGGCAGACCCCCACCTCCTCACCCACAACTAACAACATGGGAGGAGCAGGTCTTGGCGATTCTGCATCCTGAGGGCCTCGCAGGAGTAGGTGGAGGAATGGACTCTGGTAAGTCAAACCTTTACTATTACATCCCCCACCCTACTTGCATGCTATCACCCCCCCACCCTCACCCCCAGCACCCCAACTCTTCACAAATGTCCCAATTTCACAAACCACACATCCCAACACCAAGGCCTGCATGCAACACCAAAGCATGGACACCTATCACCAAAGCATGCCCACACACATACCCATACACCCCCCTAAATTACCATCACACAAGCTCCCACACAAGAATGCTAGCACTGGGGTACACGGTCACCCACCCATTGCACACCATTACACACACAGATTTAACAAACATCCCTGCAGGATCCCTACCCAACGTCACCGGACAGGAGGGTCCACACATGTCCACACCACCAACAGAAGAGGCACACAGTGATGACAGCACCTCTGTCCAACTGGATCTAGATGACCAGCCCAGACCATTGGGGACCTCGGGACAGTCGGTTACTCTCACACAGGCACAGGCCACCACAGACCTTCCCCCCTCTGGAAACACCAGCACAGAACCCACCCAGCGGGCCCATACCTCCGTCCCCAGCACACGTCAATCAGCTGTGTGTCCACCACTACAGGGAACCCAGGATAACCCACCACCCCAACAACAACAGGGACCTGGTGGCAGTGGCAGTGGGCACACGGTCCAGGGGACGGAGGCCCAGGAACACAGGGGAACTGGGAGGGCTTCCGTGCAACAGGGGGAGGACAGGCCAAGGGAACCCACTCTCCACGAGGTCCTCTCCTCCATCATGGGAGCATACCACCACCACTCCCAGGAGACGATGGCAACGGTACTGGCCAAGTTTCAGGAGACCCAGCGCGTGCAGGAGGAACAGTATTTGGGCTTCAGGGAGGAACTCAGAACCATCAGCTCCACCCTGGGCACCATCGTAGGGGTGCTGAAGGAAGTACTCAACACCAGGAGGGACACTGTGGCACTACAAGGGGCCCCTGACGCTAGCATGGACGATGAACTGCCCACCACCTCCGCCGGCGCTAGTAGACAGGACGCCCCGCCACAGGACCACCACACCAGCACCCCACCCCCTGCAGACGGAGAACCACCCTGCAAACGGTCCCTGAGATCCAGGACAAAGACAGAGAACGATGCCAAGACCCCCGCCAAGAAATGAGACCACCATGATTGTCATCCTCCGCCATCACCCCTCACCATTTAACTTCCCCCTCCAATATTTTGCATTCAAATAAACACACCTAAAGCACAAAATGATCTGGAGTCTGTCTGTGATTTCGAAGACCACGGCGCAATGCTGCATTGGTTAACATTGGACCCTATGGGTCCCAGGAGCCAATGACGATGTACGCCGGCGGTGATGGTACGCACAACCGCGGCTGTGACCGCCGCGGTCGTGACCGCCATTTTCTATCTGTTCAATCACTCGATACCTGATCTTCGACAGGGGAGGACCTACACTGCAAGTGCTGCTGTGACCTCGGTCTGGAAGAGACAATGGCTCGTGCGTCTGGGGAGAGGGCCCCTGCCTTCACATCGGAGGAGTTGGAGAAGCTCGTGGATGGAGTCCTCCCCCCGAACACGCTACTCTACGGTCCTCCAGACAAACAGGTAAGTACACAGGGAGCATGTTGTATGGGCTATGCATGTGTGGAGAGGGCTGTATGTAAGAAGGAAGGGGGCAGAGTGCTGCATGCATGAAAGACGGTGAATGCATGTACCACATGGCAAGGGTAGGGATGGGGGCCAATCACTTTGACGGTGCAGTTGGTAATGACTTCTCTTCTTCCCCTGTACATTTCATGTAGGTCAGCGCCCACCAGAAGAAAGATATATGGCGTGCCATCGTCAAGGACGTCCGGACCCTGGGGGTCTACCACAGACGGAGCACCCACTACCGGAAAAGATGGGAGGACATTCGCCGCTGGAGCAAGAAGATGGCAGAGGCTCAGCTGGGGGTGGCTTCCCAACGTGGGAGGGGTGCCCATCGCACCATGACCCCTCTGATGTTCAGGATCCTGGTGGTGGCCTACCCGGAGTTGGATGGGCGCTTGAGGGCATCACAGCAGACACAAGGAGGTGAGTACACTCTCATTCTGCTGACTTTGCACGCAGTGGAGGTGTCTGGGTGGGGGAGGAGGGCTGTGGGTTTCCCTAGGCCAGGGCGAATTCCGTAGGCAAGGCCCCTCCATAAGGCAGGCCATGTGGCACCCCAGCCCACCTCTGTAGACTGCCAAGTACAGCTATTCATGCCCCTGTCATCTATGTGTGCAGATGTCCTCTATAGGCTTGTAGGCCATTTCCCAGTAATTGAACAGTGGAGCCCAAGAGCGCGGCGTAGTGCAGGGGGCTTCTGTGTCTGTCTCGTCCGCCAACGATAGCGGTAATCCATGCACTCAACATGTCTTTCTTCTGTCGTCCCCCCGCCCTTTTTGTGTTCTCCCTGTTCTTGTGTGCATTAGCATCATCAGGCGGAGGAGCAGTGGCACCAGAGCACGAGGGAGCTGCATCCCACATGGCCCTGGAGGGCGAGACTACGGGCTCGGAATACACCAGTGGGACGGAGGGCGAGGGGAGCTTCACGGCGGGGACAGCGGCTGACACCAGCAACACGGACACGTCCTCTGATGGGATCTCCCTTGTGGTGGCGGCAACATCTGTGCCCCCCGCATCTACAGGTACAGCCGCCACCCCCCCTACCAGCACCACCCTCCCAGCAGCCCCTCTGCCTTCGCCCCGTGCCCGCTCACCCAGGAGGGTGGGCATCACCTTTGCCCCAGGCACCTCAGGCCCTGCCCCAGTCACCCCTGCTGCCCTCAGTGAGGAGGCCATTGACCTCCTCAGGTCCCTCACTGTTGGGCAGTCTACCATTTTGAATGCCATCCAGGGTGTAGAAAGGCAGTTGCAACAAACTAATGCATTCCTGGAGGGCATTCATTCTGGTCAGGCGGCCCTTCACCGAGCTTTTCAAACTCTGGCCTCAGCACTGATGGCAGCCATTGTCCCCGTCTCTAGCCTCCCCCCTCCAACTTCCTCCACCCAGGCCCAATCACCTGTACCTCTGCCTATCCCAAGCACACCATCAGACCAGCCTGCACACACCTCACCACACAAGGGAAGCTCAGGCAAACATAAGCACCACACATCCCACAGGCACTCATGCAAGCAACACACACATGCAGACACATCAACATCCACTGCCTCCACTGTGTCCCCCTCCTCGTCGTCTCCCTCCTCCCTCCCAGTCTTGTCTACACTCACACCTGCATGCACTACCTCTACAGTCACTACGTCCCTCACCAGCACACCCACCAGCACACCCCGGTCACGTGCATTCATCACCCCCACTACCATTCACACGTCCCCTGTGTCCTCTCCCAGTGTGTCTGTAATGCCCCCTCCCAAGGTACACAAACGCAGCCACACACCCACCCAACAGCCATCCACCTCACGACAGCCTCCAGCGCATGCACCTGCACCCAAAGTCACCAAACGTGCACCTCCTACTACCACCACCTCTTCCTCCACTCCCAAACCCCCTCCAGCTACCCATCCCAGTGTGTCCAAGAAACTTTTCCTGTCCACCCTTGACCTCTTTCCCACACCTCTCCCACCCCGTCCATCTCATAGGTCCCGAAGTAGCACCTCAGCCACAACATCTCCGGGGCCAGTGGTGCCTGTAGTCACCGGTATATGGAGTGCACCGGCCACCAGGACAGCCAGTGTGGCACGGAGCCACAGCACAGCCAGTCCCCCACCTGTGAAGCATCAGAAGTTGGCCAGTGCCCGGTGGGAGAGGGGAAGACTCCAGCCACCAAAGCCGCTCCCAGGGTTCCCGGTGGGAGTGTGGAGTCAGCTGTGACACCTCCCAAGGTGGGGAAGGGCTACAAGAAACCCGGCAAGTCAAGGAAGAGCTGCACGGTGGAGAAGAGCACCATCATCCCCGCTGCCCAGGAGGCCACTGCCAGCCCCAGCCCAGCTGCCCAGGAGGCCGCCGCCAGCCCCAGCCCAGCTGCCCATGAGGCCACCGCCACCGCCAGCCCCAGCCCAGCTGCCCAGGAGGATACCGCCAGCACCAGCCCAGCTGCCCAGGAGGACACCGCCAGCACCAGCCCAGCTGATCCATGAAGGACACCGCCAGCACCAGCCCCGCTGAACCGGGCACCACCAGCACAAGCACCGCTGGGCCATGAAGGACCATAAGCACAAGATCCGCTGAACAGGGCACCGCCAGCACAAGCACCGCTGGGCCATGAAGGACCGTCAACTCAAGCACCGCTGGGCCATGAAGGAGCGCCAGCACAAGCCCCGCTGAACAGGGCACCGCCAGCACAAGCACCGCTGGGCCATGAAGGACCACCAGCAAAAGCCCCACTGAACAGGGCACCGCCAGCACAAGCACCGCTGGGCCTGAAGGACCACCAACTCAAGCACCGCTGGGCCATGAAGGACCGCCAGCACAAGCCCCACTGAACAGGGCACCGCCAGCACAAGCACCGCTGGGCCATGAAGGACCGCCAGCACAAGCCCCGCTAAACAGGGCACCGCCAGCACAAGCACTGCTGGGCCATGAAGGACCGCCAACTCAAGCACCGCTAGCCCATGAGCGGCAGGGGCACTGGCACTACTGGGTCCGTCATGGGGTGAGTGATGCACTCTGGGCACCAGTCCCCCTCCATAACCAGTGGAGAGATCCATCCACTACCTCTGTCCTTCACAGGGTGATGCACTCTGGGCACCAGTCCCCCTCCAGAACCAGTGGAGACATGCATCCACTACCTCTGTCCTTCACAGGATGAAGCACTCTGGGCACCAGTCCCCCTCCAGAACCAGTGGCGAGATCCATCCACTACCTCTGTCCTTCACAGGATGAAGCACTCTGGGCACCAGTCCCCCTCCATAACCAGTGGAGACATGCATCCACTACCTCTGTCCTTCACAGGATGAAGCACTCTGGGCACCAGTCCCCCTCCAGAACCATTGGAGAGATCCATCCACTACCTCTGTCCTTCACAGGATGAAGCACTCTGGGCACCAGTCCCCCTCCAGAACCAGTGGAGACTGTTATCCACTTGAGAGACTGTGGCTTTGCACTCCCCAGGATTGAACAGTGGGCAAGCCACCCACTGTAGAGACTTGAGAGACTGTGGCTTTGCACTCCCCAGGATTGAACAGTGGGCAAGCCACCCACTGTAGAGACTTGAGAGACTGTGGCTTTGTACTCCCCAGGATTGAACAGTGGGCAACCCACCCACTGTATAGACTTGAGAGACTGTGGCTTTGCTCTCCCCAGGATTGAACAGTGGGCAACCCACCCACTGTAGAGACTTGAGAGACTGTGGCTTTGCACTCCCCAGGATGTAACAGTGGGCAACCCACCCAATGTAGAGACTTGAGAGACTGTGGCTTTGCACTCCCCAGGATTGAACAGTAGGCATTGAGCCCCATCGTGGATCTGGCATCGTACACTCATCCGGCTGAGGTGCCCCCTCTTCCCTTCCCCCTGAGGTGCCTGTTGCATTTCTATCTGATGCCCCTGCAGTGTTCTCTCTGTTTTGATCGGGTATCGAGGGTGGGCCTCGCCCATGCATTTTGGGCCCAGTGGTCCACGGACTATAAATGGTGCAATACCTGAACTTGTATTATTGGTGTATATATTTGTTTATGGTGTATATATATTTTGGAGTACTGGATTTGAATAGATTACAATCGTTACAATCATTTCCTTTTGTCTTTGCATTCTTCCAGGGGGCTTGGGGGGTGTAACTGTAATGTATCATGCTGTATTAGTGTGTGTGTTGTAGTGGGTGAGGGTGAGGGTGTTGCGTGTTGCGTGTGTGTGTCCCTGTTTTTTGCCTCCCCCCTCCCCTGTGTCGTAGGTGCAGTACTCACCGTGGTCTTCGGTGCCGGCATTCGTGCTCCTGGTAGAGGAGCAGGAAGACTATCGCAGGTAGAATTTGGAGTTCCGGTTCCATGGTGTCCTCGTTCCTCGTGGGGTATGTAGAGGTGAGCGTTTTTCCTTCGGGATTCCTGTTTCCGCCGTGTTTTTATCCGCGGTGATTCCGCCCCGGAAAAGGTGGTGGATTGGCCTGTCATAATAGTGTGGGCAGTAAATTGTCTCCCGCCTGTCTGTTGGCGGTGACCGCCGCGCTGTTTGTTTGTACTGACGTGGCGGTTGGAGTGTTAAAGTGGCTGTCTTTGTTGGCGGTTTCCGCCACGGTCGTAATTGTAATTTTTTTACCACCGCTTTAACACCGTCCGCCAGGGTTGTAATGACAACCATATTTTCTTAATTTATTTTAGAACCACAAGATTCAAGATTTGAAGTAAATACATAAAATGCAAGGTACTCCACACATGTAATTAAGGAACTTTGAATTAGAGCAGTAACATACACAGCTTTAGTTAAAATGGCAATAAGCCATTTTAAAAGTTGACGCAGTGCAAAAATCAACAGTTCCTGGGGAGGTAAGTGTTGGTTAGTTTTTCAGGTAAGTAAGGCACTTACAAGTTCAAGTTCCTGGGCATAGGCAGTCTACCGTTGGGGATTCAAGGCAACCCCAAAGTTACCTCACCAGCAACACAGGGCCGGTCAGGTGCAGAGGTCAAAGGAGGGCCCAAAACACATAGGCGCCTATAGAGAACAGGGGTGCTCCAATTCCAGTCTGCCAACAGTAAGTACCTGCGTCTTCGGAGGGCCGTCCAGTGGGGTTTTGTAGAGCACTGGGGGGACACAAGTAGGCACACAAAACACACCTGCAGTGGCACAGGGCGGTCTGGTGCAGTGTGCAAAGCAGGCATCGGGTTTTGAACAGGAATCAATGGAGGGACCCGGACGTCATTCTAGCGGTGCAGGAAGGGCACAGGGGGCTTCTCGTGCCAGCCACCAACTGGGCTAGGCAGAGGGTTGCCTGATGGTCACTCCTGCACTGGAGTTCGGTTCGTTCTGGTCCTGGGGGCTGCGGGTGCAGTGCTGGGTCCAGGCATCTAGTTCCTTTGTTCAGGCAATCGCGGTCAGGGGAAGCCTCTGGATTCTCTCTGCATGCGTTGCTGTGGGGGCCCAGGGGGGGTCGTCTCGGGTTACTCACGAGGTCGCAGTCACCTGGGAGTCCTCCCTGTAGTGTTGGTTCTCTGGAGCTCGAGCCGGGGGCGTCGGGTGCAGAGTGTGAAGTCTTAGGCTTCCAGCGGGAAGAGTGAGGCCTTTAAAAGTTGCAAGAAAGTTGCAAAGTTGTTGCTGTTTTTGAACAGTGCCGCTGTCCACTGGAGTTTCTTGGTCCTTTGGGTTCAGGGCAGTCCTCTGAGGCTTCAGAGGTCGCTGGTCCCTGTCGGATGCATTGCTGTGCAGGTTCTTTGAGTCTGGAGACAGGCCGGTAGGGCTGGGGCCAAGTCAGTTATCGTCTCCATCATCTCTGCAGGGCTTTCAGGTCAGCAGTCCTTCTTCTTGTTGTAGGTTGCAGGAATCTGATTTCCTGGGTTCTGGGGTGCCCCTAAATACTATATTTAGAGGTGTGTTTAGGTCAGGAGGGCAGTAGCCAATGGCTACTGTCCTGGAGGGTGGCCATACCCTCTTTGTGCCTCCTCCCTGAGGGGAGGGGGGCACATCCCTAATTCTATTGGGGAATCCTCCAATCTCAAGTTGGAGGATTTCTAAAGGCAGGGGTCACCTCAGCTCAGGACACCTTAGGGGCTGTCCTGATTGGTGGATGAGTCCTCCTTGTTTTTCCTGGGGTGATGTAACAAAAGGCATGAGCCTTTGAGGCTCACTGCCAGGTGTTACAGTTCCTGCAGGGGGAGGTGAGAAGCAACTCCACCCAGTACAGGCTTTGTTCCTGGCCACAGAGTGACAAAGGCACTCTCCCCATGTGGCCAGAAACTCGCCTGGTTGTGGCAGGCTGGCAGAAACTGGTAAGCCTAGCACTAGGAGTCAGACTGGAATTCAGGGGGCATCTCTAAGATGCCCTCTGGGTGCATTTTACAATAAATTCAACACTGGCATCAGTGTGCATTTATTGTGCTGAGAAGTTTGATACCAAACTTCCCAGATATCAGTGTAGCCATTACAGAACTGTGGAGTTCGTGTTGGACAAACTCCCAGACCATATACTCTTCATGGCTATCCTGCACTTACAATATCTAAGGTTTTGCTTAGACACTGGAAGGGCATAGTGCTCATGCACATATGCCCTCACCTGTGATATAGTGCACCCTGCCTTAGGGCTGTAAGGCCTGCTAGAGGGGTGGCTTACCTATGCCACAGGCAGTGTGACGTAAGCATGGCACTTTGAGGGGAGTGCCATGTCGACGTAGTCATTTTTTCCCCACCAGCACACACAAGCTGTGAGGCAATGTGGGTGGCATAATACATGCTGCAGCCCTTAAAGACCTTCCCTGGCATCAAGGCCCTTAGTACCAGGGGTACCATTTACAAGGGACTTATCTGGGTGCCAGGGCTGTGCAAATTGTGGTAACAAAGGTACAGTTTAGGGAAAGAACACTGGTGCTCGGGCCTGGTTAGCAGGGTCCTAGCACACTTTCAATCATAACTGGCATCAACAAAAGGCAAAAAGTTAGGGGGTAACCATGTCACTGAGGCATTTCCTTACACAATATGTATAGATTTTTGTTACCTATAACTAATAGTATGTTTTTGTTTCTGATTGAACCGTAGAAAACATCAACAAAAAGCGCTGTGGGAGAAAGGTCATGATCAAAGGTTACTGATGTAAAATTTTACTGCTTATGTTGTACAAAACAGTCTGAAAGTTCCACAAGCCAGAACAAAGTGCTGCATAAGAATTGTGTTTATACCTATAATGGCGGTGTTTTCGAAAAGGAAAATATGTGGCAGCCCGCAAGACGCAGTATGGCCTGTTAAAGGTTTTGCAGCGACTGTTGTGAATACACGTGCGAAACAAGACTATTATAATCTGTTATGGTCATAAAATTAATGAACCACAACAGGAGGCTCACAAGTGGCTATACGAGTCGTACACAGCAAGAACAATTTGACATTCATGTAGTAGGCTAGACCCGTACACGTTGTATAAAATGTTAAGAGTTGTGTATGGGATGTCCGAGGAAAAGAAAAATGTACAGCTCTATATGGTTAAAATCGCAGCAGCAGCGCTCAAAGAGATCCAATACTCGAATGAACCAGGTTCAAAACCCGAGTGTATGCAGGGGATGTGTACATATTTTGATAGAAAGATGATAGAAAGGGTTATAGGGAGACGTTTGTGTGATGTTTATTTTTAAAAAAAGAATCGTTCCATTAGCCCCATGAAGACTGTTTTAAAAAATGTAGAGTCATGGGTAGAGGGTCATCACGCTGTTATTTAACGTACATACTTACTTATAGGACGTGTATCAGAATGTCGAGGTGCAAGATGTCTATGAGTTACACCCCGGATACATATGCGTTGGCAGAATGGTATATGTGCTGATTAAAGAAAGAATAGCTGAAATACACCCTGTAACTCTGCATTACTTGAACATTTCTGAGCCACCCGCTACGATGATGTGCGACAGTCCTGAATTTATAACGAATGGTGTTTCAACGCGTGGATGCCCGCAGCTGATAAATATTGGAGCATGTACAAAAGGCGTATGCGCAAGTTAAGTCTTTTGCCGGCGATCGTGTTACGCAAAGCCTTGGAGCTTCTGACAGATGATTATTTCACAAAGAAGGGTTTAATATTGTTGGGCCTTGAACTGTACGAACCTATGAATGCTGTCAGTATCCTATGTGTACAAAGTTCTAGGAGGGGTGAGAGTCGTGTCTAGAGCTATCGAGTGGATTTCTATAAAAATAGCAAAACCTGTGACGCTGAGGTTGATTAGCGGTATGGTGCCTAGTAACGTATGTAGCTACTGTAGTAGTATGTACACGTAGTCAAAAGACAGCCAAATGTCCAACAATACCACATCATAAGATCTGTACCTAGAAATGTAAAGAATATTGTTTAATTCCATGCTAATATTTTTTATTTTTAATAAAATGGCATGACATTAAAAAATTGTGTCTTTCATCTCATGGTTTGTAACAGATGAAAACATGTCGAGTGATGGATTAAGGAAGCTTTATTACGATACAGGTGGTGTTGGTAGCTCTGGGGGCGCCAAAGCACTGTTTAGAAGGGCTCTAGTTGAAAATTAACCGGTAAACAGAGCAATGGTAAAGACGTGGTTATCTGGGGAAGAGGCGCATTCACTCAATAAGCTCGCCAGGAAACATTTTAAGAGAAGACCTACCATCGTTAATGCGCAAGTAGAGTATCAATGGCAGGCGGACATAATCAGTCTTCAAGATTTATCAAAGCTTAATAACGGTGCTCGATACATATCAACGGTTATAGATGTATTGTCCAAGTACGCCTATGCAGGAGCGCTAATCGATAAAAGTGGTTCCGGTGTAGCTGAAGCTTTTAAAGCAATCTTCAGGAAAGGGCAAACCCCCCAAAAACTACAAACAGACGCAGGAAAATAATTTTTAAACAAAGTGTTTCAGACATTATTAAGGCAGCATAATGTTAAACATTTTGTAACTCACACATGAAGATAAAAGCATCTGTTATAGAGCGTTTTAACAGAACCCTAAAGTCTAAGATGTGAGATATTTCAGGGCTTATAACACCTACAGGTACGTGGATATTTGACAGACTTTTATAGGCGTCTTAAACGCCACTTACCACAGAACCATCAAAATGGCCACCGTAGACGTAATGGCTGATAACTCGTTAAAGGTGTGGTGAACTGTGTATGGGAGTCAGATTTCAGCAGATGTAAAAAAGCCACTTTTAAAAGAAGGTGACCTTGTTAGAGTTTCAAAACTGAAAAGGGTCTTTACGAAGGGCTACCAACAGACTTTTAGTGACAAGATATTCATAGTGGAAAGTGTGGAGCTTAAAGAGGATGTATTTATTTACAGGCTAAAGGACTATGACGGGGAAAAGGTGTCAGTGTCTTTTACAAGGAGGAGCTACAGAAAGTACCTAATGATTCGCACAGGGTGTACAGGGTTGAATAGATTCTGAAAAGGAAAGGTAGCGGAGCTAACCACTAGGTTTTTGTCAAATGGGGGGAGTGTACCGAGTAATTTAAAAATTGGATGCTGGGCAGGTCCATGCAGGTTGTGTGAGTACGATGGGGGATTGTTGTAGACACGAAGATGGATACAGCGCCATTTTATAGCACTCTGCTGTCCAATGCCTCAAAGGACATGTTCACTGACAATGGAATTTCTAATTATATAGAGAACTTGGCTAAACCCATCGACCTGAAAGGCAATTGGGAGGCAGCCCTAAAAGAAATCCAATACCCCAGAACCTGGAATACAACATACAACGTCATATTTAACCCCTTCTGTGCCGCAGACGTAATGGTTATGTCCTGCGGCACAGTGCTCATGTGCCGAGGACGTACCCATTACGTACTGGGCACTGAGCTCAGAGGGAGCGCTAGCGCTCCCTCTGTGGGCTTTCCTCCCACCCCCCTAAGGCAGGGATGGAAGGGAAAGCCCTTCCCCTTCCACCCCCAACCCCCCGATCCCCCAGTGACGTCTGATGACGTCAGCGCGCAAATGCGCGCTGACCTCATCAGAGGCCACTTCCCCATCGCACTAGAAGCTCAGCTTCCAGCGCTATCGGGAGAGAAATGCAAAGCATTTCTCTTCTGATCATGTGATGGGGGCCCTGAGAGGCTTCAAAGGGAAGGAAAGGAATTTCCTTCCCTTTGAAGTTTCTCAGAGCATTTCAAAAGCCGGATTGTAAAGCGATCCGGCTTTTGAAATGCCCACTAGAAACCAGGGATTTATTTTTTATTAAAAATTGGCATAAGGGGAGCGACCCCTTGGGCAAGAGTCGCTACCCAGGGGAGCAATATTTTTCAAGGCAATCCACTAGGCCCCAGGGATAATTATTTATTTTTGTTGTTGTTGGGGAACGACCCCTAGGAGGTAACCCCTAGGAGGCAAATTATATTTAGGCCATTTCTGCCCCCCTTGGGGGCAGATTGGCCTATTTTTATGAGGCCAGTCTGCCCCCAAAGGGGGCAGAAACCACTAGACACCAGGGATTTTCTTTTTTTTTTACACCAAATTCACGGAAGGGGAGTGACCCCTTAGGCAAGGGTCGCTCCCCGGGGGGGGGGGGCAGAAACCTCTAGGTGCCAGGGCTAATTTTTTTGTGTGTTTTTTTGATTTTTTGATTTTTTAGAGATGGGGAGCGACCCCTTGGGCAAGGGTCGCTCCCCTGGGGGCCATATTGTATTTAGACCATTTCTGCCCCCCTTGGGGGCAGATCGGCTGATTTTTGTTAGGTCAATCTGCCCCCAAGGGGGGCACAAACCACTAGGTACCGGGGATTTTTTTTTTTTGCGCCACTGCAAGGGGAGCGACCCCTTAGGCAAGGGTCGCTCCCCGAGGGGGTGGGGGGACAGAGGAGCAAATTTGTTATTAGGCCGATCTGTCCTCGGGGGGGGCAGAAGCCTCTAGGCGCCAGGGATAACTTTTGTTTTTTTTGTTTGTTTTGTTTTTTAAAGGTGGGGAGCAACCCCTTAGCCAAGGGTTGCTCCCCTGGGGGGTATATTGTATTTAGCCTATTTCTGCCCCCCCGGGGGTAGATCAGCCTATTGTTATTAGGCCGATCTGCCCCCAGATGTGGCAGAAACCTCTAGGTGCCAGGGATAAAAAAAAATGTTTTTATTTTTTTATTTTTTTTGTTTTTTAGAGGTGGGGAGCGACCCCTTAGTCAAGGGTCGCTCCCCCGGGGGCAAATTGTATTTAGGCCATTGATCGGCCAATTTTTGTTAGGCCAATATGCCCCCAAGGGGGGCAGAAACCACTTAGGCACCAGGGATTGGTGTGTGTGTATGAGTGTGTTTTCTTTAGGGGGGCAGCCCCTTGGGTATGGGTCACTCCCCATGGGGGCACATTACTGTTGGCCATATCTGCCCCCCTTGGGGGCAGATTGGCCTATTTTTGGAAGGCCTACCCACGCAAGTGAGGTACCATTTTTATCGGCAGAGATGGGGGAACACAGAATAGCAAAACAAGTGTTATTGCGCCTTGTCTTTCTCTACATTTTTTCATTCAAATGTAAGACACTGTTTAAAAAAGACGTCTATTTGAGAAACTCCTTGTAATTCACATGCTAGTATGGGCACCCTTGAATTCAGAGATGTGCAAATAACCACTGTTTCTCAACACCTTATCTTGTGGCCATTTTGGAAATACAAAGGTTTTCTTGATACCTATTTTTCATTTTTTATATTTCAGCAAATTAATTGCTGTATACCCTGTATAGGATGAAAACCCATTGCAAGGTGCAGCTCATTTATTGGCTCTGGGTACCAAGGGTTCTTGATGAACCTACAAGCCATATATATACCCGCAACCATAAGAGTCCAGCTGACGTAACAGTATATTGCTTTAAAAAATCTGACATCGCAGGAAAAAGTGACATAGTAAAACATGGAGAAAAATTGCTGTTTTTTTACCTCAATTTCAATATTCTTTTATTTCAGCTGTTATTTTCTGTTGGAAACACTTGTAGGATCTACACAAATGACCCATTGCTGAATTCAGAATTTTGTCTACTTTCCAGAAATATTTAGCCTCGTGGGATCCAGCATTGGTTTCTCACCCATTTCTGTCATTAACTGGAAGGAGGCTGAAAGCACAAAAATTAGTAAAAATAGGGTATGGCACAGTAAAATGTCAAAATTGTGTTGAAAAATGGGGTTTTCTAATTCAAGTCTGCCTGTTCCTGAAAGCTGGGAAGATGGTGATTGTACCACCGCAAACCCTTTGCTGATGCCATTTTCAGGGGAAAAACCACAAGCCTTCTTCTCCATCCCTTTTTCCCAATTTAAAAAAAAAAAAACATTTGTTGCTGTATTTTGGCTAATTTCTTGGTCTCCTTCAGGGGAACCCACAAAGTCTGGGCACCTCTAGAATTCCTAGGATATTGGAAAAAAAGGATGCAAATTTGGCGTGGGTAGCTTATGTGAACAAAAAGTTATGAGGGCCTAAGCACGAACCGCCCCTAATAGCCAAAAAAAGGCTCGGCACAGGAGGGGAAAAGGCCTGGCAGCGAAGGGGTTAATATAAAGCATGCTCAGGACGCTTTGACCATCCACGCCGGGTTTCCTTGTGGTTATTACCCATCTGTGGCCTCAGTGGTCGAAGCCATCAACATAACCATAGCCAACATTGACGGAGGTTTCTATACACTCTACTTGTATAGCGATATCGTAGAGATGCAGAGTATAGGGGATAGTTATTCCCCGATGGGTCCAGGTAAAGGGTAAAAATAACACAATGGTTAATCCACAATACAACACATCAGACTACGAATCAATTTCTAAAAAACATTTTGACACCATTATGATCATGATCTGCGACGATCAGGCTGAGCCGGTGTCCTTTAAATATGGGAAAGTTAATGTTAAGCTTCATTTAAGACCGCAATGCAAGAGCGGCTATTCACGAGTCATCATGGTGATTTTGAAAACATACAGTGACCCCTCTATGTATAGGGATTATTACAGAAACCAGGCTGGATATGGAGCCCCGCTGCCGTACTTTCAAGGGGCCCCAGTTATGTATGGGGAAGGGTTGGGAGATTTCTTCCGTAGTTTGTTTAGAAGAGCTATGCCGTTTTTGAGAAGAGACTATGAAATTGCAAAAACGCATGTTAAAGCGGCTGCTAAGAACATTGCGCAAGACATGGTGGGTTCTGTGACGTCTGCAGTTGTTGAACATATCTATAAAGCAACCGCAAGAAGGAGCAGGGTTGGTGGTCAAGTCTCGCACACCTGCTAAAAGGAAGCGCAGTGCTTCAAAGCGCAGGGACCCGCTGGCCCCCTGTAAAAAAATACGTCAATCTTCAAAAAGCGCTCACAGACGAAGATCCGTAAGTCAGAAGAGAGCTACGAAGAAGAAGGAGGGAAGGGTCACTAACGTAAATATTTTTTAAAAAGCCCGACGCAGACTAGCATTGAAAACAGTTTTTTCATGGAGGTATCGCCGGTAGCTGCTTTAACACCTTTGATGCCAATAGAGTTTTATGTGTCAGGGTCCACAGATATGTATTTGGCTCTCAACAACATGCTGCTGGACCTCACCTGTAAAACTGTAAAAGCTGATGGTTCCAATATTGCGAACATTGCTAAAGTGGCAACGTTTGCTTACCCCGTAGCAACCATGTTTAATCAGGTGGACATTACCCTCAGTAATTGACTTATCTCACAAAGTAATAACATGTACGCATATAGGGCATACATTGAGTGTATTCTCAAGTACAGCAGCAATGCCCTGGACACACAGCCTTCAGCCGGGCTCTTCTACAAAGATACTTACGGTCACTTTGAAGCTACTGCTCTGGATGGTCGCAATCAGGGTTTTGCAAAAAAAAGCGAGCTTCGCCGCCGCCAGTAGGCAGTTTGCCCTCCTAGGTCACATACACTCAGACCTTTTCTACCAAAGCAAACTACTTGTCAATGCATCAATCTTAAGGTCAAACTAACTCGCAACAAGGACTCATTCTGTCTCATCAGTGCAGATATGGAACAGTATAAACTCATTATACTGTTCTCCAGTTTGCTTGTAAAGAAAGTGAAAGTCTCACCAAGCGTCAGACTGGCTCACGCCGAGACCATACAGCTATCAAACGCCAAGTACGCTGTGGAAAGAGTTGCCCTGAAGATATATAGCATTCCAACCAGTACCAGATTAACACAGCAGCAAAATATATTTCTAGGACAGCTACCGAAACTTATTATCATAGGGTTTGTGGACAATACAGCTTTTAGCGGTCAGTATACCTCAACCCATTTCAATTTCAATCACTACAACATGAACTATGTGGCGCTGGTACAAGAAGGGCTGTGATTCCTGCAAAACCGTACACACCCAGTTTTGGAACATCTAATTTCATTAGGGAATATCTTGGACTCATGTCGATAACAGGAAATCATCTGAGGGACTTGGGAGTTGTCGTATCAAGAGAAGGATATGGGGACAGCTACATGCTGTTCGCTTTTAATCTGACGCCCAACATGGAAGACGGTGATCATTATAATCTGATAAAAAATGAAAATCTAAAAGCTGAAA
The DNA here is from genome assembly GCF_031143425.1 of Pleurodeles waltl. Classification (NCBI taxonomy): domain Eukaryota; kingdom Metazoa; phylum Chordata; class Amphibia; order Caudata; family Salamandridae; genus Pleurodeles; species Pleurodeles waltl. The sequence continues at coordinate 395,444,414 of NC_090437.1, forward strand.
TACGTTTTAGTCAACCCTTGGCTACCAATGTAAACATGATTGTATTTGCGGTGTTCGACAGCGTCATTCAGGTCAAACAAGCCTGCCAAATCATGTTTGACTATCTTTAAAAGATTGTACAATGGACACAGTGCAGATACGTGAGTTCTTAGGTAGGCATAAATATGCAAGGAAATACTTTTTAGATGTTTTTCTGAGCGACGGGCTACCCGAGGAAGCTGGTGTAGAAAGACTATGTTCGCTAGCCTTTAACACAGATCCACATTACCAGGGTGGAACACACTGGGTGGGAATGTTTTTGGATATTGACAAGGTTACAGTGTTTGACAGTTCAGCGGTGTTCCCCGAGCATAACATCTATACAAAACCCATATTCAAGTATATAAAAAAGCTGCTGTTAGGGTCGAGTATAACAAGATGCGGGTGCAGGGTTCTTTATCAGTCACATGTGGGTAACACTGTATATATTTTATTAGTAAAATGTCTGAGGGTATGGCGTTTAGATATTTTCTAAATCTATATTGGTGCGATCTAGTAAATAACAACTGTATGATTGTGAAGTTTGTAAAAGAAAATCCGGGGTCTACGGAGACCGTTGTTAAAACGGAATACGATGTTTGTCAAAAGTGTAAGGCCGTGTAATGCTTAAATACTTGCAACTATAATTGTCTACAATAAAATAATTTAAACTCGAAATCAGACTATACATTTTCATTGTTACGGCAGGGCCACACGTTAAAAAGATGACAGAAGAGTAGTGAAATTATTAAAGTGTTTATTACATATAATTTTAGTACAAGCGTTAACCAACCAAACATACTAAAGAAAATAAATGATCTAAGAAATCAAATACATTAATCAGTGTAAAACTATACACACAGACAGTGTAAAACATATACATAGGTTCAAAAGTAGAACATTTATCCAAGTGTTCCTTTTGGACGATGTCTTTTTAGGCTCCAAAGGCAGAGGCGATATGTTCCATGACGGGGATAGCCGGTAGATAAGCAGGGCTGGGGGCACTGGATTTAAAAACAACAGGCGTTGGAGTACTTGAAGGGCTGTAAGTAGGATCTTTCAAACTTTCAAATAGCCGTCTGTTTTCAGCACTACTAATGATCGTAGAAGGAACGTTGAGTGCTGCAGCTGCCTGTAGAAACTGATCCCAACCTCAAGGCACTTTCTGGAGCGACAGGGTTTTGGGATGTGTCTGAAACCTTTGACGAGCTCGAACATATGAGATCCAACAATCGGCTGTCCTATGTAGAGGAATTCACCCCGATCGTTCCATGAGGTTAGATCTTTAGAAGCAGCCATTTTACTTAGTAACATTTGCGCCGCACCACTGTACCTCTGACTTCAAGAAAGACGTCTGTGGGCGGTAGTGATGGGACCACCAGATGTGGGGGATGTTGAGCCTGAGGCTCGGTGAGAGCTGGTGGTGGCTGATCAGAGTCGGGGTATATAGAGTCAGCATGTTTTTTTCTGACTGCCATTGCTTGTAATCATATAAAACGTTTTGAAGAACTCTGGAGTAAAGATCGGCTTTGTCATAAGGTTTTAAATCAGACCAGTTTAAAATGTTTTTAATTTCCGCATCTAGGCGTAGTGTTTCATTTTTTCGTATATCCCAAGCGTCGTTCGTAGAAGGGTCCAACTGTTTCAGCTGTTGGCGCGGTACCAAGTACATGTTTTGGGCATAGTCCATTAGTTCCTGGTCAGGAGGTTTGTAATTAAAGGAATCGCTATGCCCAGAAGCACTCCTATAACACCGCCCGACTGTTTTACAAGTTTTTTCTTAGAAACAAGGGAAGCCCTTTTTATTACTAAGCTTTTTGATAAGGTTACGCTTCTTCTTCATCACACGGACCTGGCTCTCTGATATAGGGACATTGCCTTTTAGGGAATTTAGAGCAATTTCTGAAATAGCAGCCACTAAGTCATCTGAAGCCGAGCAAAGGATGGCCTTTCTTTGTTGGGGGCTAGCTGTGACCAGCATTTTCAGGAGGGCTAAATTAGGTCATAGACACGGGGACATGGTCAGCACCTTATATTATAAGGCTTAAAGTGTAAATGTTACAAAAGTCTTTTTATACGATTTGGGTTTGGTTTTAGGTATTTAAACGACAGGGAGGCCGGGTGGGAAAATATCAGCATGTAGTCTGTACTCTTCTAGAGTGTTGGGTTTTAAGTCTACCAGCAGGTGGCCGTGAGGTTTAGTGGTAGCGCCGGTAAAGGCTTCCAAGAAAAACTGGGTGTTTTTAGGGTACATCTGTTTTGCGATGATAGGTATCTGCTGTTTGTCACTGTTTTTTTTTTAATAGGACGAGATATGAGGTGTTTAGAGCTATAGAACAACTGCTCTTACCCTTGTAATACAAGATCTGCATGATGTAGCATATGCTTAGATTACAATGGTGTGAATATTGGGTAAAAGCTTTTTCTGTTTCGGGATAGTCCCTGCCCTCGCTCATAAGATTATCTACAATCACCATGTTTATGAAGTGTTTAGGTAACAAGGCATCGTGGTTGAGAGTGTCGGGTATGCCTTTTGATAAATTTAATGTGGGGGAACCTTAGGGATAGTTCTGTATAAAGATCTTGCCAGCATGAAAAAAGCCATAAGATGTTGTTTGGGTCTGGGATAAAACCCCCAGAGCGTTTTCTAACAACTTCTTTATAAAATAACTTTTACCGCAATTTGAGGGGCCTGCTAAAATGCAGAAAAACAAGTGTTGCAATATTGTGTCCATAGTTGTGGCAATTTGGTATTCTAATGCAGCTTTAATAACCGTACAACAGGGTTTTGTAGTCTTCAGTAAGGACCCTTTTATCAAACACTACACGTAAGGTTTTATGTAAAGGCTGGGTTGTAATTTCCCACCGCCTTTTGGACAACACTATACCAGGCTATTGTACAACAATGGTTTTATTATTATCGCCATCTTTCGATATAGCGTATTAATTCACCAAATTCTTTAAACTTTCAAAATTTATTTTAACTGTGCTATTAACATTTAAGGTGATACCTTTCACTTTCATACACATGGTGTTGTTTGCCATTTTGTAGGAATAGGTCTTGGATCCAAATTAAGTGAATTCTACTATGTAGTCGTCCTTATCTAATTTGCTGGTCAAATCTCCTAGATAATCACCTAGGGGTGGGTCTTAATCACAATCCTTACTCACAAAAAAACAGAGTCGGTATCATTATATAGACAGCGCTCCTGAAGTTTATCCAGCACCCTGTAAAGCTCTAAAAAAGCGTAAGCCATTGTGAAACAGGCTATGAAAATATTTGTATTGATACATGTTGTGAAGTACTCTTTAGCATATTTCCAGCAGAGAACGGCGGTCTCATCATCGATAAACTCGCAGCTGGACACATCATAACTAGGTGAAAAAACGTACTTAAATAACTCGTCAGGATCTGTTATTTTGGTAGTGTTTGGTAGGTTTGTACGTGGGGCAAATTTTCCCCATAAGGTGTTTAGGCAGAGCTTGGCTAACGGGCACCTGGCGGGGTTGACTTAGATGGACTAGGGTCTCAATCGTATGCTGTTGTGAGCATGGTAATTATCGATGTACTTTTGCTTAGAGGCCGGATCGATGCACCATTCAGGTAAGCCCGAAGCCTCCTGTTTGTCTCTCAGAAACAAGTTGGTATACTTAGAAAAGAGACTTGTTGATCTTCTTTCAAAGTGTCCACTATTTTACACAGTCTGTAGCCTTTCTCAAGGGCCGTTTGTACATCAATGCTACACCAGGTACCAATGAGCATCCTCTGCTCGTCGTTGTGTCTACACTCGTTAGTCTCTTTACTTTCAGCGGAGGTTCGACACAACGGAAACATGAGCTTGCCATTGACTCTGTACAGTAGCACTGGAAAGTAAAGCTGCCGTAGTGGGTAGATATGGCACTTAATGAGCCCAAAATATTCACCTATGGGCTTAAAGTTCCTTTAGAGGATGGTTGGGTGGCTTATAGGGTATAACTTCTGTTTGTTCACAAACGGGTACAAGCTCGTGAAATCATAATAATGTATTTTTTTACCCTCACCCACAGCCCTGTACAACTGTAAGACGTCACGGGTTTCCAAAGGCTCGGGTAACTGCTGTCTCTTAATAAAAGATGCAAGTTCAGCATCCAAAGCTAGCATGTCGAGCCACTCATGTTCCCATAGGGTTCTCATTACAAAGCCACCACTTTCAACATATTCAGCCTTCATCAGAGTACGGCGGTGTAAGTGTTCAAACTTGGTGTACAACTGTCTGTTACACTTGTGGGCCTTGTAACAGCGAGGACAACCATGGTAAAAACAACTGTTGTACTCGAAAGCTGTAGGCACAACATTAATTGTAGCGTAGCCATCTAGATAATAAGGCCCCACTCGGTATTCACCGCCCTGTAAGGCATGTTGAATGAAGATGTTTTCCTTGTCAGAGAAGTACATGAGCCATTGGATGGAGGGGGTTGAATAGTGCTTCTGTTTGCCGTTATAGAGGTCGGGCGGTACTAGAGATATGGTGCAGGGCTTCAGAAACATGTTTGTAGCTAGACATACACATGGAGCCAGTGTGATATTTTGGAATGGGTCTATGTAGTGTTCGGTCTTTTTCACTGTTCAGGTATTGCGCTTCAAAACCTTAACCCTTTTGGTCATTTCCACAACCATGTCTCTGAAAAGGTTGCAGGCTTTTCGTAATATCAATACATCTGCCTGACAGTACGCTTTCAACTCTGTGGAAAGCTCTCTTTCTCAGCCGGCATAATATACTTGACACCGTAGCTGTCTAGTTGTTGGCATGTGAACTTCATAATTCTGATTGGCCCAGGTGTTGAAAAAGTGGGGGAAAAAACCTTTGCACCCTGGGAAACCAAAGGCTTTTGGTAATTTGCCCATTTCACTGGTCGAAAATTTAGGGTATCAGTTTGGAACCCTGGGTGATGAGCTCTACAGCCATCTTTTCACCAATCATGGTCTGCAATATAAAGGAGTCATACGCTTTCGAGTTATGAGCCAGCAAAGTGTACCCGTAGAATTTTGGTTGAATGAAAGTGGTGAGGAACTTGTTCACGCACCTACGCCCTTCAAACTCCCAGCTGTCATCGGAAGTTAGATGATGAGCATGAATATAATTAGGCTGATGTACACCTGTGTCCTGTGCACACTCTATAGCGGACACTACGTAGTCTTCGGTTTTGGTCTGAGGGAACCCTTTAACAATGTAACACTTGTGTTCTGTCGCATGTGACAATATACCTTACACCTGGGACATTTCATACATTTGCATTTTTGCTCATAGGCGACGTATCACCCGCATCTCCTGCAGTCTGCTTTAGAGACACAGCAAACAAGGCTGTTAAGTATGCTCAAGCAGTTTTGCGGGCAACAAAACATATTACACATTCGGCACCGTACCTTCTCCCCACGATCTCAATACACCCGTCTCTCTGGCACATTTTACAGTGCATTTCGGATTGGTGAGCTGTCTGTGTGTAGATATGGTTGCCATACTTGGCTCCTAGAAAACCCGTCAGGCTCAAAATACTGTAAAAGTGATTTTGATGATGGAGAACATACACAGTGTTGTTTTTCGTCCACACCCCAGCCGTGAAGTACTTCCAGGAAATGTTGAGGTAAAGAGCTTTTAACGTAACAGCAAAATAGTTCTCAAAAGCCAGTGGTCCTCAAAACCAACCATTCTGTTTTTCAAGCTGTCATAACTACACAAACTTGCCAAGTCAAATCAAAGAAGTACATGAGAAAAGCAAAGAGATATCCTCAGTGGAGACAACAAAGCCCAAACTGGAAGAAGGTTTGCAGAGTAATCTTGCGCTTATTTCAAAGGAAGAATCAAGAAGAGAAGATCCAAGATGGCCGCTGTGAGTCCTGAAGGTTAGTTACAGTTCTAGTCTTGCAATCGGTTGGTTGCTAGGTTACGAGCTCTCCAACTGGAAGCTTCGCACTTCAACTGAGGTCTGACAGGAATCAGCTGTGTGGAGAGAGAGCGCGCTTCAGAGCAGAAACTCCTGTGAGGTAAAATTACATTTGAAGATTATATTACAGAAATCGGATAAATATTGTCAAGGTTTATTCAAAGAGTTTGATAGTAGACCGTTCCCGTGGAAGTCGGCAAGGCTACAGAGTTAATGTATGAATAAATCTTATGTTTACAAGGTTCTTGTTTAAGATATTAAAGTCAAAGAAAAAACTAACTTTAAACGAGCAAGTATCTACAAATGTCAAGGTTATAAATGAAGGCCAAGTTTAAAGGAGAAACGAACTGTTAACAAATAAGCATTTACAAATTCAATGGTAATAAACCAAAATAGAGTTTAAAAGAGAAACAAACTTAAATAAACACGCATTTACAACTACAAGTTATCAACAGATGTCGAAGTAAGAAAGGAGAAACTAACTTTAATAAACAAGCATTTACAAATACAAGTTATCAACAAATGTCGAAGTAAGAAAGGAGAAACAAACTTTAATAAACAAGTATTTACAAATACAAGTGTTGACAGAAGTCACAATAAGACAGGAGAAATTAAATAACATCAGCTGATTTGGAGAACGCATTATCACCAACTATATATATATATATATAGCAACATAAAACCAATCTCTAACAAAGGTTGAGAAGTTCTTCCAGAATCAGTAATAAGCTTTTTTCAAGAAGAGCTATCATTCATAGAGAGAAGCAAGGCTACAGAGAACTCAGGGTGAGTGAAGAAATAATAGAATTAAAGAGAATTAAGTGTTGAGAGTAGAAAGTGAAAAACTGATGTTGTATGTCCCTAGTAATTGCGACTGTGACTCTTGCAGGTGCTGCATCCAATCTTAGATTTGAAGAGGCAGACTGAGTACTGGCGTTCATCATCTCTGTGGCAGTCTCTCTACCATCCCATTCCCCTTTCCCCCTCCGGGGTACTCAGCACGAAGGATTAAAATTTGTTGTGAGTAGCTCGGGTCGGGACCGAGGAGTTATCTTCTGCTTCTGAGGAAATCGAATTGAAGTATCCTGACACAAGCCCTATGGGCTTCAGCAGCTCTAGACAGAATGTGAGCATCGGGTGTAGCGTGATCCATCAGTAACCCCGCTATGCTAGCAGCCAGACACGTGTTGGATGCCCCTGTGTTAAAGTTGAGCAACAATCTTTGTTACTTACCAATGATCTTACTATACAAGATGCTCTTTAAAGGTCTGGAAGCACCAGCTTTGACAACGAGGGCGATAGCTCCGAAGGTGCCATATCAAACAAATATCACAAAGTGAATTTATGGATTTGGTCAAAGCAAGCAGGCCTTCCAGTTTCCCTTCTGATCCTTGTCCACCACACATTTTCAAGAACATTCTTTTATCTACTTGTGCTGCCACACCTGTATGAAGAATCATCAACAACTCTTTAACTACAGGAACTTTTCCTGAAAGACTTGAAAAAGGCATCCTTATGTCTGTTATTCAAGAAAACAAACCAAGACCCACAGGACCCCAACAACTACAGACCAATCACAAATGGACCTTTCCTGAGCAAACTGATAGAAAGAGCAGCATTCGCCCAGATGTCACAATTTATTGAAGACAATTCCATACTTTCAGACTACCAAACTGGATTCTGCCCATAAAGAGGCACTGAATCAGCACTCATAGCAATCTGGGATGATGGAATACCATCGACCGCAATGGAGTTGCTGCACTACTTCTCTTGGACCTCTCAGCTGCCTTTGATATGGTTGACAATGACACCCTAATTCAAAGACTCCGCGAAGCCAGCATAGAAGGGACTGCTCTCAACTAGATTATATCCTACCTTCCAAACAGAACTGATGTTATTGATTCTCCCCCCTTCTCGTCCAAACCCTACCTCACAAAAGCAGGGGTCCCCCAAGGATCAATCATCTCACCTTTGCTTTTCAACATCTACATGATATCATTACCAGAACTGATCAATGATTTTCAACTCACCTGCTATAACTATGCAGATGACATACAAGTACTACTTAAATTGGAATGCTCCAAAGACACTGAAAACTCATGAATCTTCAGTTGCGTCAGAGCCATTGATCAGCGGATGACTTGGGGCCATTTCAAACTAAATGCTTCCAAAACGGAAATACTCACATGTGGTGACTGGAAAAATGATGACCCACTGTGCGCCTGGCCTGACGATCTCAGACCACCTCCTCAATTATCCAAGGAAGTTAAAAACCTTGGAATTACCCGGGGCTCCAAGTTAACAATGAATGCCCAAGTGGACAAATTAGCATGAACAAGCTTCATCACCTTGAAGACTCTGCGACACATCTTCCCCCACCTCGGATTTCCACACAAGGTGCAGGCTACTATCTCTCTTGTCCTATCCAAACTGGATTATGCCAATGGCCTCTACCATAGATCATCTCTATCCATTATGAAAAAAGTACAACGTATTCAGAACTCTGCTGTCAGGCTACTATTACATTTAACGCCCCAAACCCACATCTCCCCTGCCTTGAGAGCACTACACTGGTTACCCGTTGCCAGAAGATTCACCTTCAAGCAGCTTTGTATCACCCACAATGCTATACATGTAACAGGACTGCTTTTTATCAGAAACAAAATAACCAAATACATTCAACAAAGAAACCTCCGCTCAAGATTGGCACCCCGCCTTAGAACACCACCATACAAGTAAAAGACTATCGGTGGTACATCCTTCTCCGTTCAAGCAGCCAAACTATGGAATTCATTACCCCCTAATATAAGATCTACGGATAACTATCTTGTCTTCAGAAGACTACTCAAGAGTTGGCTCTTTCCTTCATAACCACCATCTTCAAACAGCAATGGACTGCAATGCTTGTGTTGATAAATATTTTTATTCTGATTATATGTATATTCTAAATATGTATAGTTCTTTAGGAAATATGTATCATTACCATGTCATAACAGTAAATTACACACATACTCTTTAAACCTGTTTAACAAATCTATATTCACTCATGGTTAAATATATACATATATCCTTATCTAGGAGCTATACAATGACCTATGAACATGTTGAGCGTAGAATAACATACAAATATATATGTATGTTATTTATGTATGTAGACACACATATATACATACATATATGTATGTGTGTATATATGTATATATGTGTGTGTACATACATATATGTGTATGTTATTCTATGTTTAACATGTTCATAGATCATTGTATAGCTCCTAGATAAGTTGTTATATTAGATACTTATGAATCCCTGCTTTAGTTTTTATATCATGCTGAAGAAATGTTTTGTTATCATAAGCATTTCACTATTCAGAAATTCAGGAAAGATAAATAAATGTTAGAAAAGTACACTTATTAATTGACTTCAAATATAACAAATCTTGAAAGTCTGTGTTTATACAATACTACTTTTCTTCTCATATTATTATACCCATTATTATATTATTTGAAAATATATTCCCGTACTATGTATTTAGGACCAAGGAGGGGATTCAAATCTATCCACTAAGCTACTTTTATGACCCGGCTACTTTATTTTCTTCAGTTTCTCATTGTAAATACAATACAGGGCTGACTACGTCACAATTCCAGACAAAATGTTCCTTCCACGTAGTCTCTTGAAGAGAAACCTTAAGGACCTAATAGATTTTATTGATTCAGCTACTCGGCTACAGGATAAAGAGCTAGTTATGCTCTGGGTAGGAGATTTTAATATGCCCCTATGCCATCAGGAAGCTCCACACTTGTGCAGCGTTCCTACTGAGGGTAGAGAGATGTTAGCCCACTTTACTCATACCAATGGAGGTGAAGCTTTTAATTTTCTTATCTATAAGTTTGAACTTGTATATGCAAGGGGGAAAAGTGTCTGCAAATACCCAAAAACTTCCCACATTTACAGGGAATTCTAAAGGGAGCATTATTGACTTTATTCTTATTAGCTCTTTAGATTTTCTTTTAATTCTTGACTTTAAGATAATACCCCATTGCGCCAGTGATCATAATCCCCTATGTATTGATTTAGCTCATGACATCAAATTGGCCACAAAAAATGGGGAAGTGAGAAGAAACTTTGTAGTCAATAAAAATTCTGGTGTACGCATGAAATGGGGAAAGGTAGATCCAAATGCCTTTAACCACAAAATTAAAAAGTCAAAGCTAGACTCCATTAATATTTGTCTGTCACATCAGTCAACCCATGATCTTATAGTCCAAGAATATGAACATCTAAGTAATTCCATTTCCGCTGTACTGATAACTGATAGGATCCCTTTGGGTCCAGTGGCTCACCGATGGTTCAGCCCTGCATGTACAGCTGCTCATAAAAACCTAAAAAAAGCTCTCAGACCTATTCCCTTTTCCTGCGATCTAGTTAAAATGGCAAGGGCTCAATATTAGGCAACGCTAGAAGAGAGGAAATTGGAAATTAGATCTGAAGCGTGGGAAGAGCTTCTGGCAGCTACTGAATTGAGGGATACCTCAAGATTCTGGAAGGTTGTAAATCACCTGTATTTTTCTGATAATGACACTAGAGATTACGATTGTTTGATTCCAGAAACTGTTTGGATGAATCATTTTACAAGAGTATTTCATTCTGGAATTGATTTACCAACTGAGGGGGATGAAAGTATCAAGCAGAAATCTGCAGAATCTAATTTGAACATTCTAGATACTTCCATTGACCTTAATGAGGTTATTTCAGCAATAAACCGTTCTAGGCCAGGAAAGGCACCTGGACCAGATGAGGTCCCACTAAACATCTTTAAATCTATGCCAAATTTCTGGGGTCCGCTAATTACAAATGTGCTAAGGAGTGTAGTAAAGAGTAACATTCCTATTTCGTGGAAGTTGGCCACTTTTATCCCTATATTTAAAAGGGGCAATAGACAAGATCCTACTTGCTATAGGCCAATCTCCCTGATAGATTCAACGGCTAAAATATTAGGGAATATGATTTTATCACGGCTGGAAGATTGGGTGACGGAAGCCAAGATTCTCTCCCTAATTCAATATGGCTTTAGGCCTGGCGTAGGGACAGTAGAACAAGCACTAAATTTGCACCTTGTTCTCAGCAAATATGTAATTGCTAAAAAATAATCCATTCATATGGCATTTATTGATCTTTCAAGTGCTTTCGATTTGGTAAATAGAGAGAAACTTTGTTAAATTATGGAAACTTTGGGGATTGATCTGAATATGTTGGAGTTGATAATGCGTTTACATACAGATTTAATGGTCTCAGTTCAGTTTGGATTGCATGTTGAGAGAACTCCTCCCTACTCCATCAAGACGAGGAGTAAGGCAAGGTTGTATTTAAGCCCCATTTTTATTTCTGATGTATATTAATGGGCTCTATGATTTTTTAATAAAATATGGAAAAGATTTCCCCAATATGGGACAGAGACAGCTTCCAGTTTTATTATACGTTGACGATGCTGTATTAATTGCGCACACAGCTAACAGTCTTCAAGACCTGCTGGATCTTTTTTAACTTTCATGCAAGACCTTGATTTGAAAGAAAATTTCTCAAAGACGTATGTAATGACGTGTGGCCTTCGAAATACAAGGTCCAAATAATTCACAATGGGAGGTAATATCAATAATAAGGTGAAAGACTTTTGTTATTTAGGCATGTACGAGAGTTCCTCTATGCTATGGAACTCCCATCTTAAATTTAAGACCCAGCAACTGGTGAGAAATATAGAAGCGATATTTTGCTTCACCCGCAAATTGGGACACAGACCAATATCTCAGATCATTACACTCTACAAATCAAAGTGTATATTAGCAGCTACATACGTGGGACGGACATATGGGGTTACGCCAAAGCAGGTTTACATCAACGTGTTGAGAATAAATTTGCCCACAGAATATTGATTGTACCTAAGAATGTAGCAAATGTCATCAGCCATGAGGAATTGGGTTCACGATATATAGAAGATCTGATTGCTGTTGCCCCACTCTTGTTGTGGCTCAGATGCTGGAGAAACCCTGCAGCTGGCCTGATTCAAGACTGTAAGACTGATTGTATACATTTGGCCAAATCAAATAAAATCCCATGGCTTTCATGTTTGCAAACATCTTTTCAAAACTTGGGGCTCGAGAATATGTTTACAAATCCAGAGTCTTTGCCAATAAATGCTAAGGAGGTGGTGAAACAACAGCATTTTGAATACACCCCGAGCCTTAGACTTCATAGTGTCCAGAATTTAAAAACTTTTTAACCTTATGTCCAGATTTCAACTGTGGTTACCATGGAACCCTATTTAACTTGGTTCTTGAGTCCGTTAATGTGTTCCTTCTTAACATTATTTAGATTAAATGTAATTCACTATAGAGTGGCCTTCCCTAAACAATGCATCTGGCAAAAAGAGCTTCCACCTTGCCCATGTGATGCCAGATCTAAGCAGAGCACATGTCATTTTTTTCTATTTTCTACACTTTATACTTCCCCTAGACATGCTTTTATATTGCCTATTTTACGTAAATGAAAGTTCATACATTATAAAGATGCTATGATCCATGTTCAAAAATTGTCAGAAATTCAAATCTGTTATCCTGTATTAAATGTTATTAGATCTGCCATTGCTATCAGGAAATGATATGAATGGGTTGATATAGTTGTACAATAGTTCTAATTTGGAAATGGATATGATTTTAAAACAAATTTGTGATTTTTGATATAAGTGTGCATTTATCACTTTGGGGGTCATTCTGACCCCGGCGGTCAAGGACCGCCGGGGCCGGGGTCGGCGGTAGCACCGCCAACCGGCTGGCGGTGCTCCGCCGGCTTTCCGCTGCCCATGGGAATCCGCCATGGGGATTCCGACCCCCTCACCGCCATCCTGTTCCTGGCGGTTCCGCCCGCCAGGAACAGGATGGCGGTGAGGGGTGTCGTGGGGCCCCGGTAAGAGGGCCCCACTTTGAATTTCAGTGTCTGCTCAGCAGACACTGAAATTCGCGACGGGTGCTACTGCACCCGTCGCACATCCTCCACTCCGCCGGCTCCATTCGGAGCCGGCATCCTCATGGAGGGCTGTTTCCCACTGGGCTGGCGGGCGGCCTTTTGGCGGTCGCCCGCCAGCCCAGTGGGAAACCCAGAATAACCGCGGCGGTCTTTTGACCGCGCAGCGGTATTCTGGCGGTTCCCTCCAGGTGGGCGGCTCCCGCCGCCCGCCGGGGTCAGAATGACCCCCTTTATTCTGTATATTTTAGTGATTTTAAACAATTTATACTGTTTACATAATTTAGGTAAAGGTTCCGCATTTCAAGGTTGTTAGGATTCCGCATAAAATTGAAGGGTACCAATGTATTATTTTTTAAATCTTATGAGATTAGATATTGCTTTCAGGGACCTACATGATCCTGCTGTATTGGTAGTGTGATTAGATCTGGGCTATGCTGCTGAAATGTTTTGTAAAAGATGCCTTGTATATTTTTTAATGTATTTTAATTTCTGATTTGTATAAAATGTTTTGTGCTTTTATGGAATTTTGCCGAATAAAGAATCTTTGACTAACTGACTGACTATGTATTTACATATCTATTTATTTCATACTCTAGTTCTACTGTACTAGAGAAAAATGAAATAAAAATTAATAAAATAAAATCTATAAATACAATTGAAATTATAAATAAGTAAATTAAAGTAAAAAAATAATAATAATGAATAAATAAATTAAAAGAAAAAGAAAAATCATGATTAAAAAATGTGTATATATATATATATATATATATATATATATATATAATTATAAATAAATACAAATAATATACATTTACTCTCTTGTAAGCTTTCCTTTTCTAACCATAACCATATGTCATGTCTCTATCAATCTATCCTCCATCCCCACTCTGACTCATCCTGAACCCATTCTACTACTTTCATCTCCGAAATAACCCTACCTAAGCTCTTCCCTCCTCTTCCACATCTAGCTCACCCAAACCTCAGTTTACTACCATGATCTCCCGAACAACCCTACTAAATTCTCACTCATTTATCTCACCTTTGACTCATCCAAAACCCCTCTTGCTTCTATGATCTCCCTAACCCTTTCCACAGACTCTTCCATCTCTCTCCATCCCACACCTCATCCTATTACTATAAACTCCCAATTAACATTTCTGGATTCTTCCCTCAACTATCCCTCCATTACTCTAGTCTATCCAACTAACAATCTCACATATCCTCTGCTCAAATTAACTCATAATAACACTAAAACTGTACTCATATTTCCCTATACTAATCCACTACTAATTCCTCTTGGGTTCTGGAGTAGTGTGCTACTCGCCTATAAGCACTTTGACGCCTCATCTTGGGTGGTAAATGCTATATAAATACAATTACAATGCAATTCAATACAATATGCAACTATTTCAGCCTTACTCTGTAGTAGGCTAGAGAGGTTTTGTAGAACTTCTACAGCGTCAAACATGTTGCAGGGTGTTCGACGGGCGAACAAGGGACTGTCAATGCCCTGCCCCTGGAAGCGTAGTTGGAATTAATCGTTAGGACACACATCATGTGACAGCCTTTCTATAAGCATTTGAACAGCTTGATGGATAGCTATAATGCCGTGATCAGAGAAATTTATACAATCCAGGTTAACAAAACGGAATTCCTCATAATGCTCTGTAGCATTAAACCTTTCTACAGTACGGCTGTATCTTCTAACACTTTCTAAAAACACCTGTTCTAAATCCTCGGGTTGAGGAGCATCGCAGGATGGGAGGCTCGCTGGTGTATCATTCACTGGTAGTTGACTATGACTCGGTGTTGGCATATTTTTATACCTCCTTGTAACACTTAGGCCCTCATTATGACATTGCCGGTAAATCCCATTTACCGCCATGCTGACTGCCGCCAACATACCGCCACCACAGATATCCGTTCACCATATTATGACACTCACACACCAATCTGTCACTTTTCAGCCACAGACACAAATCCGCCACACCAAAAGTCAGTGATAAACTGGTGGTATCCAAACCCACACCATTATGCCAACAGAACAACGCCCACCACATTATGACCCACGAATCACCATGGTGGACATTCAATGGCGGTAAACCATTGGCGGTACATACCGCTGCGCTCAAAATACACACACACATACAAAACACCATCACATTGGACAATTTAAATAACACACACCTGACACCCATACACACACCACACACCCACACCACTATAAAACACACACCCACATTACCCACAACCCCTTACGAATACAAACCATTGGCATGAGACAGACACCACGACTACAGACAAAACCAGAGCCACACACCACCTACACCTATACACCACCCACACACCCCACCACAGAATCCTACACACCCTCACCTACATGGCTCACACACCACCCATGGCATGACAAAGACACCCCAGATTCTCAGAGGAGGAACTAAGGGTCATGGTGTAGGAAATCATTCAGGTAGAGCCACAGCTATTTGGAGCACAGGTGTAGCAGATATCCATTGCTAGGAAGATGGAGTTATGACGGAGAATTGTGGACAGGGTCAACGCCATGGGCCAGCACCCCAGAACAAGAGGCGACATCAGGAAGAGGTAGAACGACCTACAGGGGAAGGTGTGTTCCATTGCAGCAAGACACCAGCTCGCTGTACAGAGGACCCCCACCTCCTCCCCCCAACTAACAACATGGAAGGAGCAAGTCTTGGCAATCATGCATCCTGAGGGCCTGGCTGGAGTAGCAGGAGGACTGGACTCTGGTAAGTCGACTCTATACTACTATCACCCCCCTACCTGCATGCCATCACATACCCTCATCCTCACTCCCATCACTCCACCACCTCCCACACCTCCCATCATCACATCTCACTCATCCCAGTGCCAAGCCCTGCAGGCCATACCAATGCAGGGACACCACTCACAGACCTGCATAGACACCTATTACTAAAGCATGCACACTAGAGAGAACTAATCATCCCACCATACACCAATGTACACAAGTGAAAGCTGCCAGGGCAAATACAAACAAAGAGGGCAACCCACTGATGCACAATATGTCACACACAGAAACAATAACACAGCATTTACATCCCCACAGGCAGCCCATCCAATGTCAGTGGAGAAGAGGTGCCAGCACTATCCAGTCCCCCAACTGAAGAGGCCCACAGTGATGACAGCAACTCTGGTGGCCTGGATCTGGATGACCAACCTGGCCCATCAGAGACCTCTGGACAGTCAATTACCTACCACAGTCACACACCACCACAGAGTCTCCCCCATCTGGAAACACCACTACAGCACCCACCCAGCGCATACATACGTCTGTCCCCAGGACACGTCAATCAGCAGTGTGTCCACCACTACAGGGACCCCAGGGCACACCTTGCCCCCAAGACAATCAGGGACCTTCGGGCAGTGGCAGGAGGCACTCACCGAGATCCTGGGAGCCTACCAACATTCCCAGGATGTGCTGAGGGCAGATTCTGGACAACGTGCAGGAGAACAGGCGGCTGCAGGGGGGACATAACCAGGGGATCAGGAAGGACTTGCAGGCCATCAAAACCACTCTGGTCTCCATAGCAGGTGTGCTGGCAGACATGGCCAACATTATGAGGGAGTCAGTCTCAGAACAGCGGGTCCCTTCCACTAGCCAGACATCTGAACTGCCTTCCACCTCCGCTGCTGCTAGTGGACAGGAGGCCGTGCCATAGGACCAACAGGCCACCAGCATCCCTTCCCCAGCAGAAGGTGAACCTCCCCACAAACGTTCCCTGCAAACCAGGCATAAGCCAGAGACTATTGCCAAGACCACCGCCAGGAAATGAGACTCTCCTGATTGTCACCCTTGTGTCCCACTCTGTCACCCTGTCCAACTTAAACTGCCATTGCTCCCCTTCTTATGTCCCCTTGGACATTGCACCTGTGCACCAAATAGACTGGAACAATACCCTGGACTTTCCTCCATCATCACCCCATCCCAATGCACTTGCCCCTCTTCTTCTTAGCACTTCAATAAACACCCTTTGAAAAAAAACAAGTATGGAGTATGTCAAACTTACTTAAGTATGTGTTCGTTGAACCAGGTTTAAACATTGCAATTGAACTTTACAGTAATGTTCACATAGTAAAGACCCATAGTTGGCTGTCCACAGGGTCCACTGCTACCACACGGCCATCTCCAGCCTCCTCCTCCTGCAGAAAAGGCACATGGCGTCTCAAGGCAAGATTGTGCAACATGCAGCATGCCACGATTATCTGGCAGACCTTTATGGGTGAGTAGCACAGGGATCCCCCAGTTAGATGGAGGCACCTGAACCTGGCCTTCAGTAGGCCAAAGGTCTGTTCGATTATCCTTCTTGTTCGCCCATGTGCCTCATTGTAACGTTCTTCTGCCCTTGTCCTGGCATTCCTCACAGGGGTCAGTAGCCATGATAGGTTGGGGTAACTAGAGTCACTTACAAATATCATTTAGGCACATACTATCCTATATGGTCCACACCATACCCATACCCCAACATCTGCTGGGTGGGAACCAGGGCTCACCTATTAGCCACACCCGGTACCTATGTATTTGGGCCATCACATTAGGGATGCTGCTATTCCTCAGGATAAAGGCATCATGCCTGACCCAGGATACTTAGCATTGACATGGGAGATGTACTGGTCCGCCAAGCACACCATCTGTACATTCATGGAGTGGAAACTCTTCAGATTTTTGAACACCTGTTCATTTTACCGGGGGGGGGGGACAAATGCAATATGAGTTCCATCAATTGTCCCAGTTATGTTGGGGATATGCCCCATTGCCTAGAAGTCAGCCTTCACTGTGGCCAAATCCTCCGCCTGTGGGAAAACAATGTGGCTGCACATGTGTTTAATCAGGGCAGACAACACTCCTGTCAGCACTATTGAGAACATTGGCTGTGACATTCCTGCTACCAAGCCCACTGTCACTTGGAAAGACCCAGTTGCCAAGAAGTGGAGCACACATAGGACTTGCACAATAGGGGGGATCCCAGTGTGGTGACAGATAGCAGATATCAGGTCAGGCTCCAGTTGGGCACACAGCTCAGTGATTGTGGCCCTGTCAAGTCTATAGGTGAGGATAATGTGCCTGCCCTCCATAGATGCCAAGTCCACCAGGGGTCTGTACACGGGGTATGTCTCCATCTCCTATTCATCCGCAGCGGTTGCTATCTAAGGGACAAAAGAGTGAGGAGCCGGTCACAAAATTAACATCAGAGCCACAACAGTACAATGCATGATATTAATTTGTAATGGTTAAATGGTATTTGTCCTCTATGTCCTATTTTTAACTGTGATGCAGTTATTATCCAGGGCCTACCCCCTCCCGAAATGGTGTCCGCCTGTCCTGTGTGGAGGGACAGGTGGAAGTGAGGCAATTCCGTTGACGTTATGCGCCGTTGAGGTCGGCGGCCACGTACCACTGTGCAACTCCCTATTGATTAATATTGGGCCCTATGGGGTACAGTGGCCAATGGTGATGTATGCCGGTGGTGACGGTATGCACTGCTGCGGACGTGACCGCCATTTTCTATCTGATGACTCACTTGCTACCTGACCTTCAGCAGGAGAGGACCTATACTGCATGTGCTGCTGTGATCTGTGTCTGGAACCTACCATGGCTCATGTGACTGGGGAAAGGGCCCCTGCCTTCACCTCAGTGGAGTTGGAGCGACTGGCGAATGGGGTCCTACCCAAGTATGGACTGCTGTATGGGCCTCCAGACCAACAGGTGAGTACACTGTGAGCACAATGCATGTGGCATGAATGCATGGAGTGTTGTGTGTGAAGTTCTCGTGTGGGGGGGTGGGTGTATGTCCCCTGGGCGGTGGTCAACTTGTGAGCTGGACCATGTGTGTGCAAATGGTGATGTGAAGGGGTATGGTGGGCCATAAGTGTAACAGGCAGGACGGTCTGACTGATACAATTTCCTGTGTGTATTTCTCTGCAGGTCAGCGCCCATTAAAGAAGGGTATATGATGTGCCATCGCCAAAGGCGTGCAGACTTGGGGGTCTACGGCAGGCAGAGCACCCACTGTCAGAAATGGTGGGAGGACCTGAGACGCTGGGCACAGAAGAAGGCGGATGCCCAGCTGGGGATGGTCTCCCAATGAGGAAGGGGTGCCCATCGAACCATGACCCCCCTGATAGCCCGCATACTGGCGGTGGCCTATCCGGAGCTGGATGGGCGCTTGAGGGCATCACAGCAGCCACAATGGGGTGAGTACAGTGCCCATCATTACAACTTATGCATGGAAGGGGGTACCCGGGTGGGGGATGCGTGTCAGTGGGTGCCACTAGGCCAGGCCTGACATTGCAGAGTAGGTCCCATGTTGGCCAGGGTTCTGAAGTGATAATCCTGCTACCTAGCTCGTAGGCATCCACAACTGGTCAGGGCTGTGTGGGTCCCAGGTGTGCTGCATTTGGCTGTATGTGCCCCTCCCTTGGTGGCTAGCATTATAACTGGTAGTGCAATGCATAGTGCATAGGGCTGTTCCCTGTGTGTGACAGTGGTGTGTACGCCAATGGTGGTGTTCGTGCAGCTATTGACCTAGTGTATCCTTTGTCTCTTCCCCCACCTTTTTGTTTTGTCATCCTGTCCTTATGTGCATTAGCATCATCTGGCAGAGGAGCAGAGTCACCGGCGACGGATGGAGCTGCATCCCACAGGACCCAGGAGGCAGAGTCCACCGACACTGAGGGCACCAGTGGGATGGAGGGCAAGGGGAGCACCACGGCGGAGACAGGAGGGGACAATTCAGACACAGATACCTCCACAGATGGAAGCTCCCTTTTGGTGGCGGACACCTCTGTGGCCACCCCAGCTACAGCTGCCACCCCCATACCAGCACCGCCCTCCCAGCAGCCCCTCAGCAAGTTGCCCATACCCACTCACCCAGGAGGGTGGGCATCTCCTTCGCCCCAAGTACCTCAGGCTCTGCCCCAGTTAGCCCTGCTGCCCTGAGTGAGGAGGCTATTGACCTCCTGAGATCCATCTCTGTAGGACAGTCAACCTTTGTGAATGCCATCCAGGGGCTGGCAGCCCAGATGCAACAGACTAATGCTTTCCTGGAGGGCATTCACACTGGCTTGGCGGCCCAACAGATATCAGTCCAGGCTCTGGCCTCCTCTCTGATTGCAGCCAGTGTCCCTGTTTCCACCCTCCAACTTCCTCTTCCCAAAACCATTCCCCTCAACCCCAACCTATCTCAAGCACACAGTCAGGCGAGCATGCACACAAGACACAAGAGTGGCACAGGCAAACACAAGCACCACACACCATCCCACAGGCACTCACACAAACACCATCCAGATGCAGACATACCAACTTCCACAATTTCCACTGTCTCACCCTCCACCTCCACCTCCCTCCCAGTTGTGTCTACACTCACACCTGCATGCACTACATCCTCATCCACTACCAGCATCACCACCACACCTATCAGAACACACACCTCACAGACAGACACCTCCAAAACAGCCATGCACACATCCCCTAAGTGCTCTCCCACTGTGTTTGTCACTCCCCCTCCCAAGGTACACAAACACAAGCACTCAGACACCCAACAGCCATCCACCTCACAACAGCATCCAGCCCATGCACCTGCACCCAAACACAGCAGACACCTCCTACAACCACTCCCTCTTCCTCCGCTCCCAAACCTTCTCCCTCTTCCCACCCCAATGTCCCTAAGACGTTTTTCCTCTCCACCACTGACCTCTTCCCTACCCCTCTCCCCCCATCCTTAACGTCAGGCCAGGGTGGCAAAAACCCAGGCAAGCACCTCAGCCACCCAGTCCACAAGCCCAGTAGTCTCCACACCCACTCGTTGTGGGAAAGGATCCTGGCAACCAGGCAGCCTCAGGGAAAGAGTGCCTGCCCCAGCTGCTGGCCGGAAGACCAAGGAGCCAGTCCCAGCTGCTGCCAGGAAGGCCCAGGAGCCAGCCCCAGTTGCTGCCAGGAAGGACAAGGAGCCTGCCCCAGCTTCTGCCAGGAAGGGCAAGGAGCCATCACCACCAGGCAGGAAGGACAAGGGGCCTGGTGCAGGGACTCAGACGGAGCCCCCACCACCAACCATGGTTGTGCAGCCGTCTGAGGCTGCAGGGGATGGGCAGGAGCTTCCCCCCACCAGCATCAGCAGCACCACCACCACCAGTGGGCAGCTGTCCGAGGCTGCAAGGGGTGGGCTGGAGCGTCCCCCCACCAGCGGCTGCAGCTGTACCACCACAACCAATGAGCAACCCTCACCACCGGCGGCCGGTATGTAGTCTTGCCTCCATGGCCTGCTGTGCGGCCTGCCCCCTGCAAATCCAGTGTGGAAGACACCCACCAACCCCAGCCTCCCAAGGATCAAGAGCACAGGGCACGATGCCCACTACTGGGCCAGTGGGGAAGACACCCACCAATCCCAGCCTCCCCAGGCTCAAGAGCACAGGGCATGATGCCCCCTCCAGAACCAGTAGGGAAGACACCCACCAACCCCAGCCTCCCCAGGATCAAGAGCACCGGGCACGATGCCCCCTCCAGAACCAGTGGGGTAGACACCCACCAACCCCAGCCTCTCCAGGAGCAAGAGCACAGGGCACGATGCCCCCTTCAGAACCAAGGAAGAAGACACCCACCGACCCCAGCCTCCCCAGGATCAAGAGCACAGGGCACAATGGCCTCTCCAGAACCAGTGGGTAAGACACCCTCCAACCCCAGCCTTCCCAGGATCAAGAGCACAGGGCACAATGCCCCCTCCAGAACCAGTGGGGAAGACACCCAGCCTCCCCAGGATCAAGAGAACAAGGCACAATGCCCCTTCCAGAACCAGTGGGGAAGACACCCACCTGAGAGACTGTGGCCTTGCACTCCCCAGGACAGAGCACAGGGCATGTTGTCCCTCCAGAGCATGTGGGCAAGTCACCCACTTGAGAGACTGTGGCCTTGCACTCCCCAAGACCAAGCACTGGGCATGTTGCCCCCTCCAGAACCAGTGGTGTTGTTCCATCTGCCGGCTGAGGTGCCCCCCGTTCCCCGTCCCCCTGAGGTGCCTGCCTATTTTCCAAATGAAGCCCCTGCAGTGTTCTCTCCATGTTGGTGCAGGTGACAAGTGGGGCCTTGGACTTCCGCCTGTGGCCCTGTAGCCCACGTACAGTGAGGACTGGGCAGTGTCCCTTGAATTGTACATATGTATATGCAATTACATTGCATTTTCGTATTTCTACTGTGTTGTTATTATTACACTCCCTTTTGCACATTCCTATTGTCCTTGCATTATTCCTCAGGGGTACAGGGTAAATATGTTTTATTACTGCAGCTTATTGTGTGTATGGTATTGGGGTGGGGGTGGGGTGTGTGTTGCGTGTGTGTCACTCTCTTTTTCCTCCCCCTCTCCCCTGTGGGCTAGGCGGCTGTACTCATTGTGGTCTTCTTCGCTGTTGTTGGTGTTCGTGGTAGAGCAGGACATAGAAAATAATTGGAAATATTTGAAGTTCGGGCTCCATGGCGGCGTGGTTCTCCCTGTGTCTCCAAAGGTGAGTCCTTTCTCTTCTGTGCAGTGTTTCCGCCAGGCTTTTGATGTCGTTGGTACCGCCCCGGAAAAGGGGGCGGTTTCCTGTCTCATAATACAGTGGGCGGTAGCTGTTGGCAGCTACCGCCATGGAGGCTGTTGTTTTCGCCCTAGCGGTCGGTGTGGTAAAGTGGCTGTCTGAGTTCTCCCCGCCATGGTCATAATTTGGTGGTAGTTACCGCCAGCCTGTTGACGGTATTATCGCCACTTTATCACCGACCGCCAGAGTTGTAATGAGGGCCTTCGTCTGGCTTCCTTACGGTTTCTAGTGCTACTAGCCCACTTCTGTTTCTTACAAGCCCAGCTGTTTTTATGTAACCACCGCAGCCTATTTGAACAATAGTCGATTTATTTATGAGCTGTGTCCTTGCCACTTCACCTACTACAGGCTGAGGTCTTGAAGGTTGTTCAGGGGTAACCTTGCTCTGGACTACTGAGGTCTTAAAAACCCCTATGTTTGTGATGTTTTCTCCTAACTTTATGTTTTGAGGCCTAGCGGGGTTGTTTTATATGTTATGGGTGCTGATTCTTGGGGGTTTTACTCAGTTGTTGGGTGGCTCTTGCTTTATTTTTTATTTTGAGCGCTCGTAAGAACCGTAGAGCTTTAGTGAGTATATACAGGGTCCTCTTTTTATATTTAGACCTGTGGACACTCGTATTAATAAGTGTGGTTCTTACATTCCTTAGGCGACCCCTCACGCCTGTATATTACTGATGTCTGCAGCGGCTGACCACCTCCCTCCTACATAACGCCAACCTCTGGATTAAAGCCCTCAGGCCGGCTCTGGAGAACGTGGTATTGCGACCCCCCCTTCCTGAGTTTTAAAGTCTTGAGGCTCAGTCAGAATTTTAGCTTTGTAACCCACAACCGCCAGTACTATATCAGGGTATGTTGAAGAGGGAGAAGACTGAAGAACGTATACACTTGATGGGGGACTGGTGGGATTGTACACTCCCAGAGGTGAGATTGGGGACATTAGATAAGGGGAACCTAAATGGTGATCGTAATAGCTTCGGACCTCGGATGCGTGAGACGTAGGGGCTAGGATCGGGTGATGGTTGACCTGAAGATTGCTGCGCCTCTGGGTCTACGCTAGAAGGCCCGTTGCGCTCAATGACTGCTGTTATTTCAGAACCCTCAACCCCGCCCGTCGGTGCCCTAAAAAGCCCTATACAGACGCCTTAAGGGTCCTCTACGGGGTGATCATTTTCAAACCTAGAGTATAAAATTGTTATAGGAGTTTTTGGGACCGATCGGTTGGGAACCGCCTCCACATTACCCGTTTCAGTAGTAAAACACTTAGGCCCTCATTCTAACCCTGGCGGTGTAACACCGCCAGGGCAGAGGGCAGAGGAAGCACCGCCAACAGGCTGGCGGTGCTTCCAGGGCCATTCTGACCGTGGCGGTAACGCCGCGGTCAGAAAAGGGGAACCGGCGGTTTCCCGCCGGTTTTCCCCTGGCCCAGGGAATCCCCATGGCGGCGCTGCAAGCAGCGCCGCCATGGGGATTCCGACCCCCTTGCCGCCAGCCTGTTCCTGGCGGTTTTCACCGCCAGGAATAGGCTGGCGGTAACGGGTGTCGTGGGGCCCCTGGGGGCCCCTGCACTGCCCATGCCACAGGCCCCACCATGATTTTCACTGTCTGCTGAGCAGACAGTGAAAATCGCGACGGGTGCCACTGCACCCGTCGCACCCCTGCAACTCCGCCGGCTCCATTCGGAGCCGGCATCCTCGTTGCAGGGGCATTTCCGCTGGGCCGGCGGGCGCTCTTTTGGAGAGCGCCCGCCGGCCCAGTGGAAATGTAAGAATGGCCGCCCCGGTCTTTTGACCGCGGTGCGGTCATTTGTCGGCGGGACTTTGTCTGAATCAGGCCCTTAGACACCTGTGGACTACGGGGTCCTGTCAGAGGCGTAACTGAGTTTTTAACTGAGAGATCTAGAGGAACCGTTTGTAGCTCAGGAACCGGTTGCTTATTCATACGATTCTTTAAGGAAAGATGGTTTATTTTAGGCTTGTTACACTGTTTGGATTCCCCTTCAGCGGTTTTAAACAGTACTTGATGTTGTGTGTCTGCGGGTGTAATGGCTCCATCGCCTGTGTATCCCAAACCTTGCAGAAATGTACTTTCTGTACAAGAGGTCGATGTACCGGTTGTGGTGCTTCTTTGTAAAGTGGTGCAGTGGTTAAGGGATGTACCTGGTTGATGACGATTATCTGTAGACCCGAGTAGTTGTTTGTCCTGACGCCCTGTGCCGATCTCCGCAGCTGTTGATGACTTTGGGGGTTATTACAACTTTGGAGGAGGTGTCAATCCGTCCCAAAAGTGACGGATATACCACCAGCCGTATTACGAGTTCCATAGGATATAATGGACTCGTAATACGGCTGGTGGTATATCCGTCACTTTCCGTCACTTTTGGGACGGATTAACACCGCCTCCAAAGTTGTAATAACCCCCTTTGTGTTTTGTAAGACTTGTGTGTCGTCCTTTAAAGGTGACGCAGACTGCTTGGTCTTACGGCGGACACCTTCTGAGATTTTTTGTGACGGTTCTTCGATGTGAAAGATAGAAAAGCTAATTTTAGGTAGTGCTAGAACCGCTATATCCTAGAGGGAGTAAAAAAATGTAGCAAGAGAGAGAGAGAGAGAGAGAGAGAGAGAGGTTAGGATTCTTTTGGCTCTACATTTTTAAAACACACCTGATGTGTTCCCATGGTTGGGACCTTTCTTTATAGGGTGTCCATGTTTAGGCGCGGTAGACTTCCTTTTCTGGCCTGCCTTTTTAATGCCGCCTTTCATATTTTGCACCGATAACACTCGGATCGTGTGCACCCCCAGGGGCTCTGTACAGAAAAGGGAAAAAAAAATCACACTTACAATATAGTACAGTGATATATTAGCATTAACCCGTAAGAGCTGTATCTTGTTGCGCTGAAGACTTTGGGGGTTATTCTAACTTTGGAGGAGGTGTTAATCCCTCCCAAAAGTGACGGAAAAGTGACGGATTTACCACCAGCCGTATTACGAGTCCATTATATCCTATGGAACTCGTAATACGGCTGGTGGTATATCCGTCACTTTACCGTCACTTTTGGGACGGATTAACACTCCTCCAAAGTTAGAATAACCCCCTTTGTGTCTTGAGCCTATAGAATCCGCTGTAGAGCTTTGACATCTGTCTGTACTTTGGTGTCATATCCTCTATAAAAAAAAGTATTGGAAAACATTATTACAAATAAAGCAAAATAGGTAATAAGACACGGTTCTCTAACTATAAAATTAAAGGTAGCTGTACCTTGCTGAAAGGCATCCATTTCCTCACGGGTCGGCGTTTGCTCTTGGGGATCCTACGTACAAAAAGAGACATACTTGATTTTATACCGCCATTCATTTTTATGGTATCGTCATAACACATTTATAAATATACCATAAGGCTGTAACAAACGGTTACTCGAATAATTAAGAGTTGAAACGTAACCCCTGGCTAACGACTGTAATCTTTATTAAATAGGGGGGTACAAGTACTTTCAGAGGTATATGTAAAAATAACTGTCAAATTTCACCATGATTTTTTTAAATACACAATTAAACAATCTCACTCAGGATGTTAGCTACTAAGTACACTATCAGCCCCTACAGTGTTATAAAGGTACGATACACAAAGCCTCTTGTTCACATTTCTCAAAAAACACACATGGTTTATTTAAAAGTCCACAGGGTGGCATGCTGCACAACATAAGATCAAGGAATTTCTCAATACTGCATTATTTATATGGTTCCAGGGCCTTCGAGCATTATTTTACTCATATTACAATGTTGCATCTAGTCCTTATAATGTCAGATAATTACAGTAATTATTAAAAAGATAAAACACAAAACAATTTGAAACATTACAGTTCATTGTATTTATACATGTACAATAAAATGGAAGCCGGATCCTGGGATCCTTTCCATGGTTTTGCCCTAGCTTCCCCGGGCTCTCCACCATGTGTGAGGGCGAAGCTCACTCTAAGCTCCAGCCTAGAGGGTGGAGCACACAGGCAGAGCCAGCTCCACCACCACAGACACAGGCCCTCTTTACGACTGCCAAAGCCAAACCCGCCAGGTGACCGCCAGTGCTGACGGTCAGCAGACCGCCATATTACGAGTAGTGGCTGCTCACTGCCATTTTTTAGGCAGAAAGCAGCCATCATTCGTTCTGGCGGTCGGCGGTGCAGAGGCTGCACCCTCGCTGGCACCGCCACGCCAGCATGACTCCACCCGCCATATTATGAGCCATAATACGGCTCAGCGGTGTCCTGCTGGCGTGGTGGTGAGGGAAGACCGCCAGGACCCATCCCCTCCCAGATGTCCTTCTCGACTCAGAAGGTAAGTGGGCATCTGAAAGGGGGAGGGGTATGTGTGTTTGGGCACATGTGTGCGTATCTGCGGAGGGGGGTGGTGAATGCGTGCGTGTATGCGAATGAATGTGAATGGGTGTGTGCTTGTTTGTGCACTTGTATGAGGGTGTCTGAGTGGATGCATGCAAGTGAGTGGGGGTGTCTGAGTGGATGCATGCGAGTATAGTGGGGTGTCTGAGTGTATGCATGCAAGTGACTGTGGGTGTCTGAGTGGATGTATGTGTGTGCTGCATGTGTGTGCATGTGCATGCATGAAGGGGGGGTTTGTGAGTGTGTGGATGGGTAGGTGAGATGTGTGCATGTGTGGGCACATGTGTGTATGTGTGTGCCGGCAGGGTGCGCGACCATTAGGTTCCGTGCTCACTGCGCCACTGGATTTAAGCTAGCCTAGCTGATGAAGGGTGATACCCTGAAACCAGTCCTAGGATGCTTGTTTCCGGTCCAGGGAGGACCTGGCTTGGCAGTTCGGGCTGGACTGTTCCCATGAGGAATGGCATGGCTCACGGTCACCATCCTGAAGGCAGAGCTCCTTGTGGCTCTGTGTTGCAAAGAGCGAGAACAGCAACGCCATCCCTCAAAAGACTGCCCGGCTAGAGGTTGCAGGGCTCAAGCTCAAGACCTGCAACCTCTAGCCGTGCAAACTTTTGAGGGTTGGCGGTCATGTACCTCGCTCTTGGCAACCCTAGAAAGTCTGCACGGCTACAGGCTGCTAGTTGTAGCTTGAGCCCTGCAGCCCCTTGAGAGACGGCCTGGTAAGTTAATGGCCCGGGCCACAGTGCACAAGCACTCAACAACCCCATGTCTCTAAAACAGGGGTCACCAAGTGCCTATAGATCGTTGCCTGATAAATTAATGGCTGGGGAGGCCGATGGTTGCCTGTGCAGCATTCTTTTTGGCACCGTACCCCACCGCCGCCTCTGAGGGTTCCCTCACCACCAACCGGCATATGTGCCCCTCATCTCTCCATAGTACCCCTTTCACATACATTCATATGTTCTAAAGGGTGTGTAAAGGCTGGCTTTACCAATTTACTCAACTAGCTACATAAAATATAGGGGGTCATGACAACCTCGGCGGTCTTGCAAAAAGACCGCCGAGGCTGCGGGAGACAGAATACCGCCATTGCCGGCGGTATTCCTGGCTCCCTATTATGACATTTCCGCTGGGCCAGCGGAAATGTCACATCAACATTGCTGCCGGTTCGTAATAGAGCCGGCGACAATGCTGATGTGCAGCGGGTGCAGCAGCACCCGTCACGCATTTCACTGCCCGAAATTTGGGCAGTGAAATGCGCAACGGGGCTATGCCTGGGGGCCCCTGCACTGCCCATGCCAAGTGCATGGGCAGTGCAGGGGCCCCCAGGGGCACCCCAAGTCCCCTTACCACCAGCCGATCCATGGCGGTGTTTACCGCCACAGACAGGCTGGCGGTCGGGGACTCATAATCCCCAGGGCAGCGGTGCTTGCACCTCTGCCCTGGGGATTATGACCGCCAGGCTTCCGAGGGGCCGGCGGTATGGCCGTGGCTATTGCACCACGGTCATAATTGCTGGCCGAACACCGCCAGCCTGTTGGCGGTGTTACCGCCACCTTACCGCCGGCCACCAGGGTCGTAATGACCCCCATAGTTCTGTTCTTTACAGCAGCTGTATTCACCCATGCGCTACTGATGGTGAGTCAAAACTACCACTCTTTAACAGAAACATTAATTACAAAAGGTATCTTGACAATTTAATTGTTTCCTGAAGGCTGCATGCACAAGAGACTTTTCAGCATGTGCTTTTAAATCGCAAGCTTCGCTAGTTAGCACCCCTATCCAGGGTTGCACACAGTGTGGCCTCCCCAGCTAGCACCTACCTAAGCCAGTCCCTGGGCCTTGGGGGTACTGAGGTGCCCCAAAGTGTTCAGAATGCCGGACACCCCTATTTGCCCAACTGTAAGATAATGGTCAGTTGGGGTGAAAGCATATGGTTAAACATTGTCACCCGGTAGCCTACCCAATTGGGGTGCTGGGGCGCACAGGCTCGCGATCGGCACCCCAAGCCCAGTTTATCATAATTAAAAGCACATCATGCATACCAGATAAATAAAATACAAAAATACATACAATAAATACATTTAAAAAAGAAAACAAGACCTTAGACAAAGTACATGGCACATATTACACTCTGGACGTCCTAGGGAAATAGGTCTAGAGACAACAACAGGTTGCAATTACATTACAAAACTATACAAACAATCCATAGTTAATTACCTTAAGTAAAAGCTGCTTTGAGTTACCAGTTTGCGCTCTGCCCTTCATATTTTTCTCCTTTATGGTCAGTGGGGAAGCCTTGCTCTCTGCCAAACTTCAATGCGCCGCTCACAAAAAGAGTCTTGTGAGTTGCTTGTGTGTATGATACCTTTGGGGGACCTTTATACTTGCTATGCCAAGCTAATTATGAATAGGCATTGTGAAGGGGTGGGCTCAGAAACATATTATGTTTAGAAGTTCATAACATGTCACCTGGGGGCTGCCACATTCTACGTTGACGTCTGCTAAGCATGTATGGGTCACTCTGACTTGCAAGAACAGATGTTGAAAGTTCATTGCTTTACGTAAGCAGTAACAAGCAGGCCTGATGAGATAATAGGAGTGGTGGGCAGCAGCTCCTCTAGAAACTGCATATCGGCCTGAAGAACCCACATGGCCTGTTAGGCCTCACTTATCTTCCCCTTACACACAGCTACCCTCCTTAGGTAACTATGACTTGTGTTTTCAAAGGTATTGCTCTATGTCCATATACACCCTTTCTGTGCCTGTAGGCTTGAAGATTATGTTTTTATAAAAATGGTCACCATCGTGCATTCCCTCTGCGTAATGCAAGGCTCGGGGAAGGTGGTTGGGGGCTCTGTATTTCCACCGCACCTCCCTCTGAGGAGCCACACTGCAGCCCAACCAGCCTGACACCATGAACATGCCCAGACTTGCCCTCTTAGGCGCAGAAACACTGCGCACACCTGCATGGCCACCATTATACTCAACACACACACCTAGACAATAGGGACAGCAACAGGACACGTGACTAACATGTCATCACACCATGTCACAACACACTTGACCCACCTACACCTACGTCAGTTCCGGGGCGGGCTCCCAGGGGTCCCCAGAAGTCCCGGTAACGGATGTGACATAACCTCCGAGGGGGCGAGACAGCTGTCACTTTTTGAATGATGAGGAAACGTGTCCCCGAATACTACTAAAGTTTACTGATAATGTTTTCTGTGTGGCACTTATTTTTTTTCATTTCTACGCTGTAGTTTGTAAATCGGAACAAGGTGGTGCAAGGTTCTTACACATTGGCAACTCAGCACTGGAAACAACAACCATGTTTACCAGGTCTGGTTACCAGTAACAAAGAGTAAAACTATCAATTCACAAGCTGCACAGCAGTAGAATTCTCTGGACCCCTGACACAGAGCTCTGCCCACATGTTTCTTCAGTAAGCAAGTCAATATGTTTGCAATTGTAAAATGCATGCAAACAGGGATACATGTATACGCTTTGATATAGGTCACACATATATTTGGATATTTTGAATGTGCAGACAGAATATTTCACGTACATTCACGCACAAAAAGACAAACTTGCAAACACACTGAAATACACAGGCCACCATAAATACAGGTGCACATGGCGCAAAGACAGAAAAGTAACCCTGCATGTAGACCACCAACACTTTGGGTACGCGTACACACAAACTACCTGAAATGCAGTCATCCCTGTATGTATATTTGGAAGATTTATGAAACACATTTTAGCTGCAAAGCAATGAAGCACTGAAATGGTGGGAAGGGATGCAAGAAAAGGTTAGGTGTGTCATGGGAGGGGTAGGTAAGGCGATGATTTGCAGGTGGTCTGGGATTGCAAAGATGTTGACTACAGCGATGAGCCTTCTGCTCCTTTAGAAACTAGAGAAGGGTGAGTGCCTGTCAAATCATTACAGTCGCACATTGTTATCCTTTGAACTTTGAGTCTCAACTCTAATCAAAGCAGTAATATTGTAAGGGTTGATGAATACAGTTAAAGGTAAAAAGATGTACAACAGAAAGGATGTGACAGGCACCCACCCTTTTCCAGTTTCTGAAAGTTGTATATTGATATTTTATACTGTGTTTGTACAATCATAAGGTACAATTCAGTTACCCATTTGCCACTAGTGTGGCCTATGATATTCATGGCCTCAGAGTGTTTTGCCATATGGGTATCTATGAGCTTAGTAGGCTCCCGGATAGTGTTTTGCAAGAACCTGGGAGCTTGCTGTTGGAAAACCAGTAGTCCATCTGGTAACAATAGGGTGTGCCTAGGGGGCACACCATCAAATATGACCCAAACATATGGCAAAGCCTTGGAGCAAATCTAGGCTCCTAGAAGCCAAGGGTAAGGATCAGGGGTGGCTCCTCCATAGAGGCGGAGGAGCGTCGCCCTCGCACCCTCATCTGCAGCGGCAGCTGAAAACCTTTTCCCAAAGAACGATCATAAACTGTGTTTATGATCACTTTTTGGGAAAAGGGGGCTGGGCCACGGGGGTGACGTGCACTGGGGAAAGTGCTTAGCACTCCCCCTCAAAGCGCATGTGTGTTTGGCTGGCAGTCTCAGTCCGGCCAAACACACATGCACACAGGGCTCTCTCCAGCCCAGCAACACAGTTGCTGGACTGGTGAGTGCCTGAACAGGCTCCCAGTCTGCTTGGGAGCGCCCAGCCAGGGTGCTCCCAGCCAAGCCTGATGCTGCTCTAAGCAGCATCAGGATTGGCGCAGGGCAGGCTGGGATCCGGTGCCAGCAGCACCAGCGAGATGGGAGAAGGCAGAGGAGCGGCGCAGGAGCGAAGGGTGTTTTTTTTATTTATTATTGTTTTGGTATTTAAATTTTGATATTGAATTCTCCCCCCAACCACCCCCTGCTTGCATGTGCGCGCCACTCCGCCCCTTTTAGTCAGCGTGAGCCGCAACTGGTAAGGAGGCTTATCGGTCTTCTTTATGGCTCCATAAATTCACATGGGCATTGCCTGAGGTAAAATACTCATTTTAGTTTGGAAGGTACAAAGTAGGTCTTCTGCTTTGTCACCTATCAAATCTGTCAGGGGCTGAAACATGCACTTGTTTTATGGCTGTCACTGAGAGCCACTACTGTGAATAATGGATACTAAGGCCCATATTTATACTTTTTTAGCGCCGCATTTGCGCCACTTTTTGACGTAAAAGCAGCGCAAACTTACAAAATACAATTGTATTTTGTAAGTTTGCGCCGCTTTTGCGTAAAAATATGATGCAAATGGGGTGCTAAAAAAATATAAATATGGGCCTAAGTTTGGTTATTCACTAAATTCCAGGCCTCACTGACTGGATTCTCAGAGAGGCTGTCAGTGCAATACCGCTCTCTGATAGAGAGTGGAGAGCACAGTTTCAGGCGCTTGGAGAAGGGAAAGCACCAGAGGTTGGTGGGGGTGGATGGCATGAGACCAGGTATTATTTTTATTTCTTTGAAAAGATGGCGGAGTGGGTGAGTGTCTGGACTCCAATTTTTAATTTTAAATTTGTGTGGGGAGGTGGAGGTAATGCTGAGGGGGAGTGGAAGGATGGAAGTCTGCCTGGATATTTTTTTGGTGGGGAAGAGAGTACTGTGATGACCAGAAGGTCAAGGTAGGTGACATGATTATTGTAGGTTAGGCCGTGTTGCATATGAAATTAAGGCCCGTATTTATACTTTTTGACGCTAAACTGCGCTAACGCAGTTTAGCGTCAAAACATTTTGCGCCGGCTAACGTCATTCTGAAGCGCCATGCGGGCGCCGTATTTATTGAATGGCGTTAGCCGGCGCAAGCAGACCGGCGCTGCCTGGTGTGCGTGGAAAAAAAACACGTACACCAGGCAGCGCCGGCGTTGGGAAAAATGGCGCTAGGGCGTCTTAAAAATGGTGCAAGTCAGGTTGACGCAAAAAATCGCCTCCACCCGATTTGCGCCATTTTTAACGACGCACAGACGCCATTTACATGACTCCTGTCTTAGTGAAGACAGGAGTCATGCCCCCTTGCCCAATGGCCATGCCCAGGGGACTTATGTCCCCTGGGCATGGTCATTGGGCATTATGGCATGTAGGGGGGCACAAATCAGGCCCCCCTATGCCAAAAAAAATATATAAAACAAAAAAAAGTATACTTACCTGAACTTACCTGAATGTCCCTGGGGTGGGTCCCTCCATCCTTGGGTGTCCTCCTGGGGTGGGCAAGGGTGGCAGGGGGGGTCCCTGGGGGCATGGGAGGGCAGCTGTGGGCTCATTTTGAGCCCACAGGTCCCTTAACGCCTGCCCTGACCCAGGCGTTAAAAAGAGGCGCAAATGCGGGGTTTTTTGACCCGACCACTCCCGGGCGTGATTTTTGCCCGGGAGTATAAATACGACGCATTTGCGTCGCAGACATTTTTTTGGACGGGAACGCCTACCTTGCATCTCATTAACGCAAGGAAGGCGTTCACGCAAAAAAATGACGCTCTTTACTCCTACTTTGGCGCTAGACGCGTCTAACGCCAAAGTATAAATATGGCGTTAGTTTTGCGCCGAATTTGCGTCGAAAAAAACGACGCTAATTCGGCGCAAACGGAGTATAAATATGCCCCTAAATGTAGATTTATATAGCACAGTTTATCACCAGTGCAGGTCTCAAGGCGCTGTCCATGGGCACAGGGAGATTAAGTGATTTGTCCAGAATAAAAGGACGTTGCGCCGACGCCGAGGCTCAACTTTGATCTCCAGCTCCCAAGGCAGTCGCTCTGACCACTCTACTACAACCTCTCCCATAGGACTTTGTAATGATTTCTCCATCCCTCCACAGCTGTTAAAAGCAGGTACAAATGATTTGGGTGGGCCATACACAGCATAATATTGTAGATGGGTAACAATGAAAAATAGAGACGATTTTCACCTCAGAGTGCAGAGTGACGTCCCAGACAACCAGAGATTAGCCCTTGTTGTCTCTCTTATGTCACTCAGAACCCATTTGTGAAAATCATCCCCGTTACTCACCCACCCATCTACAATTCATGTATTCACTGTGTCTTTTGTAAGTTTCAAGAAATAGTCAAACTTCCAGAAACTGTAGTATGAAGAACTTATAGTGGTTTTAAGAAAATTTTGAAGTGTTTTTGGGTCATCTGTGTTAGGTTTTTAGGACACCTCTGACAAAGGATTTTTTATGGCACCCATGGTATGTATGTATCTATCTATCTATCTATCTATCTATCTATCTATCTATCTATCTATCTATCTATCTATCTATCTATCTATCTATCTATCTATCCATCTATCTAGCTAACTATCAGTCAATCAGTCCACAGATGTTCCCTTCTTTTGACTTCTACGTATATCCATACCTCCATCTCTGTACCTTTGTGTTCACCCAGCTGTTTATCAATTCATACACACAGCCCCACCAATCTGTCCATCAGTGCTTAATTTGATCCCGTAGTTACAGGTGGGGCCCACAGGCGCTAATTTATGGGGATTGGCACTTATCTTTCCTCCACAGGCTTTGATCCAGAGCAAGAGAGAGAAAAACACATAAAGGCAAAAGAAGGAGGAAGAGAACGATAGACAAAGTGACAAAGGGAGAAAGCAGGGAAATAAGAGAACCTGCAAAAGTGAAGTAAATAGGCAGGGATGTCCAGTGTTGGACTAAAAAGGCATGATATGGAAACAAGACTAGGTAGCTTTCGTTTTTTGGCACTCCGGCCTTTGATAGGTCCAGCCTTGGGTTCTCGGGAGGATGACAAATGGAATTAGTCAAGGTCCTGGACACCTATAGAGGAAAAAATAGAGAGGAATCGGCATAGACAAAGGCACAGCTAAGACCAGAACACATTGTGCACTACCATACTTTACTATTCCATCCTTCAGTCTCCAGCAAAATCAGAACTGACACAGCAATACACACAGACTAACTCAGTTAAGATACCCATGCACGCGTACCAACATACAGGTAACTGTACACATCAAGAGGCATACTAGTAAATAGGTGCACACCTCTTGCACACATAAAGGTGACACAAAACAACACAAAGAGTCAACCAAACTGCGACAGTGTGCAAACAGCTATATGTGAACATATAGATGAATACATTGCAACATTAGTGTGTGCGTTTGTGGATCAATGGATGCATGTGTGTAGACTGATGCAATACATATATTAAGGGGTGGATAGGTGAGAATGCATATGTGAATACACTGATGAGGGGAATTCAGGTCTGAATGAAAACTAAAATAAAACATATTTATATTGTCCACATATTGTTAGACGGAAATGCCAGGGTCTACACTCACGTATCCCTATGGTGCAATGCAGCCATACGGTTAGGCGAGATCTCCAAAAATTAGGAAAAATGTAAAAAGACAAAAAGTTGGGAATCCGTACACTAAATCAACTGTCCGCAGGACAAATGAGAACATTTGCTGCTCCCAGTGATGAATTCCACTTACCCAGGACACAAGAGCGGTGATACCGACAATTGGGACACTGTTTAGCATATTAGGTGCTAAGCCACAGGACTTGCAGGACTCCCCAGTGGTACATTGCTTGGAACACTGGAAACTACATAGAGGAATCATGTTGGGCTTCTACAACCTATTGGTGCACAGCAGCACCACTTACATTCTAAGCCTCTCATGTCTCAATTTCGGCTCAAATGGCAAAACCAGCTACAGAAGGACTTTACGGAACAGGAGTCTGTGGAAACCATGGAGGCTCTAGACAAGGGAACCCATGAAGCTACAATGAAGTTCTGTTTTGTTAATACAATACAAGTCTGGTACTGCTCCCTGCCCCTCCCCCCCCAAAAGATAACTATAGCTTGACTCCAACACTACTCGAATTGCTAGAGTTGCTCTCACACAGCTTGTGACACAGTCCACATTCTGCATGACTTCTCCAAGATCAAGTGGCTTTGGTCCAGCATTAGACTAACCCCTCCTCTGCCTGTACAACTAGTCATGTTACATTACATCAACCATCTACCGGACATCTCTGGGCATGACCGCAGACAACTGAAAATGGCCGAACCCAAAGTATGCATACTCCGACACTGGTGATCACCTCACCTGCCTACTCGCAACAAATGACTCACCGAGATGTATAATGCAGCCTCGTACAAACAGCTCATTTACAACTTACAAGACAGCATGACCACATATCAGGCCATATGCTCCCCTTTTAGTGATTCAAGTGTGACTGCTCCCTAAGAAACATTCCTACCCCCGTCCATATGGGTAGACTGTTCTTACCACAACTTCTTTGGCTGGTCTCTGGCAGGCTACTGATTTATCTACATTTTTTCAGACCAATACCTGTATGCTTTTACAATACATGAATAATAAAACCTGTTGTTGAATGGATGTTAGCGTTTGCTCTCGAAGTGCCACCTTCTACACAATGACTCTGATCTCTCACTTCCATCACTTTTACCAAGGTCTTCTGAAAATATCATGTTAAACAAGCAGCAGAGCAGGAAGGATGGTAGCAATGACGGGAAGGAGGGGGTGCAAGGGAGGAGGCAACAGATGGCCAGCGATGGCCAACAAAAAGGATCAATGAGTGAAGTCCACTGGGAGGGAACAAAGCACCCAAGGGCAGAACAGTTGGACACTATTCACCAACCAGAGCAAGAGGATTTAAAAAGGCAGGCCAGACAACCAACCAAAAGCGCTGGCCGTGCTGAAACCCCATCGACTGAACACAACATGTCTCGAAGGGACAGCACAAGCACTGCCTAGGCGAGACCTAAAAAGGGCAAGGACATCTAGGACACAGAATGAGGCTGTTCGCACTGAGACAGAAAAATAGTGTATCATTACAGTCACACCTACTGCCTTTGTCATTGCTTATTGCAGATACAGCTGCATTTACCTTGTCCGCAATACTTTCCAATATGAGATGTTTGGTTTGAAAGAATGTTCTGTGCTTACATACTTTAAAAATCTTTCACTTGTGGATGATGACCACATCCGTGAGGGCTTTCAAGTTTTGTACTGTAAACTTTAATATCCTTTTTCTATGTTGCAGATTTGTGAATTGTCTCCCTCTCCAGATGTCCTGTACTGTCTTCCTCCTTCCCAAGCTCTTTGCCAGTGCTACAATGCATTTGCAACAGTTGGCCTCCCTGCACTTCCTCCACCACCGAAGTTGCTACACCAGAGGTTGCCAACCCTTTCTGGTACAAGAGTTACTTTTGTTGAATGAAGATTATCCTGATCTACTAATGGAATTGGTTTTGTAAAAGTGTCCAGATCAAAAAAGGTTGTATTAGTGGTCACCCTATGCAGGATTACCTGCAGTGATAACCTCAGTGCATCAAACAGTGTCTCCAGCAGTTATGTAAAAAGCCCTTGCCAACATTGAATCCCTTTAAATGAGTACTAATTAACAGCCATGGCTGCAATGCTGCTGGCACCAAGATAATATTAGTAATAGGCCCCCAGCAACACATGATTTATCACTCAAATATCAACTTTAAAAATATTTTGGATATTCAACAATTTTTTTCCAAACATCAGCTTCTGATTTCCCGGAAACACACATATTTCCATCTCCAATACACACTTTTCTATTTCAGTTGGTATACATATCTTATTTAATTCAGCTTCTAATTTAACTGGGCTACATACAGAAGAACTACTTATAGGCGGCTTTGGAGCTACTAGCAGTTCAAGAGCTACTTGTTGGAGAAGCCTGTGCTACACTAATACTTTCCTTGTGCACCACTTCCCGATGCATTATTCCCCATTCATGCAGGCAGGCACAGAGCTATGCCTACATAAAAGAAAACAAGGCATAACACAATATCTGCACAGCTGTGCTAATAACATTATAGCAACACTGTAGTAAAATCAACTAGGCATGTAATTAATGCAAATATCATTTCACTCGTTAACACATTTATGGCTCTTAAGGTATTTTAAAGATTTATCACAGTGTACCAGTGATCTTAAAGAAAATATATATCTATCCATTGTAGCCCAAAGAATGTAGCAATACATGGAGGATTAATATAATTCCTATTGAATATATCCGCCCATCTTATTAAAATCAGCTTCACACATCAGCTTGTTATAACAATATGAAAAGGTCAGTTAACAAGAAGGGAATCATTCTTCTTTTCAGCTGGTCCAAGGACAGAGTAGCACGACATTGAACAGCACTACATCTTCGAAGCAACGTGTAGGACAGGGCACTGTAAGAAAATGCTCAATGATCTTAAAGCAGAGTCTAGGCAGAATCTAACAAGTGTTAGGCCCTGGCAATAAGTGTGTGATTACTAGTAAAACAAACATTTGTAATGCAATAGGTCTCGCATTTGTGAAAGTTGGAGCTATTGGTGTTGTAAATGCATAACTAGACTTTTCTTGCCACATAAATCAGTCAACCCTGCCATATAATTTGCTCCTCTCTGCCACATAATTCCAGTGGTCCTGCATTTGACTAAAGCACTTCCATTTACCTTCTTCCTCTATCTGCAGCAAAAAGTGAAAATATTGCCATTTAGCATCCTAATTTAAATCTGCCACGCTAATTAGAATAGAATACCACTTTCACTGCCCGCCATCAGAGTTGCTGGCTGACTAACAAGAACGCTGAGGGAAGGCTAGGAGTAGAAATATTAACAAGTGATCATGTAGACTACATTTTGACTATTACAGTTCATGTGTGTTCTTAACTCTCAAAGGTTTCTCAATGTCTATGTCAATCTCTTTTGTGGTTATTGTAAATAGAGAGATCTGTATGTTGTTTGTTCACAGGTTTGACTCATCATAAATACTTTAGAGGGTTAATGTCCATATCACTTGTGCTGGTTTTTCCCTCTCTGTTTTCTCCTTTTATCACAGTTTCCTCTCTTCCTTTCTACCTTTTCGTCCTTCATGTCTTTTGTGCACTCAAATTCTAATTAAGAAAATGAAATCTGGACCTGAAAGATGAGTGCTGATTCCCTGTACTGGCACAAATTCCCTGGTAGTGCCTGAGTGCCCAATCACCTCAATTCTAGCAGATCACATTAAGGCAGAATTTGTTGTTTTGGAATCAGGAATCCCTTGGCTCAAATGAAAGAAAGTTGCACTAGCATGTGGGAGTGTGGGGTGGGATAGTCTGAAGAAGTTACTTCGCGGGCATGTGCCTGCTAGTCAACACAGTTAGTGGTGCCAGCAATGGGCACTGCAGAGACAGGCAGACTGCAGGTTTTGGCGCCCCAGCTCTCACCTCCTGGAGTGAGTGGATGGATGAATGAACGAAAATACTTGCACAGTGCCACCTGACAAACACCAGTGTCTACAAGAGTGAAGTGCACTTCTGAAAACTTTTGTATGCATCGGTTCAGAAACAAGCGCCGGATGCCCAGGCAGGACAGCTACATTCTGACTATTGACAATGCTCTCATAGTTTCCGAAGCATTGAACGTTGCCTAACGAAAATGCACGTGGTCTGTGTTAGAAAAACAAAAAAGCGATCGGTGAAATAGAAATACTTGAATTAACTTCAGCCACTGGTAATTATTCTGGGCTGCATTCTAGTCCATAGTTTTTCAGTTTGCTGTTTGATGGAGTTCTGTGTTTCGGTGCTTGGGTATTTGAAATTCATCAGGCCAAGGACTTTTCTGAACAGAATGCAATTTCTGAAAAAATGTCCCTAGTCATATAGAGAACCCACGCTGTGACAAACACATCTGTGTTATCTGTCTTCTCCCAAGCGAACTTCAGGTGCCTCCCTGCATTGCTTAGCCCATGTTCTCCCATTTGCTGGCTTTATCCCTGATAAAGAGGCGAACAGTAATCTTCTTGAAACGGATACACTCTAATCAAACAGCTGTGAAAAAGATCACAACTCTATGCGCTTTGAGTATCGCAAAAGATAAAAAGCGCTATAGAAATACCAATAAAATATACAGAAATCCCTGGGATTTGACGTAGTCTGCGGCTATAGTCGTAGTTGGTGAGTGTGAATATGCACAGCAGCACAATCCACGTATCTTGAATCTAGCGTGCCCTCCCGAAAACAATGATGGCGGTATTATGTGCAATATTTAATTTCTACTGCTCTTGGCTATTCCGTGCTGCGAACTATACTCAGACACACCTCTAAAAGAAATGGCAGTTTTCCACTAAAAAGAAAAACATTCTAGTTTAAACATGTTAAAAGCTGTCCTCTACCACTCTTGCACTAAATATCCCAGAACCTGGGAACACTAAGGGCCATATTTATACTCCGTTTGCGCCGAATTTGCGTAGTTTTTTTTTACGCAAATTCGACGCAAAACGAACTCCATATTTATACTCTGGCGTTAGACGCGTCTAGTGCCAAAGTCCATGGAGTTTGCGTCATTTTTTAGCGTGGACACCTACTTTGCGTTAATGATATGCAAGGTAGGCGTTCCCGTCTAAAAAATTGACTCCGAGGCATGTGCGCCGTATTTACACTCCTGGGCAAAAATCACGCCCGGGAGTGGGCGGGTCAAAAAAAATGACATCCAGCCGCTTTTGTGTCGTTTTTTAGCGCCTGGTCAGGGCAGGCGTTAAGGGACCTGTGGGCTCGGAAGGAGCCCAGAGGTGCCCTCCCATGCCCCCAGGAACCCCCCCTGTCACCCTTGCCCACCCCAGGAGGACGCCCAAGGATGGAGGGACCCATCCCAGGGAACATAAGGTAAGTTCAGGTAAGTAATTTTTTTTTTTTTTGTGGCATAGGGGGGCCTGATTTGTGCCCCCCTACATGCCACTATGCCCAATGACCATGCCCAGGGGACAGGAGTCCCCTGGGCATGGCCATTGGGCAAGGGTGCATGACTCCTGTCTTTGCTAAGACAGGAGTCATTTCAATGGGGGTTGGGAGTCAAAACAAATTGCGCAAATCGGGTTGAGGCGAAACTTTTGCCTCAGCCTGACTTGCCCCATTTTTTGGCGCCCAAGCTCTATATTCCCCTACGTCGGCGCTGCCTGGTGTACGTCAATTTTTTTCACGCACACCAGGCAGCTCCGCCGGCTAACGCCGGCTAACGTCATTGAATAAATACGGCGCCCGCATGGCGCTGCAGAATGGCATTAGGTTTTTTGACGCACAACTGCGTTGGCGCAGTTGTGCGTCGAAAAGTATAAATATGGCCCTACATTTTCAGAACTTTAGTCTCGGGACCTGTTTTCCCAACACTGCAGATTTCGCACCTTGCAGAATAGTTTTAGTGCATCTGATTGTCACACTGCAGAAGTGACAACCCTTCTGCGAGAGAAAGTTGCCAACAAAATGAGACAGACTAATAATGGCTTCACTTTGTCTCATCTCAGTCCGTCCTTCAAAAATACGATCCAAAATGGAGGCAGGGCTCCTTGCATCAACCAATCACCTCCCTTCATAAGGAAATACGAGGGGTGTAAAACGAGTCTTCATTCACTGCTTATGCTGACATATTCATAAATACAAAAAAAAAAACATGAAACCAGCAGTATATTGATTATGGATGTAAAACATAAAACTAGCAATAATTTGAGTAAGGATGTTTAGTAACATCCAGATCTGCCGACTTTGGACCTGGGGACCCTTGTTAGAATCTCATCATCAGTTGTGCCTGAAAAAAAAATATATATATACATTGCAATTGAACCATTGAAATGGAAAAAAGTGACAAATTGACAAATTCAGAATGCCTGCAAATGAACTCCCATCGGATGAAGGTGTAGAGGAAGTGGAAGTAAAGCAACGTACAAGCCGTGGCAGGAAACAATTGAAAAATAGTCCCCCCCCCCACCCGAACAATTGATAAACACTGAAAGTGTAAGAAAACCGTACTTGGCTGGTGCTCCTCAGCTAAAAATGGAAGTGATTAATCTGCTGTGCGAACCAGTTAGAAGGCAGAAAAGAATAGCAACACTGCAGTCAACCTATGGTAAGCTGCAGGCGGGATC
The DNA here is from genome assembly GCF_031143425.1 of Pleurodeles waltl. Taxonomy (NCBI): domain Eukaryota; kingdom Metazoa; phylum Chordata; class Amphibia; order Caudata; family Salamandridae; genus Pleurodeles; species Pleurodeles waltl. Next base: position 395,486,325 of record NC_090437.1, read on the forward strand.
AAAGTCTTTCTACTGAATACAACAGGTCCTGCAGACAAGGCTGGACCTAAAATAAATAATAAAAGTGCGACATTGGGTATGTGCTCATCCAATCTACAAAGTGACTCTGTACTTTAGGTTTATTTGAACTAAGTTATAAAATAATCAATGGGCTAAACTTTCACTAGTTCATATAATTTATGAGAGAGATAGCCTTTATTGGAACCATTAAGTTAAGTTGGCGGAAAAAGAGAGGAAGCTCTTAAAAAGGTGTGACTTAAGAAGTGGATCTAAGAAACTTCCACAAGAGGTATGGCCTATATAACTTAAATCAGGAGACAATAAAATATGTATCTGAGATTTTGCATGGCACCATTATCCTGGACCATACGCAGTAAAACACTTGGTAATGAAATGGTTAAAAGTAAGCATCTAAGGAGAAGTGATATTAAAACTGTTTGTTATCACTTCCACTTAGAGTGTGAAGTGTACAAAGGGAATAATTTCTTACTCAGTTGTAAAAAAAATAGTACATTAGGACTCAGGGCAGCAATGGTAAAGGAGCATATCGATTGCGTTGCTTCCTCCTCAAAGCTGGCAAAGGACAATAATAGCAAATCCCTTAGTGTAGTGGATCCTATTTAGTTTTAATGGGAATCAGGAGTTTAGCTTTAGCCTTTTTGCTTGCAGGCCTGTTCCCCCATCACCTAGTGACTTTTAACCTACTTAGCTTGCTCTGTTTTAGCACTTTTGTTTAATTATTTCTTCCAAGATAGCTGCCATGTTTATAGTTAGGAAGATGTTTTAGTTTCACGTTATCAGGGCCACTCTGTAAAAGCGTCGCTATAAGCATCGAAGATAAATGAGATATGTGGGTATCTACATCATGTGCTTTTCCACTTTCATGTGACAGTAACGTAATGTACCTTTTCAGGGAATTGTTTATATAATTGCTGTCCCAAGCATGCCTTCTTATCTATTGTTTGGTAACATACCTGCACCAGGGGTCCTACACGATCTGTATAAATACATCTCACACAGACAAGTTAATCAGAGGGATTCCTACCAGATGCCATCAACACTATCTAAGCTACACGTCACCTTAATGCTGATCCAGTCTTTGTATCCCCACGGAGTCTGATCTAGAGACCTCATTCCAAGGTAACAAGGGTTGGGGGCTCTTCCCATGGACATGGTACTGGCAGATTCGTTTTAACACACCTACCTCTCTTTAGGTTAGAGATTAGATTCATCATCCTAGGGTATGAGGTCCTATTTTGCCTCTACTTCACATTTTGTGTTATTGCAAGATGGTGGGGGTCTTTGTATTAATGACTCGTTTTTACCATTCTGTTTCTTGCATTGTTCATTATCCTAATCATTGCAGCCCATGCAATTTACAGTATATTGCAGTCTTGTTAATAAAACCTATTGAAAACTTTACTGCATCTCTTTCAGTGCCTGTGTATTACTGAGACATGTTGCTCATGTGAGAAAAGAGTAATCTCCGTTTAACCACGACCTCCCTGAGATGTGGCATTCTTGAGTCTATGCATAAAGGCTGCCACAAATCACCTTTTACTACTTGGGTTTTGGTGAAGTACTGCTTGGGAGCCGGGAGGGTTGGGTCGACCGCGGCGACTTGTAGGATTGGCCTAGTCACCTACAAACATAAGTGCTGTCATCCCTCAACTGGCAGTCTTGCCTAGAGCAAGAGTCAAACTATGACATGCCGCCACCTACGATACGCACTCATTTACAGATACCCTGACTATCACTGTCTCACACACAACAGGTACCCCAAGTACCATTATACGGAGACTTCCATGGTGTTGGGGAAGATCCTCCTCAGCTGAACAGGGAGCACCTAACATACTGTAGGTTGTTAGAGTTCGAACTATTAAAAGGACATTATCCCCACTTGGTGTTTGATCTCTTTACACATTTCACATTTTGGCCAATGCCATAGACAATCCTGAGAATGCCAGGCAAGCATTAACACTACACCTAGTAGCTCATGGCTTAACAGAAGAGGGTGGGGATGTCACATCCATTGTAGGAGCCAAAGAAGCAAACCAAACAGAAACATTCTACGCTTGGGTCACCTTTCCTCAGGAAGAACAAGGTTCATGCACATTCCACACGTACAGAATTGCAAACGTACCACAACCGTACTAAACATACCAGTATCTTGAAATACTGATTACTTATCAAAAACATCAGGACTGGTTTAATGGTGCCCTATCACACATAATACAACCCATGAGATTAGGACCCTTAGGTAATGAAGGACCAACGTGGCCTATATTTGCCACATATTCACCTCACCCAGGTTGACAAAACAGGCAGGCAGCTGATCTGCTCAATCTATACCTTGAGCTAGTAACACTATATAGATGACTTGTTCAGTTCATAATGCGGACTCTGAACACTACACCAGAGTGTCCAGCACCACCAGCACCTGCTGGATACTAATTGGCTACTGCTGGGATCATCCACAAACAGTACATTCTATCATGAGTAAAGTGCCCACAGAATGAGAGATGATCCTGTTTTGGATAGCCCAGAAAACAAATCAGCTGAAAAACATAGGATTCTCACAACGTTCTTGCCCTTTGGGACGGTTCCATGAGTGGATAACTGCACACATAAGGTACAGTATTTGCTGCGATTCATACTACCACACATGGTACTCCAACACTTGCCAATTTACTGGAAGTGTTAAAACAAATTCAGAATGAGCACAAGTCTGCACCAGCCCTAGATTTGGGGATGAAACTAATGCGTAACTTCGATGCAGTATCCTCAATAATACTCAGTAACATTAAAAAGGGAAGTGGTAGCACTAGCTACACGTCAGCAGCTCTGGGAGATTCCACACTTGAAACAGGAGAAACAAGTACAGAAAATTATTTCCGACACCTATACCAATATAGGATGGGATAGTTTGGGAGCCAAGCTGAAAAAGCCTGAAATACAGAGTACCACCCCTAAGGAAGGTACTAAACAAGCACAGGAGGGTTCTAAAAAGAGCTGGGATAAACGGAAACAAATTAAAGACAGATGAAGTCAGAGAGCAGATTCTCCACACCCAGAGAACTCCAACAGGAGATTTAATCTCAGAAATACAGAAAATATAAAAGCTCTTGACAGATATACTGATTCACATCCCTTTCGTTCCTTTCAGGACGCACCAGATAGACGTAGCGAGAGAGTGAGGCGGTCAGAGCGACATCCTGACTATGTGAAACAGAAGAAAGACTCACCACAGTGTTCAGACAAAAAAGAAGATAAGTCCCCACAACAAAAGCCACAGTTTAAAAAGAAAAAGGTGGCAGTAATGTCAATTACAAATGCCAGCACACTTGAGAACATTGCTGAATAATAAGACGTGGGCAGTGACATTGCTAGACAGTGCGGCAGAGGTCACAATATGTTGCCAGAGTCTGAAAGATCATCTGGATGAGACAGCAACTATGGACTTTATTGCGGTCGAGACTGGGGACAGGCGTGTTCTCCCACCCGAAAGGGTTTATGATTTAAATATCCAAAGTGAGAGACACATAGAGCACACCATTAGCATGATATTCTGGGATGAACTTAGTTATGATATCCTGCTGGCCAAGGGGGACTGGCTACCCGAGCACTTTCGTAAGCTCCCAGATGGGGAAGATGTAATTTTGCCTTCTTTCTCTGATCTTGTTCCAGAAGCGGTAAACGAAGCCTATGCTGTCAACTGGGCTTTAGCGCAGCCACCTGCACTATACCGCAACCATGTAGGTTAGGACAAGGATTCTCCTTGTCATGTAATACCGATTAGGTCTACACCCCAGCATCAGCCACAATATCCTGTTAAACACAAAGCTAAAGCTCCAGTGAGGGAGATTTTCACTCAGCTCGAGTACCAGGGAGTAATTGAGCCCTGTGTCTCTGCAATGAATAACCCGTTATTCCCTGTTGCAAAATCAGACCATTCATATAGAATAGTCTTAGATTACAAAGACACTTAAATAGTCATACACGCACATACGCAATACAAACTTCACACAGCACAGCACTAATTAACAACATAGTGTATGAAAAATACAAAACAACATTGGATATCTCCAATGTTTTTTTTCTGCCAGAGCTTAGTTCACAAAAGTTGCATTCTCTTTTGGCTCACACAAAAGCTTCTGTGGTTTGCCCCAGGGCTGTTCTCAGTCCTTATAACATCAATATTGCATGATATTGATCCTGAGACGTTGTCTTACATGGGTGACATCTATCTCATGGATGACGACTTCAACATTCATTTTGCCAGGGTCGATCAAATCTTTCTAGGATTCACAGCCCTTGTTTTCAAATTTAATTTCAGGAAAATTAAAATAGCCTTTCTCAGGGTATTATTCCTGGGATACGAGCTATCAAACAAGGGCAAGAGCCTGGCCCCGCACTTTTTAGAGAAGCCAGCCACCGAATACAATCAAGAAACTGCAGTCTTTACTTGGTTTCTGTAACTTTGGTAGAACTTACATTCCTGACTATGTACAACATATCAAGCCACTCCTTGACTTCCTACACCCTGGGTTTTTGAGCAGACAGTGGACAGTGGAACACACTCACATCCTTATGGGATTGCAATAGAACATGCTTGAAGTAAAACACTTACACACCTGTGAGAACAAAACAAATTTGGTCATCAGAATAATTGCTGGTGCCATTGGGTTCACTTATGTCACCATTAAGGAAGGTGACACGGTGCCCATAGCATATAAATCACATTTATACTCAAATGCAAAACAACGCTTTGCACCCACAGAAAAAGTCCTTCTGCAGTACAGATGGCTATCATTAAGGAGGGACCACTTGCCAAAGGGAAACGCATTATGGTCGTCACCCCTGATCCAGCCTTCCAGGCCGTCACCAAAGCAAGTGTTCCTAAGACTAAAGCATTACATCCACTTTGATTCAGTGAGCAACCTCCCTGACTGCCACTGATGTTGATTACATCTTTGATCCAAAACTTCAGACCCAAAAATATCTCCAACATGAAGAGGAGTGCCCTGCACCTCTAGACATCTTGCCACTTGACAGCTATTACACTGTCATTTACACTGATGGTTCAGCACAACCAGCCGTAGATACTAAACATCAATACACAGCCGCTTGCGCAGCCGTGAGCGGAGTGATGAAGGATGGTATGTTCCACCCTCACAGTACTTACACGCAGACCCTGGGGGACTGCACAGCTCAGCTGGCAGAACCTACAGCCCTTATCTTAACGCTAGAGCATACAGACCCAGGACAACTCACTTTGATTGCCTGTGACTCACTGCGTCCAGTCCTACAATGATTATCTAAATCATTGGAGACTGAATGGGTTCGAAGATTCCAAAGGGAACACCATAAAACACAGAACTCTGTAGGGGAGGGTGGCTGATCTCAAGGATAAGCTACAGAGTGCTCATCTAGTCCATACATTGGGCCACCAACATGTAGGAGAACAAGTTATTGGCAATACTTTCGTTGACGAAGCAGACAAATCCGCAGTAGCTATGGCTTCTGTGGCTGCAGTGACTTGTTCTCAAACGAGATTGGATACTGAAATTTTTGATGCTGTGAAAGCTTTGGCTGAAGGCAAGCCTCTCCCAAAAGCATACCCTACAAAATACTCTTACCACATCAGTGCACATAATGTTGCTTATGCAACACTTCTTGGGGTTGGCGATATAGTGATCCCCAACCAAGACCAGATATTAGATCTCATTAAAGCAGCACATGAGGGTGTCACTTCTGCACATGCTGGTATTGGGGCCACAATAACACTCTTACAGAAATGCTTCTGGTGGCCAGGTCTATACAAACAGACCAAGCAATATGTCCTTTGCTGTGACATGTGTCAGCAGATAAAGGGCTCCAACATCACACGCACTCTGCAGACATCCCTCTTAGTGTCCAACAGGCCACTACAATGTGTGTACCTGGACCACTGTGGTCCCCTACAACCTGATGATGCATCCAAATACATCTTAGCCGCTGTAGATTCTTATTCTATCTTTTCTGTGGGCATGGCCTCAGCGGTCGGTTGACACTCAAACTGTTATAAAAGACTTGATCATCTTTATCAATACATATGCGATTGCAGCATTCCATTCAGTCCAGGGCCGTGTTTTTGCCTCTAATGCATTTAGGGACACCATGGGGACGATGTGTGTTGAACTCCATTACTCCTTATTCTACCATCCCGAGGGAAATTCAGTTGTGGGGAGGAGGAATCGAGATCTAAAGCAGTCCTTAACAGCTAGAGTATTAGGTTCTGGACGCAGTTGGCTTTTTCACCTATATGGGGTCCAGAGAGCACTGAATAACCTGCCAAGAAGGTCCTTGGGTGGACCACTCCCTATGAGGTTCTCTTTGGGATACCTATGTATGTCCCAGATCTAGATGGCTCTGGTTTAGTGGCAGCAGATACACCTTTTGACATAAATGAACGTCTCACTGTCTTACAGGAGCTTCAGCAATTTTGTGATGCTAAATCATCTGCCAGTGCTGCCATCTTAGGAATAAGGGATTTGCTAACCACTTCTACTGGCTGGATTCCTAGAGTTGGGGATCTGGTTTCTGAGAAGATTGCTGTAAAGAAGGAATTCAGCCCATCATACAAAGCACTGGTCCAAGTCCTGGGAATACAAGGTACCAGAACTGTCATCCTACCACCGTTGCCTGGTTACAAAGCAAACAGATTTGTCTCCATTGAGAACATCAAACTTCATCATGTGGCCGATAATACACAGTAGACCCAGAGGTCCCTTGGGTAGTTCCCGGTCTCCTCTCACTACCCAACAGGACATACCTCTTCAAAGAAGACATCACAACACTTCTGACAACATGACAACAATAGCATGTACAATGATGCTACAAATGCCTCCTCGAGCATGGTGAGGGCAGAAAATGAGCTTTTGCTGGTTCCTGTTACCACTTCAATGACAACACCTGTCCAAGATATGGCTGTCTTCTATTCCAACACAACTCAAACCGATGACATCATCTACTTTGAGCCTCCACTTGAAGTAGCTCCATCCACCAGTAATGCACCAGTACCTGTGTACACAGACTGCTTCTGGTTACTTCATCAACCTTGATGACTTGTCTTCAACTTCATCCGCACCTGCTACTGAAACTGTTTCAAAGACATGTAAGCTGTACATATGGCTTAGAAATAACCATTTAATTTATCCATGGAACTATCTGTGGCTATCTATGACATTGCTTGCATTTTTTCTATGGATTGGTTTTGTGACTGTTTTCTTCTAGCTTAGAAATGGTCATTACCTTCCTGAACACTCCTCTATTGAGCCTGTGGATGAAGTCCTAACTCTATATCTTTCCTCGCATAAGGACCGAAGAGACTTGTCCATTGTGAACAGTTCAGCAGTACCGATTCCTGATGGGATTGTGTGGGATAAAGTTCCATTTGATATATATATATAGGCCTATTGAAGTCATTCAAATTCCATATGTCTTTATAATTTCTATCACTGATATAATTATATCTGGTGTTGTATCTGACGACTGGGATGTCCAAATAGTTGATTCTATGTTAGACAAAATGAAGGATTACATTGAATTTGAAAGTGATGATGTGTACACCAACACAAATAATTATGGGGAGATATTCTGTTATAGCAACTGGGAACATTACTACCTGCACCATACAACTAGACACATATCAGTATTGAATTGCACACAGTGGGAACACTGTTCACTTCCGCCTGCGGGGAGCCCAAAACATTATTCAGATACATTCACTTATTTTTCTGTGCATTGCAATAAAAATGCAGAGTCATACTATTTCAAGTTACTACCTTCCAAAATTTGGAAAATTTTGCTAACAAATACAAAGTTGATTTACTCAGATTCCTTTGTTTCCAGACTTCCAGTTGAAGGCTACGGATACTTGAAGAACACTATTGATGTAAAGAGTGTATGGGGAACACAAGATTGGAAAATTCAGAGTAGGGAAGCTTTATTTCAAGCCTGCTTTATTCCTGTGCAAATGATCTTTTTAAATGACACAATTCAACAGACATCCTATCTAGGGTTAGCAAAGATGAAGGCAAATGAATGTACCCAGTATCCCCTCACCAGCAAAATTCACCAATTGGCAGTCCTTCCGGAACATCACTGAGGAAGAACTGGATGTAGAGATTCAGGCTGGTACCTATAATTCTTCACTTTCCAGTTCTGGTGGGTGGTTATTGTGGACAGTAAACATGAATGAGTGTTAGGCACATTTTGAGAATTCCTCAAGGGGTTTCAAGATTAGCCGGCCGGACCCTCGCTTTGTCTCTGGTCAACACTCGGGTATAGTTACTACATACAGTGTTAGTAAACTGTGCCAACAGTGGTTACAGACTAACACCTTAGCAGCGGTTAAGGAACATCTTAATACTCTTTCTGAAGATATAGATTTACAGGACTTCTTGTTAGGTCCAAGAAAGCCACGCTCTAAAAGATTCATCTATGTCATATACAATGAAATCTGGAAGCTTTCTCAAATGGAAGCTACTGCGTGTTCAAGGCAGATAGACAAAGAGAATTTGTAAAAGGCTTTAGCTGTTGTCGATAATGGCATGAACACTCTGCCCAACAAGATCTATTCCCTTAATAACATAGGCCCTCATTACAACCCTGGCGGTGGGTGATAAAGTGGTGATAATACCGCCAACAGGCTGGCGGTAAGTACTGCCAAATTATGATCATGGCGGTGATAACTCCCATAGACAGCCAATGTACCACACCAACCGCCATGGTGGAAACAACAGCCACCATGGCGGTAGCCGCCAACAGCTAGGCGGAAGGCAAAGTACCGCCCACCATATTAAGACACAGGAAAGTGCCACCTTTTCTGGGGTGATACCAATGCCAACAAAAGCCTGGTGGAAACAGAGCTCAGAAGTGAAAGGACTCACCATTGGAGACACAGGGAAGAACCACACTGCCCTGGAACCCGAACTGCATGTCTTCCCGATGATCTTCTACGTTATGCTCCACCTGGAACACCAACGCTGACGAAGACGACGACGGTGAGTACAGCCACCTAGCACACAAGAGAGGTTGGGAGGAAAACAAGAGTGACACACACCTGCACCACACACACCTGACACACACACACCATGCACACAACCAGCTACACACGAAAATCAATTTGTCCCCAAAAAACGGCAGAATAATGCAAGGACAACAGGAATTGACTAAAGTGATTGTAATCAGATCAAATTCAAAATTAATAATTTGATTTGTCAATGAAACAGACATGTACATATGTTCACAAAGGGACTCTGCCCAGTCCAATGTTCAAAGGGCCCACATGGCCACAGGGCACAGTATAAGGCCCAACTCGAGTCCTGACCACATACAGATACATACAATACACTGCAGGGGCATCAGTTTACAATTAGGATGGCACCTCGGGGGCGGGCACCTCAGCCGGATGACGGGAACAAGCCCACTGGTTCTGGAGGGGACAACATGCCCATTGCTTTGTCCTGGGGAGTGCAAGGCCACAGTCTCTGGAGTGGGTGACTTGCCTACTGGTTCTGGAGAGGCCACATGCCCATTGCTTTGTCCTGGGGAGTGCAAGGCCACAGTCTCTGGAGTGGGTGACTTGCCCACTGGTTCTGGAGGGGACAACATGCCCATTGCTTTGACCTGAGGAGTACAAGGCCACAGTCTCTCGAGTGGGTGACTTGCCCACTAGTTCTGGAGGGGGCAACAGGCCCATTGCTTTGTCCTGGGGAGTGCAAGGCCACAGTCTCTGGAGTGGGTGACTTGCCCACTGGTTCTGGAAGGGGCAACATGCCCATTGCTTTGTCCTGGGGAGTGCAAGGCCACGGTCTCTGGAGTGGGTGACTTGCCCACTGGTTCTGAAGGGGGCAGCCCGCACAGTAGCCCCTGGAGGGTGGACTACAGGGCATCCGCCGGCGGTGATGGAAGCACTGTGGTGGTGGTTAGAGGAGTCTCCTGGACAGTCCCTACACTCACTGATGGCTGCATGGTGGTGGTTGTTGGAGGAAGCAGCTGGGCAGCCCCCGCACTCACTGATGGCTGCACATCCACAGCTGGTGGTGGGGGCCCGTGACAGCTGGTGGGGGTGACAGTGTTTGCCTGACAACTTCAGCTGGCGTAGAGTGCCTCGTCTCCTCCAGTTCATGGGTCGGGGATGCCTTACCCTTCCTGGAAGGGGTGGATGGACTCTTCCCCTCTCTGCCTGGTGGTGCAGGCTCCTTCCCCTTCTTCACAGCTGGTGCTGGCTCCTTCCTCTTCCTCACAGCTTGTGCTGGCTCCTTCCCCTTCCTCACAGCTGGTGCAGGCCCCTTTCCCTTCCTCACAGCTGGTGCAGGACTTTTCCCTTTCATCCCTGGTGGTGCTGGCTCCTTCCCTTTCAGTGTTGTAGGTCTGGTATCCCTACCAGCACAAGTAGATAATGCTACCACTGTCCCCGTGGACTGTTTGGCTGAGGTGCTGGGCTGTGTCTTTGAAACCCTGCTGATACGTGCAGGACAGGGGGGTTAGGGAAGAGGTCAAGTTGGGTAAGGAAAAGCTTTATAGGGATGTTGGGGCGGGAGGAGGGAGGATCAATGGGAGTGGAGGATAAGGGAGTGGTTGTTGGAGATGTATGTCTGCTTGATTTGGGTGCAGGTGTATGGGCTGTATGCTGATATGAGGTGGATGGCTTTTGGGTGTCTGACGGCTTGCGTTTGTGCCCATTAGGAGGGGGACAGACACGGTGGGAGAGGACACAGGGGACGCATGCATGGATGTTGTGGAGGTGTCTGCCAGTGTGGTGTGTGTTCTGTTTGGTGTGGTGATGCTGATAGTGGATGTAGATGGAGTGCATGCAGGTGTGAGTGTAGACGTAACTGGGAGGGAGGCGGAGGAGGAGGAAGAGGGGGAGACAGTGGAGGCTGTGGATGTTGTCGTGTCTGCAACAGTATGGTGTTTGAGTGAGTGCCTGTGGAATGAAGTGTGGTGCTTGTATTGGCCTGTGCCACTCTTGTGTGTTGCCTGCTGTGTATGCTTGTCTGTCTGTGTGCTTGGGATGGGTTGGGGTTGAGGAGAATGGGACTGGGAAGTGGAAGTTGGAGGGGGCACGGTAGAAACAGGGACAATGGCTACCATCAGAGAGGAGGCCAGAGCCTGAATCGATCTCTGCTGGGCCGCCAATCCACCATGAATTCCCTCCACAAATGCATTGCTGCATCTGGGATGCCAGCCCCTGGATGGCATTCACAATGGTTGACTGCTCTACAGAGATGGATCTCAGGAGGTCAATAGTCTCCTCACTCAGGGCAGCGGGGCTCAATGGGGCAAGGCCTGAGGTGCCTGGGGCGAAGGAGATGCCCACCCTCCTGGATGAGCGGGCATGGGCAACTCACTGAGGGGCTACTGGGAAGGCGGTGCTGGTGCAGGGGGTGGCGGCTGTGCCTGCAGCTGGGGTGGTCACAGAGGTGTCCGCCACCACCTGGTAGCTCCCATTGGAGAAGGTATCAGAGTTTGTGTTGTCCTCTCTAGTCTCCGCCGTGGTGCTCCCCTCGCCCTCCGTCCCACTTGTTCTCTCAGAGACGGTGGACTCTGCCTCCAGGGTATTGTGGGATGCAGCTCCCTCTATCGCCGGTGCCTCTGCTCCTCCATCAGATGATGCTAATGCACACAAGGATAGGATTACAAAACAAGAAAGGGGGGGAGAGAGACAAAGGATGCACTGGTTCAATGACTGCACCAACACCACCGTTGGCGTACACAGCACCCTCACACACAGGGAACAGGCCTACGCACTCTGCATTGCACTACCAGTGAAATGGCTAGTCACCAAGGCATGAGGAGGAGCACACATCGCCAACTGCAGCACACCTGGGACCCACGCAGCCCTGCCTAGAAGTGAATACTAACAAGCTAGGTTACCTGTATTTGCCTTTCAACCATTACCCTTCTGAGGACCTGCGCTGCTATGTCTGGCCTGGCCTTAGGGGCACCAGCTAACACACAACCACCACCCGGATACCACCGCCAGCCATAAGTTGTAACGATACCCACTGTATTCACCCCCTTGTGGCTGCTGTGATTCCCTCAAGTGCCTATCCAGCTCAGGGTAGGCCACAGACAGTATGCAGGCCATCAGGGGGGTCAGGGTCCGACATGCACCCCTTCCTCATTGGGAGGCCATCCCCAGCTGGGCCTCCGCGGTCTCCCATGCCCAGCATCTCAGGTCCTCCCACCGTTTCCCACAGTGGGTGCTTCGCCTTCCATAGACCCCAAGAGTCCGCACGTCCTTGGCGATGGCATGCCATAATCCCTTCTTTTGATGGGCACTGACCTGCCGAGGTAATACATACAGGAGAACTCCATTAAACAAACAGTCCAGCCTGTCACACACATGGCCCACCATACCCGACCCCATCACCATTGCAACACAAATAGGCCAGCTCACAACATGTAAGCCGCCAACAGACAATCCCCCCAGCCCCCACCCTTAAACGATGACTTCACACACATCTCCATGCATTCATGCCACATGCGTCGTGCACACAGTGTACTCACCTATTGGTCTGGAGGCCCATACAGCAGTCCGTACTGGGGTAGGACACCAGTCACTCCAACTACTCCGAAGTGAAGGTTGGGGCCCTTTCCCCGGTCACACGGGGCATGGTAGGTTCCAGACACAGGTCACAGAAGCACATGCAGTGTAGGTCTTCTCCTGTGGAAGGTCAGGAAAAAAGTGAGGATTGAGATAGAAAATGCTGGTCACATCCCCGGCGGTGTACACCGTCACCGCCGGCATAGATCCCCATTGGTCACTGTACCCCATAGGGCCCAATATAATCCAATGAGGAATTGCACGGCGGTTCACGACCGCCTACCGCCACGGCGCACGACGTCGGCAGAATTCTCACTTCCACCTGTCCCTCCACACAGGACAGGCGGTCGCCATTTCAGGGGGGTGAACAGGGATATTGATAATTTCTGCATCACAGGATAAATAGGCCCATACCTTTAAATTACACTGTCCCAAAACATGATTGCACGATGTGGACTGCTGTTGTGGTATAGTAGTTTAAATTGTGACAGCCTACTCACTCTTGTGTCCCTTAGATTCCTACCACTGCGGATGAATAGGTGATGGAGACATACCCCTGTATACAGACCCATGGTGGACTATGCTACATGGGAGGACAGGCACATAATACTCACCTATAGACTGGACAGGGCCACAATCACAGAGCTTTGTGCCCAGCTGGAGCCTGACCTGATCTCAGCTATCCGTCATCCAACTGGGATCCCCCCTCTTGTGCAGGTTCTATCAGAGCTCCACTTCCTGGCAACAGGTTCTTTCCAGGTGACAGTGGGCTTGGCACCAGGAATATCACAGCCAATGTTCTCAATTGTGCTGGCAATAGTCTTGTCTGCCCTGGTAAAACACATGTGCTGCTACATTGCTTTCCCCCAAGTGGAAGATTTGGCCACTGTGAAGGCTGGATTTTATGCGATGGGACATATCCCCAATATTATTGTGGCAATTGACAGTATACATATTGCGTTTGTCCCCCCCCGGCAGAATGAACAGGTGTTCAGGAATCCACTCGATGAATGTGCAGATGGTGTGCCTGGCGGACCAGTACATCTTCCCGTCAGTGCTCAATATCCAGGGTCGGTGCATGATGCCTTTTTCCTAAGGAATAGCAGAATCCCAAGTGTGTTGGCCCAACTACAGAGGCACAGGGTGCGGCTTACGGGTAAACCATCACTTCGTTCCTGTACCAGCTGACACCAGGTATTCCTCCAGCACACTGGAAAAGACTGCAGCTAAGTATTGTTCTTTGAGCGCCGCGCTTTCCTAGAACAGCTGGTGTATTACAGACCTCGTATTTTGGCTTATCTTGAAGAGACAAATGCATTTCTGAACATTCTACATTATTATTTTAGTTATTTGCCTAAATGTGCTTCAGGAAATCTGCTTGAGCTCCAGTACTACAAAAAGTGCAATTTTAAAAGTGCATTTACATGTCTTTTCTTTCTGTAATAGCATAACTCTTGGATTTAAATTGTGTCATTCATGCCTGTGTTTCAGGTTTGGGGAATTTGCTTTTCAAAGGGTTTTTCACACACACACAGTGAAACCAAACCAAACTGTGCCATCCTAACTGCTCGAACCCAGAGTGGACATGTCTATTTCTTGGATTGTTTTTGTTCCTTTTAGTTTAACCCTATGCATGCAGGAAAGTTATATGTGATATAATTAATGCCCTTGTTTGACTTTCTTTTGCATGATAAGTGCAACCACAGTTCTAATTGTAGTGTGCAACAGTGAATCTCTGTGAAGCCAGCCTAGTGTCGCAGTACTTATTGTTACTGTTCTCAGTTTGGGGTTTTGGTAATGCAGTGTTAGTAATTGTGCCAACAATTATTATCCAAGAAAAGTGCTGGAGCATCCCGGTGTTCTTCTACCGCTATATCAGAAAGAGAGATTCAGTTTCAAGGAAGTTGAGTGCACTAACTCTACTATCACTCTGTCAACAACGACCTGCCCCCCCGAAGATACAGGGTGCCTGGCTGGACCGGTAAGACGTGGCAGTGTTTTGCCTCTTTCTCTTCCACTTCCCCTTTCCTTTTGGGACACCTGCTGGGGCTTCTGTGTCCACCCGGAAGTGCCAAGAGGTGTTCCAGGAGGTTGAGGGGCATACCATCACCCCTGCAGACATCCTGCTTTTCAGGTGAGTGGCTGCGTCTGGACACAGTAGGCAAACCACCCACTAGAGAGACTGTGGCTTTGCACTCCCGCCAGGACCAGTGGTGTTGTACCATCCTCTGGCTGAGGTGACCCCTGTTCCCCATCCCCCTGAGGTGCCTGTGTATTTTTTACCTGATGCTCCTGCAGTGTTCTCTCCGTGTTGTTGCTGGAGTCAGTGGGGCCTTGGCCTATGTGATGTGGCCCTGTGGCCCAGGACTGGGCAGTGTCCCTCCATGTGTGTATATATGTATATACTGTTTTGATTTTGAAGCACGATTTTCTAGTATTTAACTTATTACACTCACTTTAATCAATTCCTTTTGTCCTTTCATTATTCCTGAGTGGTACGGGGTGTATATGTAATGTTACTGCATCTGTTTGTATGTATCCCCCCTCCCTTGTGTGCTAGGAAGCAGTACTCACCATGGTCGTCTTCGCCGGCGTTGCTGTTCGTAGTACATGAGGAGGTATACAAGCATGGGGAAGATGTGCAACTCAGGCTCCATGGCGTCGTGGTTCTTCCTTGAATCTCTAGAGGTAAGTCATCTGCCTTCTGTGTACTGTGCTTGTTGCTACCGCCAGGGCGGTCGGTGTGTTAAAGTGCCTGTCTGTGTGGGTGGTTTCCGCCGTGGTCATAATAATTTTTTTTAACGCTGGCCTGTTGGTGTTATTACTGCCACTTTATCACCGACCGCCAGGGTTGTAATGAGGGCCATAATGTCGACCACAACAAGCACAGCAGGCCAAAGATAAAGGCAATGTTGGCAAACTCTAAAACTTTAGAAAAGGTCAATGGTCATATTTATTTAACAGTAACCATGATCTAGAAGAATGTCTTAGAAGCCATCAAAAGGAAAAACATTCAAGAAAGAAGCCACATCGTCAGATGTTAGATCAATGACAGGATTGGCAGATAGATCCACGGAGCAGTAGTGATCAACAGCCTCAGAAGCAGGATCTCCTGCGACGGCAACACCATCCAAAGTGCACAAAGGAGCCAGACAGTCCACCAAGGGCAGCTCATAATTGGCCTTGCGAATCAGCCTCTGTCTCACAGGGCACGACCTTGAATGAACCCTCATTGGGAACATCAGCAGTTCCTTGTCCACAGGAGGTACTGGCAGAACAGCAAGGCACACCATAGGGAGATGTTCGAAGAGGCACCAGCTGCAGTGAACGACTGGTTGCACACACTATAGGACTGGTCAGAATGACAATGACCAATCATGCTCCAATTCTTCCAGCAACGGAGCACCAAAGAACTGTACCATGTGATCATGGCACAGCTGGGCTGGTGATAGTAGCTCCTTCACTCTGCTTAGCTGGGTAGGCACAACCACTGCATATCAGAAACAACAGCAGTAGTATCCCGCCGATCAAAGCCAAAGTCACAGGGAAGCCGCCAAACACACTGGAAAAGAGTGAATGGATAGCTGAAGGAATGACTCCAAAGACAGTCTGGAACATGGACACAAATCCAGACCCTACAGCCTTAAAGAAATGGACAATCCCTGTTGTGTTTGAAGTGTTGAATATTCTGGATACCAGCTCTCCAAAGTGCTTGGGGGAGTTGGTATTTAATAGGGATTGTATCTCAGCTGATGATCTTTCTATTTGGAGAGCATACGTCTCTCTAGCCGATGTCAATGCAACTTGTTTCTGGAACAGTAGCACCTTTAGTGTACTCAGCTTGTCATAATTTACATTAGTAGTATCAATGTGAGGCCACATTTCTACTACTCTTATCTCTTGTGTGGGGGGAATACAACATGTCAGCAACACGTTACGATCCTAGAGACCAAAATTGCGTAGGCAATTCCTGGGAGCATACCACAACAGCTTTGGTCGTTTAGCACCACATAACGTCCATTAGAAAGTACATGAAATGCTGGATGAATCAAAGGGACGGGAATACTCTTCAGATAACTGGCCAAATTTGCGACCCCGGCATTGAAAAGGTCATGAAGAGACACCTCTTTGCAAATCACTGAATGACTAACAGTCTCACATTCCCTTCCGCTAAGAAAGACCTCTGTTTTGCCGTTCAGACATTTATATTCAAAGAGTAACTCCCACTCCTTTTTAATATAGCTATCACCTAGCCGCTCGTATCTGCCCATGGCAAGATGTTTCAAGCATTTCAAAAAATGAAAAGTGGAAATGGGCAGAATTATAATGCTCTGTACGAGCCAAATTGTCGATGGGCTCTGCAACTGTGAAAGGCAATTTTTCTAGCTTTTCTATTTGAAGCATAGCAAAACTTGTTTCCCTTTTAGCCATTGTCTGTTGTTCCTTGGATAAATTAAAAGCAGCAAACAGGTCATTACTGTTAATGTATTTCAATGGAACGTGGCCATTTTTCAGAATCTGTAGTGTCCAACCTAACTACATTATGGAACGCAGTTGACTTTGTTCATGGTGTAAAAAGGACATGTCATTCTGAATGATGTCAATCGCAGATGACACTAAGGCCCTCATTATGACACTGGCGGTAAATCCCACTTACCGCCACACTGAAGGCCTTCAACTTACCGCCGTGGTGGCGGATATCCGTTCACCTTATTATGACACATGCACACCAATCCGACAGAATCCATCCACATCGACAAATCCACCAGACCCAAGGTCAGTGATAAAGTGGAAGTCCCAAAACGCATACCGTTTTGCCAACAAAAAACACCCACCACATTATGACCCACGGATCACCACGGTGGACATTCATAGGCGGTTAACCATTGGTGGTATATAACGTCGCTCACAGAATGTACACCAACATAAAAAACGAAACTACATTGGCCAATACGAAAAATACACACCTGACAACCATACACACACCACACACACTCACCCATAGCACTATAAAACACACACACACATTACCCACAACCCTATACAAACAACAATTACTGCCAGGAGACTGAGAAGAAGAGCACGGAGACAACTAGACACACACACCACATACAGCCATACATTCCTCACACATTCTATATCACACCCCATCATATTACTCAACACAACCTCACCAAACCACATCACACAACACCCATGACACCACAAAGGAACCCCCGTTTCACTGAGGAGGGGTTTAGGGTCATGGTGGAGGAAATTGTCAGGGTAGAGCCACAGCTCTTTAGAGCACAGGTACAGCAGATATCTATAGCAAGGAAGATGGAACTATGGCGGAGAATCGTGGACCGGGTCAACACTGTGGGACAGCACTCAAAAACAAGGGATGACATCAAGAAGAGGTGGAATGACCTACAGGGGAAGGTACGTTCCATTGCAGCAAGGCACCAGCTCGCCATACAGAGGACTGGCAGTTAACCCCCACCTCCTCCCCCACAGTCCACAGCATGGGAGGAGCAGGTACTGGCAATACTGCATCCTGAGGGACTTGCTAGCCGGAGGACTGGACACTGGTAAGTCAACATTTACTACTTATCACCCCCCATACCTGCATGCCATCACACCCCCTCACCCTCACTCCCATAACTCCACACCATCCCACACATTGCACCTACACATATGACCAACCACAATGCCAAGCCCTGCATGCCATACCAATTCATGGATAGCCCTCCCAGCCCTGCATGGACACCCATCACTAAAGCATGTACAGCATAGGGAAACTAACATAACCACAATACTTCACCATACACAAGCAAAAGCTTGCAGGGCAACACCAACCATGGAGGGGAAGCTACGAAAGTACAAATGTCATCCACTTGAAGCATAATACATCATTTACATCCCCACAGGTACCCAAGCCAATGTCAGTGGAGAGGAGGTGCCACCACTATCCAGTCCCCCAATAGAAGAGGCCCGCAGTGATGACAGTAACTACGGACATCTGTATCTGGAGGACCTATCTGACCCATCAGGGACCACTGGACAGTCGGTCACCCAAGCCCACTCACAGACCACCACAGAGCCCACCCCATCAGGAACCAACACCACAGCACCCACCCTGCGTACCCACACCTCTGTCCCCAGGACACATCAATCAGCAGTGTGCCCACCTGTACAGGGACCCCAGGCCACACCTTGCCCACAAGACAATCAGGACCTGGGGTCAGTGGCAGTGGGCACACCGTTCAGGGGACAGGGGCACAGGCCAACAGGGGCACTGGAAGGACTGCTATGCACCAGGGGGAGGACAGGAGCAGGGAACCAACTCTCCAGGAGGCACTCTCCGAGATCCTGGGAGCCTACCAACATTCCCAGGACACAATAGGCCAGATCCTTGACAACATGCAGGAGAACAGGCGGCTGCAGGAAAGACAGTATCACGGGATCGTGGAGTGGACCCTGTGGACAGTGAATATGAGGAGGCAGAGGATGAGGACAACAGAAAAGCTATTATATGACAGTACATCCAGTGACACATAGGTAAGACACTGAAACTTCACTTTGCATTGATAGTTTTGTATTTGACATTATACATGGCAGGCAGATTCTCCCAATTATATGGCCACTTACTGTACCCTTTGGTATCTCTATTTTCAGATATCTGTGGCCCACTCTGGCACCTGGTGGGTTGACTGCAGCCAACTACAGGTCATTCTTGTGTATACATTACTGTAAAGTTGTATTGCAGTGTTTAAACCTCGTTAAACTAATACATACTTAAATCATTTGACATACTCAATACTTGTATTTTTTCAAAGAGTGTTTATTTAAGCGCTAATAAGTAGAGGGGGTATGTGCAATGGGCTGGGGTGATGGTGGAGGAAAGTTTAGGATAGGTCCAGTCTATTTGTATCACAGGAGCATTGTCCAAGGGGTCATAGGAAGAGGAGCAATGGCAGTTCAAGGTGAAAAGGGTGACAGAGTGGGACACAAGGGTGACAATCAAGAGAGTCTTATTTCCTGGTGGGGGTCTTGACAATGTTCTCTGGCTTCTGCCTGGAACCCTGGGACCGTTTGTGGGGTAGTTTTCCTTCTGGAGGATGAGGGGTGCTGGTGGCCTGTTGTTCCTGTGGCAGGGCCTCCTGTCCACTTGCAGCAGCGGAGGTGGAGGGCTGTTCATCGGTGTGGCAAGTGTCAGGGGCCCGGTGGTGTGCCACTGCCTCCCTCATGGTGTTGGCCATGTCTGCCAGCACCCCTGCAATGGTGACCAGAGTGGTGTGGATGTCCTTCAGGTCCTCCCTGATCCCCAGGTACTGTCCCTCCTGAAGCCGCTGGGTCTCCTGAAACTTGTCCAGTATCCGGCCCATCGTCTCCTGGGAATGGTGGTATGCTCCCAGGATGTTGGTGAGTGCTTTGTGGAGAGTCAGTTCCCTGGGCCTGTTCTCCCCTTGTTACACAGAAGTCCTCCCAGCTTCCCTGTTGTCCTGTGCCTCTGTCCCCTGAACTGTGTGCGCACTGCCACTGACCCCAGGTCCCTGATCGTCCTGTGTTTGTGGTGGACACACTGCTGATTGATGTGTCCTGGGGACAGAGGTATGGGCCCTCTGGGTGGGTGCCATGGTGGAGTTTCCAAAGGGGGTAGGCTCTGTGGTGGTATGGGACTTTGTCTGGGGAACCGACTGTCCGGAGATCCTCTGTGTAGCATTCCAGTCCATTGTTTTTCGCTCATTGGGCCACTCCAGACAAGTGCGTTCAAACCAGTACTGACCCAGTTCCTGTGGGAAACTGTCCTTCCTCATTTACTAGTAGCTTAGATTAATTCAAGCAATCCACCCATCACTCTTTTCTCAGTACGATGTGCTAAATGTGATGCTCAGGCGTTGGTCCCATGCTCTCTGTGGCATAGCTCTCAAACTGTATCCTATTAGCAAAGTCCAATTCAGCTGAAACTAGTCTGGGGTTGCTTGTGTTCCTGTTCAAAGGAAACTTGGTCAATCAGCTTGGGCTGGATTGTTCCTATTGGAGCTGGACCAAGGAAGATTTGCATATGATTGGTTATTTTTTGAGGTGCCATGCTGTGCATAAAATGATGGACTGAATTGCAGCCTAGACTAATTACCAGTGGTTAAGATTACTCAAGAAATCCACCCATCATTTTTTTGTTTTTCTGCTACCTCCTCCTGATCAACACATCCATCCTAGAGTGACCACCTCCTTCTCTAAGTCATTACAGACTCTTTTTGCAGTTCTGGACTTTTCTCTCATGGCAAATGCAATGTTTTTTTTCAATTAAACTAATTAGGCTAAGAGTCCTGAAATAAATTATGTATAGTTGAAACGTTCAGGACTGAAGACTAGGGGCCAAATGTGCTAACATTAGGAATGGTGATTTCCTAATTGCGATTATTTCTGAATAGCAATTAGGAAATTACTACTACTAATGTGTGAAACTTTTATATTTTGAAAATAGTAATTCTTAGTCAATCACAAATCGACATATTTCATGAATGAAGTTTGTGACTCATTAGGAATGATAGCCATCACAGGGATGGTGGCCTGCTGGGGTCAACATACTGCCATGTCTGTGATTGCTTTCCAATAAAACAATCTTTTTTTTTTTTAAATGCAGCCCAAAGAAACTGGAATGCATTTAAAAATAAACTTTTATTTCTTTTTTAAATGTTTTGTTCGTAGTGGTACTGTGAACCCCTGGCCTCTTAGACAAAAAAAATTTACATTCACAAAGGGGAAGAGGTCTCAAAGGCATTCCTTCTTATTTGCACATGAGTTACCACTACAAGTTTGTAGTCAATAAACAACTAATGTTTTGGGACCGGAAGTCAGTCACAAAACATTTATACATACCATTCTGATTCAGTACTTGGAAGAGACGCCCCTTCCAAATACTCAATCGGTGTTTTGTAGCAAATACAAATTGCTATTTACTAATATATTACTGAATCGCAATTTGAAGTTTGTACAAAGCAAAAAGCTTTTTTGAGGTTTCAAACGGCCTGATTCTGTGAATGTAGCCATTTGCAGCCTCAAAGAAGCTTTGTACATCTGGTTCTTTGTCCCTAGAGTGATGAGGTCTGCATAATCAGGGGCTAGCTTCAAGGGGGTGTTTGGGATGTGATACCTCCCAAATAAATGCATTATTTGTTTTATAGTGGGTCTGGGGTCCCTGACTTGGGTCTGCTATATCTGTGTAAGGTGTTTTCGTGTGCACCAAATGTAAAAGACAAAACAGTGGCCTTTGATGTAAACAGGAGATAGAAAGAAAAAGAGATCAAGGGAGAGAGAGAGAGAGAGAGGGATACACACATCTAGAGACTGAGGTGGTCATTACAACCCTGGCAGTCGGTGTCAAAGCGGCGGTAAGACCGCCAATAGGCCGGCGGTAAAAAGAATGGAATTACGACCGTGGCGTAAACCGCCAACATAGACAGCCACTTTAACACTCCAACCGCCACGGCGGTACAAACAAACAGTGCGGCAGTCACCGCCAACAGACAGGCGGAAGACAATGTACCGTCCACAGTATCACAACCCACCAATCCGCCACCTTTTCCGGGGCGGATTCACCACGAACAAAAACACGGCAGAAACAGGACTTCAAAGGGAAAACGCTCACCTCTACACACCCCACGAGGAACCAGGACGCCATGGAACCAGAGCTTCACATTTTCCCAGCTTTCATCTTCTTGCTCCTCTACCAGGAGCACGAACGCCGGCGGCGAAGACCACAGTGAGTACTGCACCTACGACACAGGGGAGGGGGAGGGAAAAAACAGGGACACACACACGAAACACGCAACACCACCACCCCCACCCTCATCCACGACAACACACACACCAATACATCATGATACATCACAGTTGCACCCTCCAACCCCCAGGAAGAATGCAAAGACAAAAGGAAATGAGTGTAACCATTGTAATCTATTAAAATCCAGTACGCAAAAAAATATATACACTATTAACAAATATATACACCAAGAATAGAAGTCCAGGTGTTGCTCCATTTAAGTCTGTGGAACACTGGGCCCACACTGCATGGGTGAGGCCCACACAAGGTACCCCAGCATGACGGAGAGAACACTGCAGGGGCATCAGATAGAAATAAAACAGGCACCTCAGGGGGAAGGGAAAGGGGGGGCACCTCAGCCGGGTGAGGGCACGACGCCAAATCCACGAGGGGGCCACATGCCCACTGTTCAATCCTGGGGAGTGCAAAGCCACAGTCTCTCAAGTCTCTACAGTGGGTGGTTTGCCCACTGTTCAATCCTGGGGAGTGCAAAGCCACAGTCTCTCAAGTCTCTACAGTGGGTGGGTTGCCCACTGCTATATCCTGGTGAGTGCAAAGCCACAGTCTCTCAAATCTCTACAGTGGGTGGGTTGCCCACTGTTCAATCCTGGGGAGTACAAAGCCACAGTCTCTCAAGTCTATACAGTTGGTGGTTTGCCCACTGTTCAATCCTGGGGAGTGCAAAGCCACAGTCTCTCAAGTGAATAACAGTCTCCACTGGTTTTGGAGGGGGCTTGGTGCCCAGAGTGCTTCATCCTGCCAAGGACAGAGGTAGTGGATGTGATACTCCACTGGTTCTGGAGGGGGCTTTGTGCCCAAAGTGCTTCATCCTGCTCGTGGCAGACTCAGTAGTGTCTGTGCTCTTGGCGCTCATGGGCCAGCGGTGCTTGTGGCGGTGGTGTCCATTGAAGCGGTGCTTGTGGCGGCGGTGTCCTTGGCAGCAGTGCTTGTGGCAGCGGTGTCCATTGCAGCGGTGCTTGTGGCGGCGGTGTCCTTGGCAGCGACTCGGCTGCTGGCGGTCCTGTCTGGGCCTGCGGGGCTGGTGCTGGCGGTCCTGTCTTGGCCAGCGGGGCTGGTGCTCGGGGTCCTGTCTGGGCCTGCGGGGCTGGTGCTGACGGTCCTGTCTGGGCCAGTGGGGCTGGTGCTGGAGGTCCTGTCTGGGCCTGCGGGGGTGGTGCTGGCGGTCCTGTCTGGGTCTGCGGGGCTGATGGTGGTCAGCTGATGGTGGTCGCCTCCTGGGCAGCGGGCTGATGCGGTCGCCTCCTGGGCAGCAGGGCTGATGGCGGTCGCCTCCTGGGCAGCAGGGCTGATGGCGGTCTTCTCCGCCGCGCCGATCTTCCCAGACTTGCCGGGTTTCCTGTGCCCCTTCCCCACCTTGGAAGGTGTCGCAGCTGACTCCACACTCCCACCTGTACCCCTGGGAGCGTCTTTGGTGGCTGGTGTCTTCCCCCTCTCCCGCCGGGAACTGGCCAACTTTTGATGCTTGACAGGTGAGGGACTGTCCGTGCTGTGGCTCCTTGCCACACTGGCTGCCCTGCTGCAGAATCCAGTGACTGCTGGCACCACTGATCCCGCTGATCTTGTGGCTGAGGCGCTAGGATGGGACCTGCAAAGTCGGGCCCTAGGGGACTGATGGGGTGGGGGAGGTGAGGGAAAGAGGTCAAGGTTGGACAGGAAAAGTTTCTTAGGAACACTGGGACGGGTAGCTGGAGGGGGTTTGGGAGTGGAGGAAGAGGTTGTGGTTGTAGGAGGTGTACGGTTGGTGACTTTGGGTGAAGGTGCATGTGCTGGAGGCTGTCGTGAGGTGGATGGCTGTTGGGTGGGTGTGTGCCTGCGTTTGTGTACCTGGGGAGGTGGTATCACAGACACACTGGGAGAGGACACAGGGGATGTGTGAATTGTAGTGGGGTGGTGACTGCACGTGAGCGGGGTGTGGTGGTGATGGAAGTAGTGGCTGTAGATGTAGTGCATGCAGGTGTGAGTGGAGACGAGACTGGGAGGGAGGAGGGAGACGAGGAGGAGGGGGACACAGTGGAGGCAGTGGATGTTGCTATGCCTACATGTGTGTGATGTTTGCGTGAGTGCCTGTGGGATGTGTGGTGCTTATGTTTGCCTGAGCTTCCTTTGTGTGTTGGGGTGTGTGCATGCTGGTCTGATGGTGTGCTTGGGGTAGGCTGAGGTACAGGGGTGTGGGTCTGGGTAGAGGAAGTTGGAGGGGGGAGGCTAGAGACAGGGACAATGGCTGCCATCAGTGCTGAGGCCAGAGTCTGAAAAGCTCGGTGAAGGGCTGCCTGACCAGAATGAATGCCCTCCAGGAATGCATTTGTCTGTTGCAACTGCCTCTCTACACCCTGGATGGCATTCAAAATGATAGACTGCCCAACAGTGAGGGACCTAAGGAGGTCAATGGTCTCCTCACTGAGGGCAGCATGGGTGACTGGGGCATGGCCTGAGGTGCCTGGGGCGAAGGTGATGCCCACCCTCCTGGGTGAGCGGGCACGGGGCAAAGGCTGAGGGGCTGCTGGGAGGGCGGTGCTGGAAGGGAGGGTGGCGGCTGTACCTGTAGATGGGGGGGCCCGCCACCACAAGGGAGTTCCCATAAGAGGAGGAGTCCGTTTCACTGGTCTCAGCTCCTGTCCCCGCCGTGGAGCTCCCCTCGCCCTCCGTCCCACTGGTGAAATCCAACTCCTTAGTGTCACCCTCCAGGGCCATGTGGGATGCAGCTCTCTCCTGCTCCGGTGCCACTGCTCCTCTGCATGATGGTGCTAATGCACACAAGAACAGGGAGAAAACAAAAATGGGGGGGATGACAGAAGAAAGACATGTTGAGTGCATGCATTACCGCTACCGTTGGCGGACCCGACAGACACAGAAGCCCCCTGCACTATGCCGCGCACTTGGGGTCCACTATTCAATCCCTGGGACATGGCCTACAAGGCTATGGCCGACATCTGCACACATGGATGTCACAGGAAGCCTGACTAGGTGTAGTTGGAACTGTACTCAGGTGGGGTGGGGTGCCACAGGGCCTGGCTGAAAAAAGGAGACCTAATTAGCACACTCGCCCTGGCCTAGGGGAACTCGCAGCCCACCTCCACCACCCAGACACCTACAATGCGCACTGAATCAGCAGAATGAGAGTGTACTCACCCCCTTGTTGCTGCTGTGATGCCCTCAAGCGCCCATCCAACTCCGGGTATGCCACCACCAGGATCCTGAACATCAGTGGGGTCATGGTGCGACGGGCACCCCTCCCACGTTGGGAGTCCATCCCCAGCTGGGCCTCTGCCGTCTTCTTGCTCCAGCGGCTAATGTCCTCCCATCTCTTATGGCAGTGGGTGCTCTGTCTGTGATAGACCCCAGGTTCCCGATGTCCTTGGCGATGGCACGCCAAATATCCTTCTTCTGGTGGGCGCTGACCTTCAGGAATTGTACAGGGGAAAAAGAGAAGTTATTTCCAACTGCACCGTCACAATCATTGGCCCACATCCCTACCCTTGCCATGTGGCACATGCACTCACCGTCGTTTCATGCACACTTCATTCTCCCCCGCTATCTTTCATCCACCCTACTCCACACAGGCATAGCCCATACAGCATGCTCCCAGTGTACTTACCTGTTTGTCTGGAGGACCGTAGATCAGCGTGTACTGGGGGAGGACCCCATCCACGGGTTTCTCCAGCTCCTCCGATGTGAAGGCAGGGGCCCTTTCCCCAGACGCACGAGCCATTGTCTCTTCCAGACTGAGGTCACAGCAGCACTTGCAGTGTAGGTCCTCTCCTGTCGAAGATCAGGTATCGAGTGATTGAACAGATAGAAAATGGCGGTCATGTCCGCGGCGGTGCGTACCGTCACCACCGGCGTACATCGTCATTGGCTCCTGGGACCCATAGGGTCCAATGTTAACTAATGCAGAATTGCGCCGCGGTTTTCGACCGCCTACCGCGACGGTATACAATGCCAGCGCAGTTACCTCATATCCCATTGTCCCACTTTACAGGTCAGGCAGCCGCCATTTCAGGGGCCCACATGGCTCTATTTTTAACTGCGTCACACATAACTAGGCCTTGCCTCAACACTCATACATGCTTATTTCGGATTATGAATCGTGTTCTGTGTAAGCTGTATGTACGTACCTCTGAGTTGGTTGACTCTGTGCTCGCTGTTGTCCTTCATAGGCACCGCCTGCTGGGACATGTGAGGAGATGGCGGCATCCTCCGGTGTACAGACCGCTGGTGGAACTGTCGACAATGGAGAAAAGACATGTAATCATCACCTACAGGCTAGATTGTGCCACAATCCTGGAACGGTGTGCCCAGTTGGTGCCAGACCTGATGTCAGCTATCCGCCATCGCACAGGAATCCCCCCTCAAGTGCAGGTGCTGTCAGTACTCCATTTCCTTGAAAGTGGGTCTTTTCAAACAACAGTGGCCATAGCATCAGGGATGTCCCAGCCTATGTTTTCCAACGTGTTGTCCAGAGTATCGTCTGCCCTGCTGAAACACATGCGGAGCTACATCGTTTTCCCTTAGGTGGAAGATTTGCCTACAGTGAAAGGTGACTTCTATGCCCTGGGACATATCCCCAACATCATAGGTGCCATTGATGGGACACATGTGGCCTTGGTCCCACCCGCAGGAGTAAACAGGTGTACAGAAACCGAAGAGTTATCATTCGATGAATGTGCAGATGGTGTGTTTGGCCGACCAGTACATCTCCCATGTGAATGCCAAATTCCCTGGCTCAGTGCATGACGCTTACATCCTGCAGAATAGCAGCATCCCTTATGTGATGGGGCAACTCCAGAGGCACCGGGTGTGGCTATTAGGTGAGCACATGGAACCAAATCAGTGGGAATAGTTGTCTGGGTCTGGGGATATTCCTACAGGGTAGTGTGTGTCTAACAGTTGCCCCTCACCTTTTTCAGGTGACTCTGGTTACCCCAACCTGTCATGGCTACTGACCCCAGTGAGGAATCCCAGGACAAGGGCAGAGAAACGCTACAATGAGGCCCATGGGCGAACTAGGTGGAATATAGAGCGGACCTTCGGCCTCCTGAAGGCCAGGTTCAGGTGCCTCCATATGACAGGTGGTTCCCTATTCTACTCACCAAAGAAGGTGTGCCAGATCATCGTGGCCTGCTGTATGCTACACAACTTAGCTTTGCGACGACAGGTGCCTTTTCTGCAGGAGGATGGTCCAGATGGAGGTGTTGTGGCAGCTGTGGAGCCTGTGGACAGTGACGACGAGGAAGCAGAAGAAGAGGACATCGACAACAGTAACTCGGTTATCCTGCAATACTTCCAGTGAGACACAGGTAAGAAGACAAAACTGCCTACTACATGTAATGTAACACTACTACCGCTCTACTGTCTGTCCTTTTCACCCAGTGTATGGTCACTGAGTTTTCACTTTCCCTTACGATTTAACAGATGTGGGTCCCACTGTGTGACATCTGCTTTGTTTCCTCATGGACTAGAGCTGTGTGACATAGGTATGTTGATATTACAATTGTAAGAGCATTTTGTCACTGTAATTGCTAATACACTATTTCGAAATCACAGACAGACTCCAGATTGTTTTGTGCCTGAAGGGTGTTTATTTAAGTGCTCAATATTGGAGGGTGCGGTAAAATGGGGAGGGGTGATGGTGGAGGATTGTCCATGGCGGAGTCCAGTCTATCAGTCTCATAGGTGCATTGTCCAAAGGGGCATAAGAAGTGGAGCTGGGGCAGCTTGAGGATGGACAGGCTGACAACGTGGGACAAAAGGATGACATTCAGGGCGGTCTCATTTCTTGGCGGGGGTCTTGGCATCGTTCTCTGTCTTTGTCCTGGATCTCAGGGACGGTTTACGAGGAGTTTCTCCGTCTGCAGGGGGTGGGGTGCTGGTGTGGTGGTCCTGTGGCGGTGCCTCCTGTCCACTAGCGCCGGCAGAGGTGGTGGGCAGTTCATCGTCCAGGCTAGTGTCAGGGGCCCCTTGTTGTGCCACAATGTCCCTCCTGGTGTTGAGGACTTCCTTCAGCACCCCTACGATGGTGCCCAGGGTGGAGTTGATGGATCTGAGTTCCTCCCTGAAGCCCAAATACTGTTCCTCCTGCAGCCGCTGGGTCTCCTGAAACTTGACCAGTACCGTTGCCATTGTCTCCTGGGAATGATGGTACGCTCCCATGATGTTGGAGAGGGCCTCGTGGAGAGTGGGTTCCCTGGGCCTGTCCTCCCCCTGTCTCACAGAAGCCCTCCCAGTTCCCCTGTTTCCCTGGGCCTCTGTCCCCTGAACGGTGTGCCCACTGCCCCAGGTCCCTGTTGTTGTTGGGGTGGTGGGTTAGCCTGGGTTCTCTGTAGTGATGGACACACTGCTGATTGAGGTGTCCTGGGGACAGAGGTATGGGCCCGCTGGGTGGGTGCTGTGCTGGTGTTTCCAGAGGGGGGGGGAAGCTCTGTGGTGGCCTGTGACTGTGTGAAGGGAACCGACTGTCCCAAGGTCCCAGATGGGCCAGGCTGGTCATCTAGATCCAGTTGGACAGAGCTGCTGTCATCACTGTGGGCCTCTTCTGTTGGTGGTGTGGACATGTGTGGACCCTCCTGTGCGGTGACGTTGGTCAGGGGTCCTGCAGGGGTGTAAAAGCATGATTATTGCATCTGTGTATACCATGGTGTGCAATGGGTGGGTGACCGTGTACCCCAGTGCTTGCATTCCTGTGTGGGACCTTGTGTGATGATGGTTTAGGGGGGTGTATGGGTATGTGCAGTGGCCATGCATTGGTGATGGGTGTCCATGCTTTGGTGTTGCATGCAGGGCTTGGCGTTGGGATGTGTGGTTTGTGATAGTGGGACATGTGTGAGGAGTTGGAGTGATGGGGGTGAGGGCGAGGGTGGGGGAATGTGAAGGCATGCAGGTAGGGTGGGGGTTGGAATAGTTAAGGTTTGACTTACCAGAGTCCATTCCTCCAGCTACTCCTTCGAGGCCCTCAGGATGCAGAATCGCCAAGACTTGCTCCTCCAAAGTTGTTAGTTGTTGGGGAGGAGGTGGGGGTCCGCCGCCAGTCCTCTGTACCGCAAGGTGGTGTATGGATACCACGGAACGCACCTTCCCCGTAGGTCGTTCCACCTCTTCCTGATGTCATCCCTATTTCTTGGTTGCTGTCCCACTGCGTTGACCCTGTCGACGATTCTCTGCCATAGCTCCATCTTCCTAGCAATGGAGGTGTGCTGCACCTGTGATCCGAAAAGCTGTGGCTCTACCCGGAAGATTTCCTCCACCATGACCCTGAGCTCCTCCTCTGAAAACCTGGGATGTCTTTGAGGTGCCATGATGTTGTGTGGGTGATGTGTGAGGTGCCATTTATTGTGCTGTGTGATGTGTTGTGTTGGGATGTGTTGTTTGAGGTGCGTGGATGTTGTATGAGTGATGGTGTTGTGTGCCTGTGGATCCTGGTGTTGTGTTTGCTATTCTCTCTCTCTCAGCTTTTTAAAAAAAAAGTCATTGTAAGGGTTTGTGGGTAATGTGGGTGTGTGTTTTATAGTGGTGTGAGTGTGTGGGTGTGGTGTGTGTACGTGTATCAGGTGTGTGTATTTGGAATTGTCCAATGTGATTGTGTTTTGTATATGTGTGTGTATTTTGAGCGCAGCGGTGTGTACCGCCAATGGATTACCGTGGTTGTAAGACCGCGCATTGATTCGTGGGTCGTGATAGTGTGGGCGTATTCTTGTTGGCGTGACGGTGTAGGTTTTGGTATCGCCAGTTTATCACTGACCCTTGGTGTGGCGGACTTGTGTGGGTGTCTGTATTGTGGCGGATTCCGAGATGTGGGTCGTAATACCTGTAGCGGAATTCCACTGCCGCCACGGTATGTTGGCGGCATTCAGCACGGCGGAAAGCGGGATTTACCTCCAGGGTTGTAATGAGGGCGTAAGTGTTTACATGACTATTGGCTTGCCTTTTAGTTCACTAATGGCATTGTCTCTGGAGGGCAAGCTGTTAATGTTTGTAAGTACATGTTTAAAAACCATCATTTTTAATAAATGTCTGTCCACGCAGAGATATAGGCCCTCATTCTGACCCTGGCGGTCGGTGATAAAGCGGCGGCCAAGCCGCCAACAGGCCGGCGGTCCAAAATATGCAATTCTGACCCTGGCGGGAACCGCCAACACAGCCCGCCAACTTAACACTCCGCCCGCCACAGCGGTACAAACAAACAGCGCGGCGGTTCCCGCCAACAGCCAGGCGGCAGACAATGTACCGCCCACCCTATTACGACCCACCAATCTGCCACCTTTTCCGGGGCGGGAGCACCGCCGATAAGAACACGGCGGAAACAGACTACGAACGGGAAAACGCTCACCTCTACGCACTCCACGCGAGATTCCGGCAGCATGGAACCAGAGTTGCAGGTCATCCCCGCACTCCTATTCCTGCTCATATACCAGGAGCACGCCCGGCGGCGCGGAAGACATCGGTGAGTACTGCACCTACGACACAGGGGAGGGAAAAGATTACCGGCACACACCCACCCACCCACACCCACTACAACACACACATCAATGCATTCCCACAGATCACTGTCACAACCCACAAACCACCCCCCTCCGAAATAATGCAAAGACCAAAAGAAGAGATCATAAACGGGCAGATATATTGAAATATGGACACCAGTAATCGCAATAAATAAATAAACTATATACAAAATATATACAGCTACTAAATGTAGTCCAACCACTGTCCGTGGATCACAGGGTTCCTGTGCAAAGGGGCAAGGCCCAGTCCCACGACAAGAACTCCACGGAGAGAACACTGCAGGGGCATCAGAAAGAAAATCGGACAGGCACCTCAGGGGGAAGGGAAGGGGGGGCACCTCAGCCACTTGAGTACACGACGCCAGATCCACGAGGGGACTCCATGACCACTGGCCCATCCTGGGGAGAGCAAAGCCACAGTCCAAACAGTCCATACAGTGGGTGGCCTGCCCACTGGGCCATCCTGGGGAGAGCAAAGCCACAGTCCATACAGTCCATACAGTGGGTGGCCTGCCCACTGGGCCATCCTGGGGAGAGCAAAGCCACAGTCCATACAGTCCATACAGTGGGTGGCCTGCCCACTGGGCCATCCTGGGGAGAGCAAAGCCACAGTCCATACAGTCCATACAGTGGGTGGCCTGCCCACTGGGCCATCCTGGGGAGAGCAAAGCCACAGTCCATACAGTCCATACAGTGGGTGGCCTGCCCACTGGGCCATCCTGGGGAGAGCAAAGCCACAGTCCAAACAGTCCATACAGTGGGTGGCCTGCCCACTGGGCCATCCTGGGGAGAGCAAAGCCACAGTCCATACAGTCCATACAGTGGGTGGCCTGCCCACTGGGCCATCCTGGGGAGAGCAAAGCCACAGTCCAAACAGTCCATACAGTGGGTGGCCTGCCCACTGGGCCATCCTGGGGAGAGCAAAGCCACAGTCCATACAGTCCATACAGTGGGTGGGCTGCCCACTGGGCCATCCTGGGGAGAGCAAAGCCACAGTCCAAACAGTCCATACAGTGGGTGGCCTGCCCACTGGGCCATCCTGGGGAGAGCAAAGCCACAGTCCATACAGTCCATAACAGACCCCACTGCCACTGGAGGAGGCAAGTTGGCCAGAGGACATCCTGCAGCCCTGCCCGAGATAGATCCTGCCCTGCCACGTCTGCCAAAGGGCCAGCGGTTCTTGCCTTGAAGGGCCCAGTTCAGCGGTTCTTGAGACGGCGGGGCCCAGCGGAGCGGTGCTTGAGACGGCGGGGCCCAGTTCAGCGGTCCTTGCCCTGAAGGGCCCAGTTCAGCGGTTCTTGAGACGCCGGGGCCCAGTTCAGCGCTCCTTGCCCTGAAGGGCCCAGTTCAGCGGTGCTTGAGACGGCGGGGCCCAGCGGAGCGGTTCTTGAGACGGCGGGGCCCAGCGGAGCGGTGCTTGAGACGGCGGGGCCCAGCGGAGCGGTGCTTGAGACGGCGGGGCCCAGTTCAGCGCTCCTTGCCTTGAAGGGCCCAGTTCAGCGGTGCTTGAGACGGCGGGGCCCAGCGGAGCGGTTCTTGAGACGGCGGGGCCCAGCGGAGCGGTGCTTGAGACAGCGGGGCTCAGTTCAGCGCTCCTTGCCTTGAAGGGCCCAGTTCAGCGGTGCTTGAGACGGCGGGGCCCAGCGGAGCGGTTCTTGAGACGGCGGGGCCCAGCGGAGCGGTGCTTGAGACGGCGGGGCCCAGTTCAGCGCTCCTTGCCTTGAAGGGCCCAGTTCAGCGGTGCTTGAGACGGCGGGGCCCAGCGGAGCGGTTCTTGAGACGGCGGGGCCCAGCGGAGCGGTGCTTGAGACGGCGGGGCCCAGTTCAGCGCTCCTTGCCTTGAAGGGCCCAGTTCAGCGGTGCTTGAGACGGCGGGGCCCAGTTCAGCGCTCCTTGCCTTGAAGGGCCCAGTTCAGCGGTGCTTGAGACGGCGGGGCCCAGCGGAGCGGTTCTTGAGACGGCGGGGCCCAGTTCAGCGGTGCTTGAGACGGCGGGGCCCAGTTCAGCGGTCCTTGCCCTGAAGGGCCCAGTTCAGCGGTTCTTGAGACGGCGGGGCCCAGTTCAGCGCTCCTTGCCTTGAAGGGCCCAGTTCAGCGGTTCTTGAGACGGCGGGGCCCAGTTCAGCGCTCCTTGCCTTGAAGGGCCCAGCGGAGCGGTGCTTGAGACAGCGGGGCCCAGTACAGCGCTCCTTGCCTTGAAGGGCCCAGTTCAGCGGTGCTTGAGACGGCGGACGGTCTATGGCCAACTGCTAATTGCCTGGTGGTGCCCTCCTGGGCAGCGGGGATGGTGCTCCTTCACTGCCCACCTGGGCTGTGGGTGGTGGGGCCCTCCTGGCCAGCTGGGCTGGGTCCTCCCTGGGCAGCGGCTATGGGGGTGGTGGGCTCTCCCGGGGCAGCTGTGCCGGTTCCTCCAGGGGCAGCGGCTATGGGGGTTGTGGGCTCCTCCTGGGCAGCAGGCCTGCTGCCTGACCTCTCCGACTTGCTGCCCTTGCCCTCCTTAGTCGTCGGCCTGTGGCCCTTTCCTCCCTTTGGAGCTGTGGCTGGTGACTGTCTCTGGGTGGTGTCCGGGGGGGATGTAGAAGGCGGGCTCCTGCGGCGCCCCTTCCGCCTTCTGCTCCTCTTCCCAGGGGGTGGGCTGGCTGTCCCCTTGCTGCTGGGCGAAGATCCAGACATGCGGGCTGGCGGGCTCCAATACCCCTGCACCCTTGTCAAGGGGGCTGCAGGGCTGGTGGTG
The DNA here is from genome assembly GCF_031143425.1 of Pleurodeles waltl. Taxonomy (NCBI): domain Eukaryota; kingdom Metazoa; phylum Chordata; class Amphibia; order Caudata; family Salamandridae; genus Pleurodeles; species Pleurodeles waltl. The sequence goes on from NC_090437.1 coordinate 395,519,980, forward strand.
GCTGAGGTGCTCTTCTTACCCCGACGAGAAGGAGGGGGGGGCTCAGGGTCAGGAAAGAAGTTAGTAGTGGCGAGGAAGAGCTTCTTGGGACAATGGAGAGTGGTAGGTACAGTGGGAATGGGAGTGGAGGGAGAGGATGTGGTTGTAGGTGAGTCACGTTTGCTGTCTTTGGGTGCAGGTGCAGGAGGGATAGGCTGTCGTGAGGTGGATGGCTGTTGGGTGGGTGGGTGGCTGCGTTTGTGTGGTGTGGAAGAGGGGGTGACAGACACAGTGGGAGAGGACACAGGGGACGTGTAAATGGCAGTGGGGGTGGTGACTGAACGTGTGCGGACTGGAGTGGAGGGTGTGCTGGTGATGGAAACACTGGCTGATGGTGAGGTGAATGGAGGTGTGAGTGTAGACGTCACAGGGAGGGAGGAGGGAGACGAGGAGGTGGGGGTCACAGAGGTGGTAGTGACTGTTGGCATGTCTGCATCGGAATGTTGCGTGTGTGAATGTCTGCGTGATCTGTGGTGCTTATGTTTGGATGAGCTTCTCTTGGGTGTTGAGGTGTGTGCAGGCTGGTCTGATGGTGTGGGTGGGACAGGCAGAGGAACAGGAGACTGGGAGGAGGGAGTTAGTAGAGGCAGGCAGGAGACAGGGACAATGGCTGCCGTCAGTGCTGAGGCCAGAGCCTGGAACGATCGCTGATGGGCAGCCTGACCTGAATGAATGCCCTCCAGGTACGCATTGCTGCGATGAACCTCCCTCTCCACCCCCTGGATGGCATTCAAAAGGGTAGTCTGCCCAACAATGAGCGTTCGGAGGAGGTCAATGACCTCCTCACTGAGGGCAGCGGGGGTAACAGGGGCAGGGCCTGAGGTGCCTGGGGCGAAGGAGATGCCCGGCTTCCTGGCAGAGCGGGCACGGGGCGAACGCTGAGGGGCTGCTGGGAGGGCGGAGATGGTGCGCTGGGTGGCGGCTGTACCTGTAATGGCGGGGGCACGGATGGTGCCACCCCCGCAAGGGAGCCCCCTTCCGAGGACGTGTCTGTGTCGCTGCAGGCTCCAGTCGTCCCCGTCGTGGAGCTCCCCTCGCCCTCCGTCTCACTGGTCCAGTCTGACTCTGTGGCATGGCCCTCCTGGGCCATGTGAGATGCAGCTCCCTCCTGCCCCGATGCCACTTCTCCTCCGCCTGATGATGCTGATGCACACAAGCACAGAAAGACAAACAAAAAGGGGGGGGGAGAGAGAAATAAAGGGATATTGAGTACATGGATCTCCGGTACAGTTAGCGGACATGACAGACACAGATGCCCCCTGCACTAAGTTGCGCACTTGGGGTCCGCTACGCATTCCGTGGAACATGCCCTACACGCCTAGAGTTGACAACTGCACCCATGGATGACACGGCCCAGGGATGGCTGTACTGACAAACTACTGAGGGTGGTGGCTGGGGACACAGGGGCTTACGGGGGTGCCCAGCCTACAGATATCGCCCTGGCCTAGGGGGACCCCCAGCCATCCTCCCCCAACCAGACACCTCCACTGCGCGACAACAGAGTAGATAATGCTTGTACTCACCCCCTTGTGTCTGCTGTGCTGCCCTCACGCGCCCATCCAATTCAGGGTAGGCCACCGCCAGGATCCGGAACATCAGGGGGCTCAGTTGACGGCAGGCACCCCGCCTACGTTGGGAGGCCATCCCCAGCAGAGACTCGGCGGTCTTCTTGGTCCCGCGGCGGATGTCCTCCCACCTCTTGCGGCAGTGGGTGCCCCGTCGATGGTGGACCCCCAGGGTCCGGACTTCCTTGGCGATGGCACGCCAAATCCCGATCTTCTCATGGGCGCGGACCTATGTGACACGTACAGGGAGGGAGAAATACCACGTTCAAGTTTGTCAGCATTTTCCTTTCCAGTGGCCCAACGCCCCCCATCCCCGCCAGGCCCCCCGCCATGCCCAACATGCCCCCCATCCCCGCCAGGCCTCCCGCCAGGCCCAACATGCCCCCCATCCCCGCCAGGCCCCCCGCCATGCCCCCCGCCAGGCCCAACATGCCCCCCATCCCCGCCAGGCCCCCCGCCAGGCCCAACATGCCCCCCATCCCCGCCAGGCCCCCGCCATGCCCCCGCCAGGCCCAACATGCCCCCCATCCCCGCCAGGCCCCCCGCCAGGCCCAACATGCCCCCCATCCCCGCCAGGCCCCCCGCCATGCCCCCCGCCAGGCCCAACATGCCCCCCATCCCCGCCATGCCCCCCGCCAGGCCCAACATGCCCCCCATCCCCGCCAGGCCCCCCGCCATGCCCCCCGCCAGGCCCAACATGCCCCCCATCCCCGCCAGGCCCCCCGCCAGGTCGAACATGCCCCCCATCCCCGCCAGGCCCCCCGCCATGCCCCCCGCCAGGCCCAACATGCCCCCCATCCCCGCCAGGCCCCCCGCCAGGCCCAACATGCCCCCCATCCCCGCCAGGCCCCCCGCCAGGCCCCCCGCCAGGCCCAACATGCCCCCCATCCCCGCCAGGCCCCCCGCCAGGCCCAACATGCCCCCCATCCCCGCCAGGCCCCCCGCCAGGCCCAACATGCCCCCCATCCCCGCCAGGCCCCCCGCCATGCCCCCCGCCAGGCCCAACATGCCCCCCATCCCCGCCAGGCCCCCCGCCAGGCCCAACATGCCCCCCATCCCCGCCAGGCCCCCCGCCAGGCCCCCCGCCAGGCCCAACATGCCCCCCATCCCCGCCAGGCCCCCCGCCAGGCCCCCAAGCCAGCCAGTGTCCCCAAATCCAGATTGAATTAAACTCACTTGTTGGTCTGGAGGACCGTAGAGTAGCGCATACTGGGGGAGGACCCCATCCACGAGTTTCTCCAACTCCTCTCCAGTGAAGGCAGGGGCCCTTTCCCCAGGTGCAGCAGCCATTGTCCCTTCCAGACCGAGGTCACAGCAACACTTGCAGTATAGGTCCTCTCCTGTGAAAGTTCAAGTCGCAAGTGGATAAGTAGATAGAAAAAGGCGGTGACGTCCGCGGCGGTGCGTACCGCGGCGGTGCGTCCCGCCACCGCCGGCGCCCTTCGCCATTGGCTCCTGAAACCCATAGGCTTCAATGTTAACCAATGCGGCTTTGCGCCGCGGTCTTCGCCCGCCGCCCGCCGCGGTGTGCCACGCCAGCGCATTGACCTCACATCCCATTGTCACAATTCACAGGTCAGGCAGCCGCCATTTCCAGGGCCCACATGGCTCAATTTCAACTGCGTCACACAGGCCTAGGCCTTGCATAGCCACTCAGACACGCCATTCACTGCATAGAGAATCGTATACTGTGCTAGCTGTGAGTACGTACCTGTGGGTTGCTTGACTGTGTGCTCCATGTTGTCCTTCCTAGGCACCGTCCGCTGGGTTGGGCGAGGAGACGGATGAATCCTCCCGTGTACCGACCGCTGGTGGACCTGTCGACAATGGAAGAACGCCACATTATCCTGACCTACCGTCTTAACCGTGCCACTATCCATGAACTGTGTGCCCAGCTGGAGCCCGACCTGATGTCCCCCATCCGCCAACCCACAGGGATTCCCCCTCTGGTGCAGGTCATGTCAGTACTCCATTTCTTGGCAAGTGGGTCATTTCAGACAACCGTGAGAATTGCTTCTGGGATGTCTCAGCCCATGTTTTCGAAGGTGTTATCCAGAGTGTTGTCTGCCCTGATGAAATCCGTGAGGAGCTACATCATTTTCCCTGAGGTGGGCGAATTGGCTACAGTGAAGGGTGATTTCTACACCCTTGGACATATTCCCAACGTAATTGGTGCCATTGATGGGACCCATGTGGCTTTGGTTCCCCCAAGAGACAGGGAGCAGGTGTACAGGAACAGAAAAAGTTACCATTCAATGAACATCCAGGTGGTGTGTTTGGCTGACCAGTACATCTCGCATGTAAATGCCAAATTCCCAGGGTCAGTGCATGACGCCTACATCCTAAGGAATAGCAGCATCCCTTACGTGATGGAACAGCTACAGAGACACCGTGTATGGCTAGTGGGGGACTCTGGGTACCCCAACCTGTCGTGGCTACTGACCCCAGTAAGGAATCCCCGGACCAGGGCAGAGGAACGGTACAATGAGGCCCATGGGCGTACTAGGAGGGTGATCGAACGCACCTTTGGCCTCCTAAAGGCCAGGTTTAGGTGCCTGCATATGACAGGTGGATCCCTAATGTACTCACCTAAGAAGGTGTGTCACATCATCGTGGCCTGCTGCATGCTTCACAACCTGGCTTTGCGCCGCCAGGTGCCTTTCCTGCAGGAGGATGGTCGAGACGGTGGTGTTGTGGCAGCGGTGGAACCTGAGGAGAGTGACGAGGAGGAAGACGACGGGGCTGAAACAGACAACAGGGACAGAATCATTGAACAGTACTTCCAATAGGACACAGGTAACATTTCAAAGATCATTTAGTAAATGTTAACTACTCTCCAGCATCTCTGCTGCCTGTCTATTTGCCCCAGTGTATGATGACTGAGTTTTGGCTTTTCCCTCCCTATTTCAGATCTGGGGTCCCACTACGAGTCCTGTGCTTCGTTTCCCCATGGACTACAGCTTTGTGGCAGCTGTTTGTTGACTTCACCATGTACAAGGACATATTTGCACTGTCATGTCAATTACAATCTATTGAAATCACAGCCAGACTCCAGATATTTTGGTGCAAAATAGGTGTTTATTGAAGTGCTCAAAATGGGATGGGTGGTTTCAAGTGGGTGGGGGCTATGGTGAAGGAATGTCCATGGCAGAGTCCAGAGTAACAGTCACACAGGTGCATTGTCCAGAGGCCTGTGGAGAGATGGAGCATGGGCAGTTCAAGGATGGACAGGGTGACAATGTGGGACAGTGGGATGACATCAGGTGGTATCCATTGCTGGCGGGGGTCTTGACATCCTACTCTGTCTTCTTGCGAGATCTCAGGGCCTTCTTGCGGGGTGGTTCTTCTCCTGCAGGAGGTGGGGGTCTGGTGGGCTGCTGCTGTGCGGGGGCCTCCTGTCCACTAGCGCCGGCGGAGGTGGTTGGCTGTTCTTGGTCCAGGCTAGTGGCAGGGGCCCTTGGGTGTTGTTCAGTGTCCGCCCTGGTGTTTACGAGGTCCTGCAGCAGCCCTACCATGGTAACCAGGGTGGTGTTGATGGCTCTGATGTCCTCCCTGTACCCCCGATAGTGTTCCTCCTGCAGTGCCTGGATCTCCTTGAACCGGGCCAGTACCGTCGCCATCGTCTCCTGGGAGCGGTTGTATGCTCCCATGATGGTGGTGAGGACCTCGTGGAGAGTGGGTTCCCTGGGCCTCTCCTCCCCCCCCTGTCGCACAGCTGCCCTCCGAGTTCCCCTGTTTCCCTGGGCCTCTGCCCCCTGGCCGGTGTGCCCACTACCACTGCCCCCAGGTCCCTGTTGTTATTGGGGTGGTGGGTTATCCTGGGTGCCCTGTAGTGGTAGACACACCGCAGATTGACGCGCCCTGGAGACAGAGGCATGGGCCCGCTGGGTGGGAGCTGTGCTGGTGTTCCCAGAGGGGTTAGGGTCTGTAGTGGCCTGGGCCTGTGTGAGGGGAACCGACTGTCCAGAGGTCCCCGATGGTCCGGGCTGGTCATCGGTGTCCAGGTCGACAGAGCTGCTGTCATCGCTGACGGACTCTTGGGTGGGGGGTGTGGAGAATTCTGGCCCCTCCGCCGCGGTGTGTTGACGGTCGGGTCCTGCAGGGGTATAGAGGTATGGTTATAGTTTCAATGTGTGGCATATGGGTGTATCTGTGGGTTCTCGTGTCCCCAAGTGCTGGCATTCGTGTGTGGGGGCTTTGGTGAGGGTGGCTTGTGGGGGGGATGTGTATATGCATTGGGCATGCTTTGGTGATGGGTGTCCATGCTTAGTGGACGCATGCAGGCCTATGTTTTGGGATGTGTGGGTTGTGATGGTGAGACATTGGCGGGGAATAGGTGTGCTGGGGGTGGGGGTGAGGATGGTGGTGGGGGTGAGGATGGTGGTGGGGGTGAGGGTGGGGGTGAGGATGGGGGTGGGGGTGAGGGTGGGATTCGAGGATGGGGGTGAGGGTTGGGGTCTGATTTGGCATGCAGGTGGGGGGGAAGCAGTATTGAAGCTTCAACTTACCAGTATCCATTCCTCCGCCGACTCCTGCGAGGCCGTCAGGATGCAGGATGTTCAAGACTTCCTCCTCCCATGATGTGAATTGTGGGGGTTGAGGTGGGGGTCCTCCGCCAGTCTTCTGCACGGCGATGTTGTGCCTGGATACCATGGAACGCACCTTCCCCCGTAGGTCGTTCCATCGCTTCCTGATGTCTTCCCGATTTCTGGGGTGCTGTCCCACTGCGTTCACCCTGTCGACAATCCTCTGCCATAGCTCCGTCCTCCGGGCAATGCTGGTGTATTGTATCTGTGTGCCGAACAGCTGGGGCTCTACCCGAACGATTTCCTCCACCATGACCCTGAGTTCTTCGTCTGTGAAGCGGGGTTGTCTTTGGGGTGCCATGGGGTGGTGTGTATGATGTGTGGGGTGGAGTATGTGTATTTAAGTGAGTTGAGTGTGGTGGTGTGTGTTGTTTTGTGTGTGGATAGTGTGTGGGTGATGGTGTTGAGTGGCTGTGGCTGTTATTTTTTGGATGCTGGTGTCTCGCTCTTGCCTTCTTTACGAATTTTTTAGCGTAGGGGTTTGTGGGTGATGTGGGTGGGTGTTTTATATTGTATTGTGTGTGTGGGAGTGGTGTGTGTATGTGTATCAGGTGTGTGGGATTCAAATCGTCCAATGTGGCTGGGTTTTGTTCGTTTGTGTGTATTCTGACCGCGGCGGTGTGTCCCGCCAATGGAATACCGCGTTTGAATGACCGCCGCGTGGATTCGTGGGTCGTAATGGCATGGGCGTATTTCTGTTGGCGTGACGGTGGAGGTTTTGTCACCTCCACCTTTCCGCCGACCGCTGGTCTGGCGGTCTGTTGTGGCGGTCGGATTTTCGGAGGTTTGCCTTCTGCGGGTCAGAATGACCGTGGCGGGTTTCCGCGACCGCGGCGGGATTATGGAGGATTTCTGACCGGCGGTAGGCGCCTTTTACCGCCGAGGTCAGAATGACCACCATAATCTGATGTAGTAAGATGAGATGCTTCCATGTGTTAAAGAAATATACTTTTTTGAATTTTGAGGAAACTGTATCACATTCTTTTTTTTTTTATTATTAAACTTTTACCTAGACATTGCACTATACAATATGAAATCAGTCTCAAGCATTGCCAGTGCGACAGCGGTATGGTCATCATTTCTTTATTACATAACTTTGGGATAGCTGCAAGTATAATTTCTTGGTTAGTTATCAGCTTCTTCTCTCCCTCCGCAAGTGACCTTCTATTGCAATGATGTGTTACATCATATGTTACATCCCCTGGACCCTCCTCATTCATATAGCACAGTGTTTTAATTGTATCTTTCTGATCTCTGCCAACCCTTCCCATATTTTCTCATGTTTCGCAGGGCATCCTCGTGCTTTGTAGATAGGTCATTCATGGCCCATGCAGTAGTTCATGCCCTTAGGCCACCCCTCCTCTGAGGGTGCGCTCGTGTCCTTCCACCCTTGTGCAATGTCTCCCTTACCTAGAATAAGGCCCAGCCAAACAATAGCCATCTTGTAGCTTGTCCCTTCCAATTTGTTAGTAATGTGCAGCAATATTAATCTGGGATCTGTCGGAATCTTACACCCCAGAATTCTCTCCGTCATCCAAAGTCCCAAAAATGAGAGACAGCTGGGCAGCCCCAAAAGGTGCGTGCCAAGTCCCCAGGTGTAGCTTTAAATCTCAGGCACTTCCCATGTAATATCAAACCCATACGGTGGAGCCTGTCTCTGGTATACTATGTGCAGTGTAGGAGTTTGAGCTGGGTATGTCGGAATTAGGAGGCTATAACCACTCCATGAGGTACCTCTTGTGCTTCCCTCCAGTCTTCCTCATCCATAGTACCAATGTCCCCCTCCCAGGCCACACAAACAGCCTCCATGGGGTCAGGCAGGTTCCTCCGTAGCATTTTATATATCTGTGACAGTTTATGGTCTTCATTATCCATCAGGAGGAGCTTAGCCTCTAACAGGAAGAAGTCAGGAATCTGTACTTGAGGAAGGTGTTGGCATCAATGCATGGCGCAACTGGAGATATTGAAAAAATTGTGTGTGGTGGAGATCATATTCCTGTTGCACTTCCTGGAAGGATTTAAGTATGCTGTTTTTCAGAACATCTCCCAGTGTGGAAATCCCTCTGTAATCCCATCTCGCAAAGCCTGGTAAGGCTGTCACCTGCGGAAGGAGGGTTCCTACCCATAACTGTGTTTCCAGTGTTCGCTTACCTGTCTAGCCAGTAACTCTCAAGGCCTTTGCCCAGATATCTACCACCACTTTAGTTGCCGGAGTTAAGCAGATACACATTCTTACATTAACTTTGTTGGACGATGTAAAATTGCAAAGGTTTTCATGGCTTGGCTAGTGCATCAACTTTTAGGTCCAGGTTTCCAAACATTTTACATTGGAATTGCATCACAAAAGTGATACAAACCTGCAAAAATGTTCTTTTTTATATACTTTCCAGTGTAAATCTTGTTTTACCCTGAAAATGTGCTTCAATGTAATGCACATCTCTACTTTGCATTACTCTGGTATTATTCTGCATCTAAGAGCATTGCATGGGTGGTATATGGGCTTCCCTATGCAAAAAACTATGTTTTTTTACACAAACACCTATCTACTAACAATTGTATGCAGGGTTTTGTCTGACCCTGACAATACAAAACTGCATATTCTCCATTGCCAATCTCACATGCCCTAGATGCCGCACAGCTCCATTAAATGCTCTGGGAGAGCCCCACCCTAGATACATATTGGCAAGTAGTCCGTGACGCCCCGGCATCTGTTAAGGAATTCACACACCTGAGTATGTGAGAAGCAACGGCTCTAGGGGTCTATAAGTGAAACAAAAAAACATATAGTTTGGGACCGCTTTACAAATCTGGTACTACTACTTACCAAGCACATTATCACCCTGCACTGGAGGGCTTCCAAACCACCACTCCCGATAAAATGGCAGGCAGCTCTTTTCTGATGGGGAGAAGCTAAAAGCACAAATATGCATTTTCTTTATGATGACCTAATCTACATTAGGTATGTTCTTCTTGCTATTTCCGGATTATCCTGCTCTGGATTTCTTTCTCACTTTCAAAAGGATAGTTGGTTACATAAGGGTCTTTCCTTAAGTACTCACAATATGGTTATCCTTTCGTATTTAACTTTGCACAATTCTTTTTTCTTTTCTTTTCTTTTTTATCTCTTCTAATGGGTTTACACCTTAGGATAGACTCTGTTTGTCACAGCTCGTTTTCTAAAGGCACTATCAATCCTCCCTCCCAGGTGGTTTGATCACTCACAGTGGCTTGTTCATGCTCTCAACCCTGTCTTCGACATAATGACCCCTGAATATCTTCAGAATTGTTTTTTCTTATTATCGCTTCTCTTTGCTCATTTAATCTACAGCCTTGAGAAAGTCAATGTGACGAAACACGTGTCGTCTGTACGCTGTATACTGGACCTATTCCTTCTTGATAAAAATAAAACTTTATCATCACCAACTACGTGGCTTTGGACTTTCAGTTGTTTTCCACTTGGATGAACTATGCCAAATTACTAATGGTGTGCCCTGGTCTATATTGACACAAATATGCGTTGTAAGGAGGCCCAGCAGAAGCTTGGGATACTATGCCCAAGCAATTCCACAAGGAGACACATCTGTACACTACATTTATCTGCAGCTCCGCTCCCCTTCTGAGTAATTGCCCTGGAATCACCCCATGCATTGTCCCCTGAAACCACTTCTAAATCAATTCCACCATGAGCCACAATCCATATTGCAGCACCTACCTGACGTCCTCCCATCCACTAATATCCCCCGAAACTATGATCCCATATAACTTTCACTGTTATGTAACTTCACCCGTACTCCATATTTACTTTTTAAGAGGTACCTGTATTTGAAGATGACACAATGGAACAGCATTGTCCTCCAAACAGAGCCAGCTCAGTTACCATACGCTTCGCTCCTTCCAGTGGTGGTCAGCCTGTGACTCTGCAGATAATTCGACTTTACCCTGTACTCCGCAGCTGACTTATCCTATGACTGATGTGTCCCTGATGCCCAGTGATGCATAGGCTATGATATCTTTGTCCTGTCATGTCGTATTGTAACGTAAAAATACTTCAATAAAAAGAGTTTGAAAAAAAAAAATAGTAGGCGGGGTTTTGCACCCACAAATAACACCACTTTGAAGCAGGCATTAAAAAGAAGAAATGCTTTTATTCCTCCTAACTTTTCCCACTTTGCATGTGTGCTACACCGTACAGCACACATCCTATGCTAGACTCAGACAGACACCTTTGCACTAAGGTGGCGCTCAGCAGCCTGATTGTGCGCCAGTACTAGGTAGAGAGCAAGACAGCGTCATGTGTTAGTAGATGTGGCATTTTCCCCCACTCTTCCTCAAGTGCAATGCAGCAACTTTGGCTGATGCATTGATTTGACTTCCAGTTATGTAAATCTGGGCCTTAGAGCCTAGCTAGACCCTTGGCTCACCACTGGCTTGGCTAACACTAATAATTTGCTGGCACTCCCACCTCTATTTGCAACTTGGGCGTAGTACATAGGGCTGCCAGTCACTTGATAACATGATTTGTAAAAGGCAGAATCTTAAATGTATATTGTCTTTGGTAAATGTGTACTGACAGAAATACTCCTTGAATAGGGTCAAATTTACAACTTTTTGGAATTCACAAACATTGTGAGTAGTGGTCTTGGAAAGCTACACTAGTCTCAGGGTTCCAGACACACTACTGGCAATCAAACACCGAAAAGGTGATGGGATGAATGCTTGCAAATAGTTTAACGAGTGGCAAGCGCTCGGGTAGCATTCCAAATCATGGTTTTTTAGTGGCCCTTGTAATGCTAATCAGTACTGACCCTGTATCTCATCAAAACATTCCACCTCGAAAGTTGGTCATCCCACTCCTCCACCCTGCAGCCCACTGCTTATTTATTAGAGATATTTGAGATTCACACCTCCCGATTCTCACTGACTAAGGCACGCACTGTCCGTAATCTATCCCCTCTAGGTCAATGTAAAAAAAAAAAATAGAGGCCATTTAAAAAATATACACAATGCCACAGTACTGTGTACGGGAATGCCCTATAGTGTGCCACAGAAATGGAGACAGGAACATGGATTAACAGACAGGTGGAAAATCTGAGAGGCAATGTGATGGAGAAAGAGGCATGGCTGAACGTACATATAGATTGCACGCTGGAGTCCTGCTCCTCCGATACCTCCGTTTATCACTCTTGCATGAACTCCAAATGAATGATCTCAGGAGTAAACTCAGTGACCTTACAAGTGGCAGGGACAAATAGTTTGCATCCATGTATTCACGGCCTTCGAGCAGTGCCCCTGTCTAAGTGTGACAGCTTGTCAGAAGCAATTTGGCTGGAATTCAGGAGGAGGAACATTGTTCATAACCAATTTGCTTTCCTGCCAGTTCTGATTTGCTGTTAACATTTATTAAATCCGCAGAGCAGTTTTGACCTATTTAGTCGGTGGAAAGTGTTCTGTTAGATAATTGAAAGTGGCTGGGTACCAGAATACTGCTGGCAGAGAGGTTTTATGATGGGCCCGCGCCCTCCTTTGCAGAAGGCACCTGTTTCTGCCCTCGAGGGCAATAGCTCATCCAACAGCCTTATGGGCGCAAGGCAGCTGAGTTGTCGCCCTAATTACTTTCCACACTGACTACGATGATGTACAACTCACTGAGTACCATGATAGCCCCTCTGGTTATCTGACACCAAGGAGCCAGCTGACAGTCATAACAAACTCACCCACCTTGAACATGGCGCTATCTGAGCGAGAATTTCATGAACGTATCTGCAGCGGGGCAGAAAATAAAACTGTGCAAGAGAAACTGTACAAAGGTAATCACTCCTGAAAATGCTTTCTGTTTTTCAGCTCCTAAAACTGTAAGCTATATTTGCACAGAACATTGCTGCACCAGCGTAAAGTTCCGGCGGCCTTGTTCACAAAAGATAATAAACTGAGGAAGAAATGTGCTCCCGTTCGGGGCCAATTGATGTCTTTGATGAAATTCTGGTCTTTGATGAAATTCTGAAATAATCACAGAGTAACCATGGAATAGTACAAGGATCGTAGTTTTAGAACTGGTGGAATCTGGTTCATGACGAGGAAAGAAGTGAACATTCCTAAAGGCTCAGGAGCTCAACAGAGTACCCTTTCATTTGAGATAGTGCTGCAGGTAAAACTTTACAGTAAAACAAGGCATATGCAGCTTTCTATTAGTTTGATTTTAAAAGTTAATTCATGTATTGTTTCATACAAACAGTATATACAAAACACATAGTCAACCATGAAATATAATAATAGTAATTAAAAAGTAGTGCAAGCCCCACCTACCCAAAAACCTGAGTAAAAAACTACATCAACACATCTAATTAAAAGGTTTCTAAAGAAATTGAAATAGACGGGCGCTCACAGGAAATAACATTAGGCCTCTGCAGTGCTCATTAATACAATTTTTATGATTATATAGAATACTTATAACATTTCCACTGCTATTATTATGTATTTACTGTTGATTTATATGGCATTAATTGTCTGTACGTCTCCTAAATTAGAAGTTACTCACAGTGCTCAGGGTAAGATCTTGGCTAACACAAATATTTTTCTGTGTAGTGAAGAAATTTGATTATAATACCATAGGCTACCATTATGCGTTATTCCTTTAACCCCTTCACTGCCAGGCATTTTCCCCCTCCTGTGCCAAGCCTTTTTTGACTATTTGGGGTAGTTTAATGCTGTGACCTTTTTTCCAACATTCTGGGGATTCTAAAGGTACCCAGAGTTTGTTGGTTCCCCTGGAGGAGACCCTGAAATTAGTCAAAATACAGCTAAAATTAGTTTTTTTGGAAACAAATGGGGAAAACGTGCTGCAGAAGAAAGCATGTGTTTTTTCCCTGCAAATAGCATCAACAAAGGGGTTGTGGTGCTAAAATCACCATCAACCCAGCTTTCAGGAACAGGCAGACTTGAATCAGAAAACCACATTTTTCAACACAGTTTTGACATTTTACTGGGACATACCACATTTTTACTATTTTTTGTGCTTTCAGCCTCCTTCCACTTAGTGACAGAAACAAGTGTGAAACCTATGGTGGATCACAGACAGCTAAACATTTTCTAAAAAGTAGAATGTTAAATTCAGCAAGGAGTCATTTGTGTAGATCCTTCAAGGTTTTTCTATAGTGAGTAACAGTTGAAATTGAGTTGAAAAAACAGCCATTTCTGTCTACGTTTTCTTCTTTAACTTTTTCCAACTATGGCAAATTTTTGAAAGCAATATATTGTCACATAAGCTGGGCCCTTCTGGTTGTGGGGATATATAGGGCTTGTAGTGCATCAAGAACCCAAGGTAACCAGAGCCAGTAAATGAGCTGCAGCTTGCAATGGGATTTAATTGTATTCTGGGTATACAGCAATTCATATGGTAAAATGAAAAGAGTGTAAAATAAGTTTCAAGGAAACCTACGTATTTCCAAAATGGGCACAACATATGGATTTTAGAAGCAGTGGTTATTTGCACATCTCTGCATTCAGGGGTCCCTATACTAGCATGTGAATTACGGGACATTTCTCAAAATGACTTCTTTCTTACATACTGTTTACGTTTGGAAGGCAAAAATGTAGAGAAAGACAATTGGCAATAACACTTGTTCTTCTATTCTATGTTCCCCCGATTCTCCCGATAAAACTGGTACCTCAGTTGTGTGGGTAGGACTAGTGCCCCAACAGGAAACGCCCCAAAGCGCAACATTGACACATCACATTTTTCCACTGAAAACTGGTGTTTTTTTTGCAAAGTGCCTTGCTGTGGATTTGGGGCTGTAGCTCAGCGGGCACTTAGGAAAACCTACTTAATGTGTACATTTTTGAAAAATAGACACCTAGGGGAATCCAGGATGTGATGACTTGTGGGGCTTTCACTGGGTTCTGTAACCCAGAATCCTTTGGAAACCTCAAGATTCGGCTAAAAAAAACACTTTTTTCTCAAATTTCGGTGGTGCAAAGTTCTCGAGTCTGAGGGGAGCTACAAGCTTCCTTCCACCCAGCATTCCCCCAAGTCTCCCTATAAAAATGGTACCTCACATGTGTGGGTAGGCCTAGTGCATGCAGCAGGAAATGCCCCAAAACACAACGTGGACACATCACATTTTTCCAATGAAATCGAACATATTGTTTGCCAAAGACTAAACCTGTGGATTTTGGCCTCCAGTTCAGCAGGCACCTAAGGAAACCTAGCAAACCTATACATTTTTAGAAACTAAACACCTAAGGGAATCCAGGATGGGTTCACTTGTGATGCTCGCACTGGATTCTGTTACCCAGAATCCTTTGCAAACATCACAATTTGGCTAAAAAACACTTTTTCCTCAAATTGTGGTGCTGAAAAGTTCTGATATTTGATGGGAGCCACAAACTTCTTTCCACCCAACATTCCCTCAAGTTGCCCGATAAAAATGGTACCTCACTTGTGTGGGTAGGCCTAATCCCCATGGCCCAAAACACAACATGGACACATCAAAATGATCTATTCTAAAACTACCCGTTTTTGCAAGGGGCTACCTGCGTTTTGGCAGTCATCTAGGGAAACCTACCAAACCCAGACATTTCGGAAAACTAGACACCCGAGGTAGCCCAGGGAGGTGTGACTTGCATGGATCCCACAGCATTATCTTACCCAGAATCCCCTGCAAACCTAAAATTTAGCACAAACAAAAATCACATTTCTGGGTGGAAATACCACACCGGCACAAATTTCCTACCACTTAGTATTCTCCTCGGCCTCCCGATAAAAATTATACCTCACTTGTGTAGATGGGTCAAGTGCCTGTGACAGGAAAGGGCCAAAATCATGTAGAAATTGAGGGGGAACAAAAGCGGGTCCAAAAAGGGTGGTGTTTTTTCAAACGTTTTAGGCTGACAAGTGGGGCAGAATTTTTATCGGTATAGGTGCCACAATGCTGGGTGGTAGGAATTTTGTGGATTCCTGGGGATTCCAGAAGGTTCCATCACAAAAATGTATGGAAAATGCTTGGTTTCAAGCAAAGTAGGAGGTTTGCAGGGCACTATGGGTAAGAAAATGGTGTGGGGTGCATGTGAAGCACACCACTCTGCACTTACCCAGATGTTTAGCTTTCAGATGTGTCTAGGACTGTTAGGTTTTTCAAGGTGGCAGCGTATCAAAGTCCAAAAAGTGCAGCTGCTCACCAATCCAAGTGGGACAATATTGAGAGTTAGCTAAGCTCTCTTGGCCCATATGTAAAATCAAAACCCAAAAGAGTCAAATGTCCTCTTGCTTGCCATTGGGATGAGATGCTTTAGTTTGCAGGGTGGGGGGTGAAATCTTCAGTTGAGATGGGTGTGGCATAACCATGCCCATAAAGGTTGGCAGCCCCCACCTCTCCATGTTTGTAATTCCCTGGCATCTAGTGGGCTTTCCGCCCCCCCCGGGGGCGAATAGGGGTCAATTACCCCATCTGCCCCCCAGTGGACATAACTTTATCCCTATTTATTTGGGGGCCATACCCCCACTCTTTCTTTTTAAAAAACAATACCCTGGTGTCTAGTAGGCTTTCTGCACCCTTGGGGCAGATGGGCTTTTAAATAATAGGCTGATCTGCCCCCAGTGGGGGCAGAAATGGCCAAAATCAATCCCCCCCAAAAGGGAGAAACCCTTGCCCAAGGGGCCGCCCCCCAAACAAAACACACACACAACAATCCCTGGTGCCTAAGTGGTTTCTGCCCCCAATACAAATAGGCCGATCTGCGCCCAAGGGGGCAGAAATGGCCTAAAGTATAATGCCCCCATTGGGAACACCTCTTGCCTAAGAGGCTGCTCCCCTTATGTAAAATAAACAAGACAAATATATATCCCTGGTGTCTAGTGGGTTTCTGCCCCCCTTGGGCAAAATAAAATTGGCCATTCTGCCCTCAAGGGGGGCAGAAAGGGCCTAAACATATTGTCTCCAAAGGGGAGCGATCCTTGCCCAATCGGCCACTCCCCAATCATCAAAATAACTATAAAATCAATCCCTGGGGGGCAGAAACGGCCTATGTAATGCTCCCCAAAGGGGAGAAACTCTTTTCCAAGGGGTCGCTCCCCAAAAATTCACACATTTGAAAAAGAAATTCCTGGTGTCTAGTTAGCATGAATGCTCTAAGAGACATTGAAGAAAAAGCCTTTCCTTTCCTTCAATGCCTCTCTGATCTCCCCCTTACCCCTTCCCAATAAGAAACTAATATGGTTCTCTCAGGGACATGCAGTGCGCGCTAACATCATCAGATGTCACCAGGATGTCAGGGGTGGCAGCGGAAGCACTTCCGCTACCACCCCTGCCGGGGAGGGGTGGGTGCTCGACCAACTAGCGCTCCCCGTGTGCCAGTTCCAGGATGTAATGGTTAGGTCCTTGGCACAGTGCAGCCGTATCCTAGGGCGTAAACATTACATCCTTGGCACAGAAGGAGTTAATGCTACTCCACGCTGCACTTGATAGATCTTATACATCATAAAGTAAACATTCTAGAACAGAGCTGTCATAGCGAATAATAAGTCCAAGCACACAACAATCTGCCTCTTTTAAATGCTGCTCCTTGCAGATAAGCATCTTACTTCTAATTGTGTGATATGTATAAGGTATTCTGATACTGTTTGTTTATCATATTGCTGACTATACTATATTCTGGGTGATATCAGTGATTTCCAATCTATGGGAACGTTTCTTCATTAGGCTGGCTTTATTTTATCATACCGATTGAGGCTTGGCAGTTGCGCCACTTGGGAGCAATTGTTCAGTAGCAGCTTGCGGGGTGCGGAAGGGGCGGCGTGGGGGGAGGGAGGAATAAACATTAATTTAATAATTTTTTTTAAACACTTACCTTCCTTCTCGGCCCCTCCTCTCCTCCTTCGCTGCAGGCAGGCATAGGCTCCCAACCTGTCCTGCGACCAATCGTGACGCTGCTCTGAGCTGGGCCCTCCTAGGCAGACTGGGAGCCTGTGCAGTCTCTTTCACTGGGATGGAGAGATCCTACTGCGCATGTGTGTTTGGCCGTCCCAAGACAGCCGGCCAAGCATACATGCACAGTGAGGGGCTGCTCAGTTTATTATAGTTTTCTGGTAAAGGTTTAGCAGCTGCCACTGCTGGTGGGGGGGTGTGACGCTCCTCTGCCCTAACAGAGGAGCCGCCCCACCATTTGTTTTTTTCCGTTTGATTGCTGATGTGACCAACACTACTGCTTTTATGCAGCGCGAGGCGCGTACCCAAATATTTACAGGCAGAAACATGGAGACGCGCTGAAGCACTTCAGCTGCTGATCGCGGACCACAGAGAGCTTTCAAGCGCCTCCTGCCCTGCAACGTACCTCCATCGGGGCCTGCCTCGTCCACTTCCCGTACCAAGTGCTCAGGCAGAGCCATTTAGCCCGTTTTTTTTCCCTACATGACACTTTCCCGAGGAAAGACGCGTCAGGCTACATGATTAGAGGAAAACATGGGCAACGCCCATCACATAGCATGAGGACCGTTCGCTAGGCCATCATGCCTAACCAGCTGATCGAGACACTGTTGCGTCAAATTGACAGTTCACAGTTTCGGTGTCTGATCAGTTGTAGAGATGCAACGCTTCCATTCAAATGCACAAATATTTTTCTGTGTAGTGAAAATATTTTTACTGAGTTTTACTAGCACACAGCACATTGGCAGCAGCAGTGCAAGCTTCCTTAATAAACAAAGCAGGTACAGTTCAGATGATAGCAGCGGCAGTCTAAGCTTCTTTAACATAAAAAACAGGTGCAGTTCAGATGGTAGCTGCCGCAGTGTAAGCCTTTTTAACATAAAAACAGGTGCAGTTCAGATGGTAGCAGCAGCAGTGTGAGCTTCTCTAACATAGAAAACAGGCGCAGTTCAGATGGTAGAAGTGGCAGTGCAAGCTTTTTGCATGTAACAACAATACCAACAATGCACGCTTCCCGACTCACACACACAACAGTTTCAGCACTTGCAGCAGCAATGCAAGCTAAAAGGTCAGTAAAAAATGCAACCAATTTGTTCCATTATACACTGCACTAAACAGGTAAATGTCAGGGGCAGAAGGTGCAGTGAACCAAGGCCCAAATCCCTGACTGGCCTTTGATCCCAGTAAATTGTTGTATTTTACTATCCCAACAGCAATCAAAGTGGATATTTTCCTTGCATCCACCAGGGCCTTTGGCATCCTAGCTATGCTACTGGTAAGCACCACTGTTGACTAAGTAAGCAGTGGCTCAGCATATAAAGAATCAAGGACTGAACGTCATGTATGACATTCGTTTTGACACCAATGCTTATTGTCAATCATTGTCTCAGAAATCTGGATGACCCTTCTTGTCAGCATTTGCCAAGGTCAGTAATCTATCAATATGCCACAAATAGGGCAGACATAGCTATGCATACTCAAACAGGCGGTACTAACGAGAAGCTATTGTGGACTTTGTTCATTGAAGGCGGGAGATGTGTTGTGGGTTAGTTACTATGGGTGTGTTCTGTAATGGAATGGGGTTTAGAATGCATATTTCCTATGCCCCCTCAGTATTCTGTAGGAGGACATTTTACTGTGGGCAGAGGACACGTTAGGACCTGTTTTCTGTGTAGAAGCTATTACAAGGACTAAATACGTGGAATTCAAATGGGAATCTGAATTTGTGTGTATGGAAAAGGGCTACAGGAGCACCAGCAGAAAGGTTATGGTATGCCTGCAAGACAAGCAGGACAGCAAGAACATCAGATGGTTCAAAACCTATGGAAAGGAGGACAGCCAAAAGACACTTGTTGGAATGGGACTTGGGTGCAGACGAGGGGAGGATACAAACGGCTCACAACCCCCTCAACCAACAACTCAGTTTCTCACATTGGCTTTGCCTGATGTGATCAGTGTGATCAGATCTGCTAGTTTTAAGAAGATGTGGTACTCTTAATAGCGTTTAATTTTTAGAGAACTCAGTATATAATTAATTGGTTAGTTGAAAACCATGTTCCCTATGGATGCCACGAGGATAGACTAGTATGGTAACACTGTGAGTTTCAAATTTCATTCAGCAACGCTAGAGGTACAGAAATATTAATTGATCAGCAAGAAACAGAAAACTATTCCTAACTCTCAAGTTGGCATTGACGCTTGCAGGCTACGCAGCAGGGCATATTTAACCAAAAATCATGAAGTGCAGCAAGTCACCTTTCTGCGCTGCACTTAGCAGCGTGAAAGGGAAAGGGGAGGAATGTGCCTAACTTGTCTTTTCCCTGCGCTGGTGCTCAATGTGCTGCCAAGCTGCAAATCAGACACCCTTGCGCCATGCTGAAAGGGTGTCTGCATTGCACACAAGATTGTTTTTTGTGCAGGAAGGTGGGGGGTGATATGGGTCCTTTTGGAGAGGTCAAGGAATAGTCTTGCCGCTCAGTTCTGAAGTGTCTGGAGTCTCTTCAGGTGCTAGGTAGAGATTCATGCATAGAATGCTTTGTCATAGTCCAGTTGGCTGGTGACTAGGTCTTGGGTGATGTTTTTTCTGTGTTAATGTGGAGCCATCTGAAGATCTTTCAGGACGTGAAGGGTGTGGAAGCAGGCGGGAAGCATCTGTGTTGATCTGGCTTTTCATGGTGAGTTTGTTGTGTAGGATGTTGCCGAGTTTGCAGGTGTGATCTGTCGGTGAGGGTGTGGGTCCGAGTTTGGAATGTCAGCAGGTGTTGTTCCATGAGAAGGTGTTGTTTCCAAAGGTCAGCACTTCAGTCTTGTACATGATGAGCTTCAGACACCTGGTCTTCATCCAGGTGGCCTTGTGGGGCTTGATAAATCTAATTCAAGGGTTGCATCGCTGAGCGATGCAACTCTTTATTAGAAATGCCCCAACATTTAGAGAAATTAAACAGATGCCATGACGTGTCAAAGAAGTCAGAAAGATACACATGTTAGAAAAACATGAAAATGTACTGCACTTTAAAAAAATATAAATATTTATGCATCAGACTATTTATTTATAGGCCCTCATGAGATTTAAACCATCAAGTACTACTATTTTGCGACTAGTGCATGTAATTTATGATCACCCACTTCATACACATAACATATTTTTTGTAGGCAGCCACTGTTTTTTGTATAGTATATTTCTTGCTTTTTTAACTGGTCTCAGTCCTTGAGTTGTATAACTATTCTCCTAAGCATCAGAAGATTTCAACATTATTGACAGGAAAATACTAAAAATACTACAGTCAATGTTATCAAACTGTGAAAGTGCCTGTTTTCATATTTTAAAACAAGTGGTAGTAACCGTGGTTGACATAAAAACATACACCTATATGTTGTTAACATTAACAGAGATCTGGGCTGATGACTTATAGATAGTTTCACATGTTAACATAAAGGGGTATTTTTTAGGAATGACTAAACATTATAAGTGAAAGGAGATGAAAAAGGTTTACAGGAAATTTTGATAGCGGAAAAAACAAATTAACTTTCTTACTTTTTATTAACTTTGAAGAATTTTTTTATTAAACTTAAAGTAAAAAAGCACATCATGCAACATGTCAAAGATAGTATCAAATAAATATGAAACTCATTAGTACAAGAATAATTTAACATATAAGATTTTAGAAACAATATTATAGGAACTTTCATTTATAATAGATGAAAATCATTTATGGGAGTGGGAACTTAGCCTATATGGTAGATGATTTGCTGTCCTGAAAATGGTTACTCAATGGATATTGAATTCAATGATGTGTAAATTATTGATAATATTACATGACATGGACTTTGCCTTCTCTATAGGGTCACCCCCAAACTGTATTCGCCGCTCCTGTTTTAGGAATTTTGTTTATGTTAGCATTAAGACTGTATGCACTTTACCACTGCTGACGAGTGCTAAAGTGCATGTCCTCACTACTTTAAACATGGTAAAATTAGTTTACACCCAATTGGCACATTTAAATGACTTGTACGTCCCAAGTAAAATGGTGCTACATCTAGTCAGGGCCTTCAAATTAAATGCCACTAGTGGGTCAACAGCACTCATGCCACACTCTTAATTAACCTTCAAAACATGTCTCAGGCCTGTCTCTGCAGCCTGCAGTGCAGTTTTAAACTGCCATTTCACCTGGGCAAAATAAACATTGTGCCAGGATTAAACCTTCCTTTTTAATACATATAGGTCTCTGCTAAAGTAGGACATAAGTAGCCCATTGGGCAAGGTGTATTCCATTCAAAAAGCAGGTTATGTGGTTTAGCTTTAACATGTCCTGGTAGTGAAAAACTCCTAAAGTCATTTTTCACTACTGTAAGTCCTATCTGTCCTATTGGATAATGTTGGGTTACCATATTACATTTAATAAGTGCTAACATTTGATTGAGACCAGATAGGAATGTCATATTTGGAATCAGAAGAATTGTCATTTAAGACAATTTTTAAAGGTAATGTCGAATTTTAAGTCACAATTCTGAAAACAACATTTTTTTTAAGTTGCCATTTTTCTTGCCCTAACCATTTAGTCGCTGCCGCCAGTATCCTAGGTCACATGACCATGTTGTTAAGCTTTGTGTATTCCTCCCGCACAGGGAGACAAAAGAGCTTAGTTGTGGGCAGCATGGACCACCCTGACAGAATGGGTGGGCTTAGAGCTGTTCATTTCCCTACTTGCAGTTTAATAGGGCATGCATCCACCACACACAAAGAAACCTAACACTAGTCTTTTGTCACCTTAGACTTCTTGGAGCCTTGTCAGCTGAAGGAAGGAACTTTCTAAAACCAGATGTGGTGGTAGCCTTGAAGTTTCCCTCACTTCAAAGGCTGGCATTAGGTGTAAATATTGGACCCTTGCAGCAACATTTCAGTATAATCCTCAGACTGTGGAGGACTCCAGAAGGACTGCCCTGGGCTCCAAGAGTATTGTCTTGCTGCTTGAGGCCTGTCCTGTACTTCAGAGGCTGCCCTGCTGCTACCAGAGGACTCCCTTGTTGTTTGAGGCTCATGTATCCGACCCAGTGTTTCATCACAGTCAGTCTTAACTTTTGACTTTGCACTGGTCTTGTGCGACCAGATACCGGTGGTTGGTATTTTTTTTTTTTAGGGGCTAGATTTAAAAAAAAACATGTATAACTCTGGTTCTACTCATTGGATTTAATACATTCGGTATCCTTTTACGTAGTCAATGTTACAATATGTTTCTAAAATGGAGTTGTGATGGGTTGTTTTGTGTTGTGTTGTGTTAGTGGATTTCAAGAGCACAGCTTATCACCTGTGAGGGTGTCCAGGCACTGGGCAAGTGATATCTGAGTCTGACTGCAGTGGAGTAAGGACTAGAGTGCTAGTTGAAGAGTCAGGTCTTCAACTTCTTTTGGAATTCCTGCAGCAACGTGGAGGTGCTGATGTAGAGGGAGAGGTCATTCCAGGACTTTGCTGCGAGGTGGAAGAAGAATTGTGCACCAGCTCTGCTTCTGCATGTGCAGGGTGTAAGGGCAAGAAACAGGGAGGCAGACTGAAGGCTTCTGGTGGTTTTTTGGGAGTGGAGATGGTGGTTGAAGTTGGAGGGTCCAGTGTTGTGCAGTGCCTTGATTGCATGGATGAGAAGCTTGAACTGGCAAAGTTTTTGGACAGGGAGCCAGTTCAACTGTCTGAGGTGGGGAGTGATGTGGGTGCATCGAGGGAGGTTGCATATGAGTCTGGCAGTGGAGTTCTGGATGGTCTGTAGTCTCTTGATAAGGTGGTCTTGTATTCCTGCATAGGTGAAGGTGATGGTGCTCCTTGAGTCCTGAGGGAGCCATCTGAAGATCTTGCATGGCATGCGTAGAATGAAGAAGCAGGAGGATGTGATGACATTGATTTGAAAGGCCATAGTAAGTTTGCTGTCCAGGATGATTCCGAGGTTTCTTGCATGCTCTGTCTGGGTTGGTGTGGGGCTGAGTTCTGAAAGCCACTGTGAGGAGCCCCAAGGGTTTTTTTTTTTTTTATTTATTTTTTTTAACTTTATTTATGCAACAAATGAAGCAGTACAATATAATCGTGCAATTACAGACAAATACAATCCGAGATGACACAGAGTGTCGTCAGAAAGATAGACATCGCCAACCAGGACAGTTCAATGCAGAAACCGGTGTCTATATATGCTGATAACAGGCAAGCCCTACATTTACATACACCAATAACCATGTCTAGTTTATCATTCAGGTTTCCCGGCCTGTGGATCACCTGTCTCCTTTCCAATAAGATATCACTTGTATACATCCCAAAATTTTGCGGGTCTATTTGTAGGGGGAAGCAGCTCACTATTATTGTCTGTTTGCGTGTTACAATACACCATATCTCTGTTCCATTCCTCTACTGTTGGGACCGGTCCACGGTCCCACCGCATGGCAACCCGTCGTTTAGCCAGCAACAACCCAATTGCCACCAGTCTCCGAATCGCTACCGGCAAATGCCTGTCCCATCCCACAAGTGCCATAAACGGTCCAGCATCTATCGGTTCCCCAACTATAGATTCCAATTCACCAATAACTGCCTTCCAGAAGCGCTGCACTCTCTCACAGGTCCAGGCCATATGCAGGAAACCAGCCTGCTCTACCTCGCATCTGGGGCAATTTGCATTGTCACGTAGCCCATATCTATTGAGTCGAAGTGGGGTGTAATATATTCTGTTAAGGAATTTGAAATGAATAAGTCGGGTCCTACCATTCAGAGAAATTAAGTGTGTCCTAGCACAACAATAATGCCATTGCATATCTGAAATTTGCACACCAAGATCACTCTGCCACTCTAATCGGGCTTTTGATAACTCGCAGGCCTGCGACCCCTGAATCTGTGCATAGAGACAGGAATCCAGACGCCGAGGATAACTCTTCAGCAGCACCACAGAGAGTGACAGAACCTCGGGGGGGCCCTGCATGTCTTCACCCAAAAGCTGTGCCAATGCGTGCCTTGCCCTGTAATATTGAAACCGATGCAGAGGGGTCGGCCCATCAGCACTGCTCTGCACTAGCTCCCAGTGTTTCATTATGCCATTCTCAAATAAATTCCCCATAGTGTTAATGCCCAGTTCGCCCAGAATACGTATCAATTTACGATCCCGCCAAAGCGGAAATGTACGAGCTCATGCCAAGCTCTCGCCACGAATCCAGGGAAGCAAATTCTTTATAGCACCTACTCGGAGCGTGATACAGTTTACGCTGCAATGGGACCGGCGAGGCCAGTTCCCTCTCAATTTTGAGGAACGGGACGTCATCTGGCCCATGAAGCCAAGCCTGTGCTACCGCAGCTCGAGCCGCCACACTATAGATCTCCAGATCTGGGGCCCCCAGTCCACCCAGCTCGTACAGCAGTGTCAGTGTACGCCACTGCACCCAGGGTTGTTTGCCCGCCCAGGCCAATCTTGTAAGTAATGATCTCAATGCGGTGTAATAGCTTCTGGGCAGCACCAAATGAATATTCTGGAAGAGGAACAGGAAGTGTGGCAATACCACCATTTTCATCAAAGCTACTCGACCGAGCAAGGACAAAGGGAGCCTAATCCACCTCTCCACATCCGCCGCCAATCTCGCCATCGCTGTGTCATAATTGTCGGCCACTACTATCTTAGGATCCGTATGTACTTTGATCCCCAGATACCTAACCGACTTAGTCTCCCATCTAAGCGGAAAACCCACATCTGCCTGCTTTGTAACAGGGGTCAGTGGGAACATCATAGATTTCCCCCAGTTAACTCCAAGGCCGGGCAGAGCGACATATCTAACTATCTCCTGGAGCATCGGGGCAGCGTTTCGCCTCGGGTCTTTGATATACAATAAAGTGTCATCAGCGCATGTGGAGACCACAAGCGTATAATTTTGAAATTTGAGGCCGCGATGTCCATGATATGCCCTCAAGGCACAAGCCAAAGGTTCCGCTACCAGAGCCTATAATAGGGGGGACAGCATGCATCCCTGTCTGGTGCCCCTGGTGATATCAAATGCCTCCGTTACTATGCCGTTAATGCGGACCCTGGCCCGGGGGTCCTCATACAGAGTGGAAATCAAGCGTAAAAACGGGTCCACCACACCGAACCGTCACAGCGCAGCCCTCAGGAAACCCCACTCCACTGAGTCGAACGCCTTTTCTACATCTAGAAAGACTGCCACTGCCTGTATATCGGAGTTGATGTTTTGCATGGTGCCAAACAAGGCGCGAAGGTTCATAGTTAAATTACGGCCGGGGACAAACCTCGCTTGCTCCGGTTTGATCAGAAGAGGCAACACCCTAGCCAGTTGGTCCGCTAAAATTCTAGCATATATTTTGACATCTACGTTCAACAGCGATGGCGGTCTATAGGAGGAGCATTGTTCAGGGGGCTTCTCTGGTTTAAGTAATGTGATTATCACGGCCTCCCGCATTGACAGAGGCATGCGCCCCTCCACTATAATTTCCTCAAATACCTCTTG
Organism: Pleurodeles waltl; assembly: GCF_031143425.1. Lineage (NCBI taxonomy): Eukaryota > Metazoa > Chordata > Amphibia > Caudata > Salamandridae > Pleurodeles > Pleurodeles waltl. The sequence goes on from NC_090437.1 coordinate 395,545,564, forward strand.
AAGTTGTGGGAGTAACAAATGTTGATATGCTTTATAGAAATATACAGTCAGACCATCAGGGCCAGGAGCCTTACCGTCAGCCATTCCACCCAAAGCCTTTGCTATTTCGCACAGAGTAAATGGTGCCCCGAAGGCCTCTCTATCGGCTTCCGACAGCCTCAGTATCATAATATGGGTGAGAAAGTCCCACAGAGCACCAGGAACCGGGTCACCCCTAGTAGTGTATAAAGTTTGATAATATTCGTGGAATCTGGCAGCTATAGATTCGGAGTCACTAATCTCGTTGCCATCTGCAGCTACTGTGGTACTAATTAAATTGGCACTGCGACTGGGACGGATTAAGTTTGCCAGGACTCTGCCAGGTCTGTCACCTTCCCCATATACTCGGGCGGTAGCATATTTCCCCAGGTGGCGGATCTCAGAGAGGGCCGTCTCTTGAAACTCCTGCAACTTGGCATGGAGATGACCTAATGTGTGTACGTCCGCAGTATCTCGATGCACTTGTTCTAATTGTGATAGCTCTCCTTCTAATAGATGCAACCGCCTCCGTATCGACCGAAGTACCCCCGAATGCTCAGTCATGGTGATCCCCCTTATATACACCTTAAACGTTTCCCAGACTGTACTCATTTGGGCCACTGAACCCTTATTGAACTGAAAAAACTTGCTGATCGCATTGGCCAACTCCTCCCTGAATACAGAGTCAATCAGTGAATACGGAGGGAACCTCCACGAAAATGGCGGATGTGGGACAGGACCCACCGCCAGCAGAATTGGAACCGTGGAATGGTCTGAATAAGTTCTAGGCTAGGGGCTTCGGATGTCACTCTATGTAGCAAGATATGGGAGACCAACCATAAATCTATACGTGTGTACAAATTGTGAGCAGCTGAATAATGGGTATAGCCTCCTCTCTCTGGGTGCCTATCTCTCCAAACATCCACCAACCCCATATTAGCAGCTATATCCAATATTGCACGTGCAGCGGCTGCCGGGCCACGGGCCCTACCACCCGATCTTTCCAGTGCGGGAGTCAGTGTGCAGTTAAAATCCCCGCACCAGAGCTGCGGGCGGTCCCCCCACAGTTCCACTCTCGCTGCCAAGTCTCGATAGAACTGACGGTCATCATAATTCGGACCATACTTTCCTATTAGTAAAAAGGATAATGCTCTCCCACTACACTGTGCCGCCACATATCGTCCCCCAGGGTCAGTGACAACCTTCTTAAAGTCAATATCAGATGCACGCGAGGCCCACAACAGGACTCCCCTGGAATGTGAGGTATAACCAGCTGCCAAAAACTGTCCCTGCATTCTACGAGGAGTAAGCATAGGGCTATCTGGGGCCAAGTGTGTCTCCTGCAAAACAGCGATGTCCACCTTGTGTCTGAGAAACAACTTTATGGATCTTACGTGCATCGTTGAGCCCCAAGGGGAGTTCTTGCCTCTGCACATCAACACCTCCGTCTTGTCAGTGTTGAGCTTTAGGCAGTTCACCTTCATTCGGTCAGTGAATCTGGTCATACATTTGTGGAAGTTGTTCTTGGTGTTGGTGGGATCTTCTGCAAGGGAGAGTATGAGCTGTTTGTGGTTGCTGTAAGAGGTAATGTTAAGTCCATAGGATCTGACGATGTTGGCCAGCATTGTCATGTAAGTGTTGAATAAGGTGGGATTAGCAAAATCTTAGGGGGACTCTGCAGATGATTACCTTGGGTTTGGAGGGGAAAGCTGGCAGGTGTACTCGTTGGGTTCGTTCTGTAAGTAAGGAGGTGATCAACTTGACTGCTGGTCCCTGTATTCCGATATGATGGAGTCTGGTGACAAGCATGTGGTGTTAGACAATGTTGAAAGCTGCAAAGTGGTGAAGGAGGATGAATGCTGTTGTCTTGCCTCAGCAGGGTATGGCTACAATTAGGGCTGTTTCGGCACTGTGGTTGCTTTTAAATATGTTTTTTGAGCTGTCGAAGAGTTGGTAGAATAGTTTTTGAGTTTGCTGGGGTCAGCTGATGGTTTCTTTAGGAGGGAGTTGACCTCTGTATGTTTCCAGTTTTCTGGGAAGGTTGTGGTGACTATTATTGGCCATGAGGTTGAGGCTGATCTTGGGTCCATCTAGGTTGAAGATGTGGTGGGAGCCTAGGTCTGTGGGAACCCCTGAATGTACTGTTTTCATGATGGAGGTGGTGTCCTCATGGGTGAGTTTGCTCCAATTGATCAGTTGGGTGCCTGTCATGCTGATGGTAGGATGGTTGATGAAGATGGTCAGTTTGGGCTGAGGGGTGAAGTTTCTGTAGGTCATGGCTATCTTGTATTGGAAGACGTCTGCAAGACTGTTGCAGAGTTTTTACGAAAGGGTGACATTGTTTACTGCAGCCGAGCAGTTAAAGAATTCCTTGAACATGGCACAGAGTTGCTTGTTGATGTTGGAGCTGGTTGCAATTCTTGTTACGTGGGCTCTGTTCTTTGTCTCGTGCAGTTGGTGAAGGTAGTGGTTGATTGCAGTTTTCTATGTGGTCCTATTGCTGGTGTCCTTGCTGGTTCTCCATCTCCTATCTAGTTGTTTACAGTGGCATTTGTAGTTCCTGAGGTCTTCAGTGTATCAGCTGGCTTGTTTTTTGTTCTCCTGTGTTTGGTGTGTGACTGGTGCAAGGGTGTTGGTGCAGTCTGTGATCCAGTTGTGGAAGTTTCTGATGCTAAGGTCCAGGCTGCTGAAGGATTCAGACTGGCTGGATGTGAGAGCGTTTATCCAGTCTGGCTCTGTGGCTTTACTCAGGTTGTGGCTAGGTACGCTGAGATGTCCTAGGGGAGGTCTGTGAGGAGGTGATGCTGAAGTGCACCACAGAGTGTTTCATCCTGGTGAGCTGGTGTGGATTTGGTGTGGGATTTTCCTTGTGTTGTATTTTCACTCAATTACTGTTTGTGTACTGCATACATACTTAACACAGTGTCTCTAGGTGAAGCCTGACTGATTTTGTGCCAAGCTACCAGAGGGTTAAGCACAAGTTTATTTAGTGACTTTTGTGATTCACCCTGACAAAGATTGTGGTTGTTGCTTGAGTAGGGTTTCACCCCTCAACCAATAACCCAATTTCTTACAATGCCTCCCAAAATATGAAACAATAGGATGTGCATGCATTTCAATATTCTATTCCTTCTGCTTTGTAATTTCAATTGACTGTGGTAAATGAATAGAATGTCTAAAAAATGTGTTTTGGGAAAACCCATTCTTTAGAACTTTAGTAAGCACAAACATTAGCGCTTACAAGAAAACAGTGTTTAAAATGACTTACCTAAATAGTTGATTCTAGGTACTGTTGATGAAGAGGCAACCATTCATTACAATACTTTAACATTTATTGATAACAAACAAAATAAGAGGAAACATACCAGTATTATAACAAATGTACAAAGTGTAAGAAAGTCAGGAGCAGTAGAGCTGCTGTCACCTGAGAGATACCATGAGCCAGAGCTGAAATGAACTGCACTGCGAGGAGAGGTGCTGGACTTACTGAGGCTATAAGTAAAGGATGTCTTGGGCACCAAGTCCATACAAGGAGCCACAAGATCACCGCTGCCCAGCTACTCTGGAGGAGCAAAGCCACAGGTGAAACTCAACTGTGTCATGTGGCAGCAGAGATGGATCTTTTTGCTGGTGAGCCTGCACCATTCTGTCATGCCCCTGAAGGTCCTGAAGGTTCAATTCATTCACACCTCTCTGGTGGGACCTTGCTTCGGGGCGGGGGGTGTTTGTGGTGGTAAACCCCATCCTATTAAATGTATTCTATGCAAAATAGCTGAGTATGGGTGCTTTCACTAGGGTATGGTGATGTGCCTGTCGGATTTCACCAGGGACTTTAACATGCACACACAAAAACGCACGCACACACTGTTTTCCTTTTCTTAGCACACTACCAATCTGCATTCCTCTTCTTTTCCACTGCCTCTTAAGCCTCGCTCATGCGCCCTTCTTGTCATACAATGTGTGATAACATTATATGCCAGCTTGATTGTTGGAAAACCAGAAGCTCACCCTTCCCAATCTTAATGACCAAGCTATGCCCCTGGGGGTACGTTCTCGGCCCTGGGAGCTTTTCATTGTATCTCATAGATGTAACTGTTCCTTTTTGTCACCTGCATAAGTCATAGTCTATGAAGATGTAGGACTGGTTGCAATGTGAGTTTATTGAGTGTTATTAATGTGCCATTGTGTACTGGAGTTTCAATCCCCGACCAACACCTATAGTAAACCTTGACTGCTGAATGTTGAGACCCCCGGCAGAGTCAATTGCCTAAAGCGAGTCCTTTGGTTATCTAAGTAGCCACAAAGGAAGCTACTGAGTACCAAATGCGCTGCCCCACAAAACCCATAAATCTAGGCCAGGATTTAAGATCTGCAGTAATGTGACCAGACAGAGAAAGACAATGAATAGAGCATGAAGGGAAACTGGGGAGGTTTTCCTAGGAGTCGCCTGCATATTCTTGGATCAATGTCCAATCTAGGAAGGCAATGAATGTATTTGTTTTAGCGCTTCATCTTTTATCATGGCATCAGTTATGTTTATTTAGTTTACCTCAGATATAATTAGTTGTTTGAAGGGAATTCCGAGTGTGTTACATAACTATTCACACCACATTGGATAATGCTTGAAACTCTGTCCTATTGGAGCAGTTTCTTTGGGGGGGCGGGTGTTGGGCAGTGAAAGTGATTTATAATAGTACTTGGAAGAGAAATTAGTGGCAGACATACCTCCCACCATGCTCCGTCCCCATCAATTTTCTGCATCTCCCCACTTCCTCCATGGTCGATGTTCCATAATTGGACTTTTACCAACAACTCAACAATATTATCATGCACCATTGTTCCAGAAAACCTTTCAATTGGACATCAAATGGTTATGACTGATGATGTTGACAGTGTAAATTCTGATTCCACTTATTATGTAATGTGGTACAGGATAAGCAGTGCCTGGAAACTTTATAGTTGAACAACTATCCATAACTGGACAAGCTCAGTATTTTTTAATAAAAATCTTATTGTCCAAACAGACAGATGGATAGACAGAGTGAAAGACAGGCAAGTATGTTATGTTATGGTGATTTGGTAAACGCACTGTCTCTTAAGGGTCTCTTGGCACTAGACAGAAAGGCAATGTCAAGGCAAAGCTAGGAGGGACCATTGTATAAAAGTGGAGTTTTCAGCATTTTTCTAAAAGTCATACGGTTGGAACAAACGCAAAAGCGCTACATGGAACTTTTTCCAGATAGTAGGGGTGCATGCAGGGAATGATTTAGAACACCCTACTATCCGATTGTTTTAAGTGCAAAAACTCAGCAGTTGAAAACATGCTACTCATAACATAGATTTGTGAATAGCAAACAATCATAAACTTAGACAAAAGAGTAAGTTTCTCTTTGTAAATCAGGCTCTCTGTCTTATCCATATTATGCTTGAGCCAATTCTTGTTTATCCAGAAATAGACCACAGAAAAACAGTTCCTAAGACAAGAGACATTGTTGTCTTAGAACGTAGCTTGAACAGTGAGTGTTGTCAGCAAAGGTGTAGAGATCTGGGCTGTAAGAATGGATGGTGGTAATGCCCTGCTTCATGGGATCCAAAACTCCACACTTGCACTACTTAAGGACATCCTATGTGTTGCAGCAAGTCTCATCCAGAGCCAGAACAAATAGGATCACATCATCCCACATCACCCTCAACCCTGATAGAACTCTATTAGCTCCCCTTGCGAGCCCACACTATCTTAAAAACCAGCTGCATCATTTACAAAGTCATCACAACCAGCATCCATGTTTATCGTGCAGACAAGCTCACCATCTGTGGTGGTTCTTGGTACACCTGCAGCCAGGAAACCAACAAAATGAAGATCAATATCCTCATATCTATCAGGACTGCCCCAACGCTGCTGCAATTTAGGAAATACTTAAAGATGCACCACTTTAAAGAACACTACATCACGATCTATTAACAGTCCACAAACTAGCCTCTTCTGCTACCACTCAACTTTATACTTGCCTTTGACCTTGTACTTTTGGTACTGCCTTTTGGCTGGGTTTGCACTATAGAAATACTCTGTTCGTACATATCAATCAATCAATCAATCAGTCATTTTTAGAGCGTGCTACTCACCCATAGGATCTCAAACCACTGTAGGGTATGTCCTCAGGGTTGAATCAAAGACCCAGGTTTTGAGGTCCTTCCTGAATTTAGGTAGCAATGGCGACTGTCTGAGGTGGACAGGTAAGGTGTTTGCTGCGAGGTAGGTGAACGATCTTCCTCCAGCCGAGTACTTCTTCATGCAGGGTACGGTGGCGAGCGATTGCTGGGAGGACCGGAGAGGTTTGGCAGGGGAGTACCAGGTGATGCAGTGGTTGAGGTAGCTGGGTCCAAGGTTGTGGAGGGCCTTGTAGGCATGTACAAGGAGTTTGAAATTGATCCTCTTATTGGAGGGGAGCCAATGGAGGTCTCTCAGGTGTTCTGTGATGTGTTCTTGGTGGGGGATGTTCAGGATGAGTCTGGCGGCAGGGTTCTGGATTTGTTGCAGCTTGTTCAGGTTCTTCTTGGTGCTTCCGGCATAGAGGATGCTGCTGTAGTCAAGTCTGCTTGTGATCAGGGCATGTGTCACAGTTCCACGGCAGTTGCTAGGGAACCAACTGAAGATCTTCCGTAGGAGTCTGAGTGTCTGAAAGCAGGTGGAGGTGACAGAATTGACCTGTCTTACCATGGTGAGCCCTGAGTCGATGACGATGCCCAGGTTTGGTGAGTGGTCTGTGGGGGAGTTGCTAAGTGTTGAGGGCCACCAGGAGTCATCCAAGGCTGAGGAGCATGGTCCCAGGATGAGGATATCAGTCTTGTTGGAGTTCAGCTTAAGACAGCTCTCCATCATCCAGGAGGCAACTGTTTCCATCCCGTCTTTGAAGTTCTTCTTGGCCGTTGAGTAGTTTTCAGTCAGGAAGATGATCAGCTGGGTGTCATTAGCATAGAAGATGATGTTCAGACCATAGTTCCTGACAATTGGGGCGAGCGAGGTTGTGCAGATGTTGAACAGCATGGGGTTCAACGATGATCCCTGGGGTACTACACAGCTGATTTCTGTAGGTTCTGACAGGTGTGGTGGGAGCCTGACTCTCTGCGTTCTGCCTGTCAAGAAGGAATGTATCCATCAAAGGGCCTTTCCACGTATTCCTGTTGTGTGGTATCTGGCACATAGGGTGCAGTGGGACACTGTATCGAAGGCGGCTGATAGGTCAAGTAGGATGAGGGCTGCTGTTTGGCCACAGTCAAGGAGAGAGCTGCTGACATCTGTGGCGGAGAGCAGGGCGGTCTCTGTGCTGTTATTCATTCTGAATCCTAATTGGGAGATGTCCAGAATATTGTTGTCCTCAATGTGTTCACAGAACTGAATGTTGATTGCTTTTTTAGCGGCCTTGGGTGGGAAAGGGAGCAGCGAGATAAGGCGGTAGTTTTTGAGATCTGTTGGGTCCGTCGCGGGTTTCTCCAATAGCGGGTGAATCTTGGCATGCTTCCAGTCCTCAGGGAAGGTAGCTGACTCTAGGTAACTGTTGATAGTCTTGCGGAGCTCGGGTGCAAACGAGGCACTGGCCTTGTTGAAGATGTAGTGTGGGCAGGGGTCAGTGAGGGCTCAGGAGTGGGTGCTACTTATGATGAAGCGAGTCTAGTCTGTCGTGAGGGGGGTCCAGGCGTGCAGGATCTGTGGGGGTTCGGTGGAACCTGGTTGGGGCATTGTTGGTGAGTTTGGAGAGTCTTGGGGTCCAAAGCTGCCATAGATATCCTTGATTTTCCAGGAGGTTAGTCTGTTGAAGAGGTCCTCGGATGGAGGGATGTTAGTGGTCTCAGCTTATGGTTTGGTAAATTCCTTGATGGCGTTGAAAAGTTATTTTGTGTTGTGTGTGGTGGTTTTAATGCAGTCTTGCAGGGTTGTTTTCCTGGTGGATCTGGTGAGGCCATGGTGGGATCTTGTGGCGGATTTGAAGTCTGCAAGGTCCTGCGGGAATTTTCTGTTCCTCCATTTCTTCTCCAGCCTCCTGCAGGTGCGCTTTGATTCCTGGAGTGCAGGGGTGAACCAGCTGGCTTTCTTGGCTGTATGTTTCCCTGTATTCATTCAGAGAGGAGCTAGGGTGTTGGGGCAGTCGGTGATCCATTTGTGGCGGTTGCGTGCTGAGGTGTTAGCATCTGTTGTGTCGGCGGTGACGAGTTGCTGAGGGTGTTGACGAGTTGCTCCTCTGTGGTTTGGTTACATTTCCTGTGGGGTGGGCGAGTGGTGTTGATGGATGGAAAAATGGATGCAGTAGTGATCTGTCCAGTGTAGCGGTGTCGAGTCGTTGATGGTGACGTTGTTGCAGGCAGAGAAGATGGGGTCAAGTGTGTGCCCAGTGATGTGCGTTGGTGAGGTGACCAGTTACTTGAGCCTGGTAGTGTCCAGGTTCTGGAGTAGCGATGGTCGTTATGGTTGCTGATGTGGAAGTTGAGGTCTCCTAGGGATGGCGATGGACATGTCCGGTTCATATGCTGTGTTTGTCCATGTCTCGGTGAGGAAGGCGATGTGCGGGTGGGTGGAGTCCATCAGGTCCCAGAGCTCCACCGCGTCCTTCTGCAGGGAGCGGATGTTGAGGAGGATGCACTGGAGGTGGTCTGGATGGATTTTTGATGGTTCTGCAGCTGGGGGGGTTCTGGCATTTGGCCTGCAGAGAAGGTGTGGTGGCAGTCCAGCAGGAAAAAGGTCCATGGGTGTCCCTGGAGGACATGCAGTGGCAGGTGACTGGACGTCCAAGGTTCAGTGCATGGAAGGTTTTGGCATCGTATCGGTGGCTGGTGTGAGAGCCAGGGTTTGTGGCACTGAGCATGGTCCAGGCGCGGACGGGCGCAGATAGACTTCCGCCCGCTGCACACGGGTGCCTGCGGGTGGAGGCGGGCCTCAAACACAGAGCCAGCAGGCTATGTCAGCAGAAGCAGCAGTGGCCATGCAGGAGGGAGTGACCAACGGTGGCCAGAAAGGTCAGTGAAGTCACCCCTCAGTGTGCAGTGACCACCCTACGGGTGGGAGTAGGGAGGGATTGGTCAGCTGGGAGGCGGGAGGGTGGGATAGTGCTACAGGGGCGGGGTTAGGGCAGCAGGCTCTGTCAGCAACAGCCACTCAGGAGGAAGCGACAGACGCTGGCCAGAAAGGTGAGTGAAGCCACCCAGAATGGATAATAACATCTAGAGGTCTCATGTACACATTATGCAAATAGGATGAAAGAGATGAACCCTAACCCTGTAAGGCACCGTTTATACCTATCAAGATACAGTCAAGAGGGATTTTTTGCCACTGCTGGAATCAGAGTTACAGGCCGGTATTTAGAAGAGAAAAGAGAATCAAGAACGGACTCTTTCAATAAAGGAACCACAATACCATTTTATAGAAGCTCTGGAATTGTGCCGGTCCTTAAGGATGCATTAATGATATCTAGTACCTCATCTACACTAGAAAAAAATGTAATTGGATTACAATCCAAAGAAGAACTGGTTTGTAATGCTTCATCAGAACGAATGGAGAAGAGCTGTACATACACTCAAAATCAGACCTTTTTGGTAGATGGGGTAGTAAGTGAAATTTCTGGCATGTTACGAGGCGAAGAACTGGCAACAAATTTTCTAATTTTTTTAATTAACATTATTAAGAAATAGGCTAGTTTTCACAGAAAGCGTGAGAGGTGTGAACGCTTCTTTTTGATCTTGAGACTGTTAAAACCTTTTCTGTAAAATTATTTTTCGAAGAAGATTTGATGGCTGGGTTGTATTTGTGAAATTCTACTTTATAATGGATTTTATTGGAAGGCTCATATGATCAACTCCATATCCTCTCTGCCTTTTTGAAAGCTTTCTTTAAAGATCGTATTTTGTCATTTAACCAGAGCCCAAATTTACGTATCGAGCGCTGCTAAGTTTAGGAAGAGCTACTGTGTCAAGGGATGCAGTTATGGAATACAAAAGATATATTTTTCGGCAGCATTAAGGGCACTTTTCAGATGTGCTAGATCTTTCATTAAGTTCGGGTTCAGTAAAACGGAAGTGATCTAAAACCAAGGACTAGTGGGTGTAATTGAAAGCAGAGGCAGGTCAAGAAGGCCAAGAAGATAATGCTCGGACCACTAATATGGAGATACCTGTAAACAGGTTATACTGTCTTTGGGGCCAAAAGAGCAAACCTTTCGTGTGGCCTACAGAATGGCTGGCTGATTTTACACACTGTTGTAATGAATTAGGAAAGAGAAGTGTAGATAGATGATTAGTGTAAGGGTTATTTCTGTTTGTCTATATAGATATTGAAAACACAAAAGGCAAAAAGAGTGGGCTTCTAATGGTGAATTCAATTAGGACATCAGCCAGATCTTTAAGGCAGACAGTCAGTGTTTTAAGAGACTGATATAAAAACATTAGGGTCATTGTATGTTTAGGGTTAGGAACAGTCTTAGTAGTAAGAACTTCTGAATACATTTAAGTGGAAAAAGGAAGAATAGGTAATGGTATTTCCTTGGATATCTACAAATGTCAATACCCCCTCCACGTTTGTTACCAACTCTAGCTATATACATATATACAAACGTTTGCAGTGGCAGGGAATCTTCCACCATAGAGTCTCCAAGCAAGGCTTAAGCCCAGTTTCCACCACAAAAAAGCATACCTAAAAAGAGATCCCTAATAGTGTTGCCTAGCTCTATGATGAGGTTAGGTAGCAATCTGGCGAGATAAGAGAAATGGGTTGCGCAAGGGTCTCAGGAGGTGGACAATTAAAATTAGGCACACAAGGATTCCCTGGTAAAGCAAGCATCTGTTCATGTTAGCTTTTAAGCGCTGCATTTGTTTGCATAAAACTGAGAAAAGAGACATCTGAGACCCTTTTTAAGCTAAAGTGTCAGTCAATTTAGGATAGGTGATCACTGGTAATAAAGGTGTTTATTACGGTATTGTTTCAAGCAAGCTTAGGGGATTTGGAAAAACCAGTTGCTTCTTGTTCGGCCCAATAATAGTGCACACCGATACGAGGGAACTGACCCTTTTACCTTAGCTCATAATGTGACTTTTACTTCCAGCCATACTGGAAAGCTGTCAGTTTCATTAGATACAGGATACGACATAGTAGGTACTATACATTAAATTGAAGGCTAGCTAGCATTATTCATGTTACAAGATTTTAGGCCCACAAGTACAAAGTCATTTAGCAGTAGTATTCCGTGCATTTTCTAAATCACAAAGTTAGCAAGTGTTAAAAAGCTTTTTAGTATGTTCTAATCCCATTCTGCAATTTGGTAAGTGCTTATCAAATCACAAAATAGTTTTAAAAGTGCATACTGAGATAGCGTGGTCGGCTGTGCCGCTGTGCCTCTTAAACATGACCATAAAAGGGTAGTCACATTGCTGGTGATCACGTTTCTATATAAAGTGAAGAGATGTTTTCAATTAAATCATGCTTAGCAATACACATGAACATAGAGCACAGTTGAAAATAACATATTCAGTAAGCTGCATATGATGATCATTTGAAATTATGCTATGTTGCAATGTTTTAGAAGTATTATTCTATGCAATCATTTTGTAATTCAACTATAAGTAACAGAATTCATTTAAACTTCAGTGTATTCATGTTTTCTTTAGCTTGGCTAGAGTGAAGGCCACAATTATTTGTCTTGCTTAACCTTCAACGTCAGGCTGTTTTTGCATGTTTTTCTAGGAGATGCAGGTGTCTGGATCCGGAACTAATGAAGACTCCATTGTGCTCGAGAGACAAGAAGATTTGTGAGAAGAGCCATTATCATGAAGGGAGCCATTTGAAATGGTGGCTGTGACTCTTTTGAAACTCCTGGGAATGTGAGGGGGCGCAAGGTTGTCTTGGAGAGTTTCTGAAGTGAACCTGTCAATTAAAAATAATTTGTTGATCTCTTTTCAGTGAAGATGCTTTTGAAATGATGTAAGTTTTGAAGGACAGGGACTTTTTAAAAACATATTTTAGTGATTTGCAACTGTCAGAAAAAAACAGTATTGAATTAACACGCCATCAGCAATGTACATGCTCATTACACATTACACATTTGTATTACATACATTATGCTACACCTTACTTCACATTTCACCATGGACTTCTAATAGTAGTCTATGAGCCACCAATGGGTATATACGTGTGTCCTAACAAATAAGCAGTCAGAGGGGCCCATATTTCTCTGGGGCATGAAGATGCTGGCAGCTCCTCTGCATATGTTCCAGGATGTCCATACAGTATATCAGATCTAGCAACCATCTTTTGTGCTGAGGAGGAGAGCGTTGTCCCCAATACATAGACACCATTCTCTTGGCCAGCAAGAGTGCCACAGCCCCAAATCTGCGCTCATGAGGCTGAATCTTCTTAACTATCCCTAGTAGGCAACCTGGACAGTGCATTCTACTGAAATTATTGTCATATCACTGTTAGACTTTTCATTCTTGGTGTGGTCTCCATTAACTTTTTGCCTCTGTTCCCCAAGTTGTTGATGTGTGCTGGACTCTGATTTTGCTGTTTTATATTACTCTGGGCACTTTACCACTGCTAACCAGTGCTAAAGTGCAAGTGCTCCTGTTTAAAATGTGTACGTAATTGGTTCTCCATGATTGGCATATTTGTTTTACTGTTAAGTCCCTAGTAAAGTGCACTAGAGGTGCCCAGGGCCTGTAAATCAAATGTTACTAGTGGGCCTGCAGCACTGGCTGTGCCACCCACATAAGTAACCGTGTAATCATGTCTCAGACCTGCCACTGCAGTGTCTGTGTGTGTACCTTTACACTATAAATTCGACTTGGCAAGTGTACCCACTTGCCAGGCCTAAACCTTCCCTTTTCTTACATGTAAGGCACCCCTAAGGTAGGCCCTAGGTAGCCCCAAAGGCAGGGTGCAGTGTCAGGATAAGGTAGGACATATTGTAATGTGGTTTATATGTCCTGACAGTGAAATACTGCCAACTTCGGTTTTCACTGTTGCAAGGCCTGTCTCTCACATAGGATAACATGGGGGCTACCTTTAAATATGATTAAAGTGTAGATTCCCCTAGAGAGTAGATGGACATGTGGAGTTTGGTGTCCCTGAACTCACAATTTTAAAATACATCTTTTAGTAAAGTTGATTTTAAGATTGTGCGTTTGAAAATGCCACTTTTAGAAAGTGAGCATTTTCTTGCTTAAACCATTC